>NC_137789.1:36181540-36781540 GCF_963383645.1 Muscardinus avellanarius
TGCTTATCATTCCTATGTATATATCATGCTTGTAAGCCTGGCTTCTTATGGCTTCTATTTGGAACACCTTCCTTTTCCTTGTTAGCATTCATTCTAGTCATTAAGTACCCCAGGTCAGTTATGGTCTCCAGGAATTCATCCCTAGAATTCTAGCTTGGAGCAAGTTGCCTTTTTCTAAGGATCCAGTACACCTTTTATGTAATTATAGTTTTTTTTAAACAAAATTTTATTGAACATAAATGGTATATATTTAAACTATACTTGGTGCTCTCTCCCTCCGCCCCCATTTTCCCTTCCCCCCTCCCACCAATGGTTGTCCAGGGTAACCATGTAATAGTTTTAATCACTGACATATTAACCTGGGAACAGTCTGTCTAAAAATATGTCTCCTATTATATTGTAAAAACCTGGGTTATAGATGATTTCTTATTTTTACTCTTAATGTGTTTAATACATAGTCAACATCCAATAGTCATCAAACACTTGAACAAATGGAATTAATTACCTAGTTTAACACCATATATTCTCTAATGTGTATTCTTTAAAAATGTTTATATTTAAATTAAATATATTTAAGCTGATACATAAATCACAAAAATGCATATACTACTGGAGTACCATGAGATATTTCAATACATCATGTAATGTTTAAGTCAAGTTAAATCTATTACCTCAGACATTTACCATTTCCTTATGGTAAAAACTTTAAAAATCCTTTCTAATGGCCTTTTGAAATGTACAGCACATTGTGGTCATGTAAAGTCTCCCACTGTGTAAGAGCACACCAGAACTTCTAGCTGCAATCTAACTGTAACTCAGCACCCATTCATCAGCTGTTCCTTTCCCTTTCTCCCCCAAACTTATAATATTTCCAATGTTTGTTTAGGTTCTCTATTTTCTTCTAACATTCATAGACTTCAGTTTTTAGAGAAGGTTTAGATATATAGATTATTACAAGTTTTAAGGAGAAAAATGCAGTAAAATTCTAGTTGCGGGAAAAGTATAAAAACACCCCTTGATTTAAAAAAAATGTCTGGAATATCAGCATAACACAGCTAATAATGTATAAATATGAGCAGTTTTAAAAATCATTTATATATGATATGTATGTCCATTGTACATAAATTATTTATACATTAAATAATCTATTTACTTCTATTTCTACATTAAAATGAGAAACATTTTAAAAAAAACAAATGAAAAATTATCACAACCAAAAATCACATTAAATATAGTAAAATATAACCAGAATATAAGGAGTATCATCAAATAACTATTTCAAAATATTATTTGTATGTAAGGCTGAACTTCTAGAATCACCATTATAATTTATAAAACTAAGATTGGCCGGGTCCAAGAACTAATGCAACCATGAATTTCTTTGTGCTGTAGATTTATATCTTGATTTCTATATACATACAAGAACCCCTTTATTCAAACATAAATAGGTTTAATCCAGTTGCCTCTAATTTATTTTGCTATAAAAGAAACACCATATTACATGCTTTTGTTTGTTAAGTAGATGATATACTATTATTTTCAGGATACTAGGGATTTAATGTTTAATTATCAACACTCATTTGCAAAAAGACATTCCTTTGACTCACAAATTTCTTAATTGCTAACAGTGGCTTTTCTGAGAAGGAGTGTTGTATATAATTTATTTTGCAGATGTGATTTAGAAACTGAATTTTAAACCGGCAAAGCTTTGAGTATCTTCACTGTCAGCAGAAAATCACTCCATCCCTGCTGCTGAAGAATACTGCTGCTCAGAGTCTTAACAGAGAAATAAAAACCGGTGAGAAAATGGACGCTATGGTAAATTTTGCTTATAAACTGAAAAGGAAGTTAGGTTGTCAGCAATAAATGAGTTATATCATTCACACAAAATATGAGACGTCATCTTCCCCGTAGCTTGCTGGGAATAAAAATTGATTCGGCTGGTTCCAACTTGCGGAACCTAAAGGAAAGCAAAAGCCCCGCAGATGAGTTTCTTTACAAGGAATCAGCAACTGGCCCTGGGCACCAGGGCCCAACTCCTCCCTGAGGAGGAGAGCCGCACATCCCGAGGACAGCCGCCAGGGTTCATCTGAAGCTGACTTACTGCTCACTGCAAGAAACACTGTTTTGTTTTCCCGAAGATTGATGAGTTTAAAATGCCTCTTTCCCTCTGGAACATGTCATCGTCCAACTCTACTGCAATAAAACAAGTAAGAGGAAAGAATATGGACTGTAATGACAACTCAAACAAGAAGTCAAAAGTAACACAGAAACTCCTACCCGTTTGGCTGAGCTGAGAGGCGCTGCGACTCTTCCGAGAGAGCCCCACAATAGCTACCATTTTGGCCCCGATGCTGGAGCGCCGCTTCTTGCCGCTGGTGCCCAGGGCGCCCACCGCGGTGTCCGACTGGCTGCCGTCGTTCTTCTCCAGCGAGCACACGTCCCCGCTGAGGCTGCTGCTCTTGGTCAAGCTCTTGCCGGACGCGCCCATTTGTCTGCTTTGCATTTTGGATGTAAAGACACTGTCAGCCGGTGGAGCGTGAGAAGTGAGGGCAGGAGTGAAGAGGAAGAGACAGAAGAGGGACTTTAGATGAAACATCTGGAGGAGAGTTAACTTTTTATCATCTACGGAATGTATTTCTTAGACACTTTTAAATACCATGTGTATTTTAAATACACATCTTGCATGTGCTTTACTACTTCAGGCCAACTAACGCGACGAAGTGCAACCAGCCTTACGGTTTTATTTCTGCTGTGAAAGTGGGCACTAGTGGTCACGGAAAAAAAAAATGCATGAAGGCTCAAATTAAAAAAAAAAATACTACTGCCGCCCAAAAGAAATGAGGCCTCTGGGGATATTTTTACACCATCCATTTACTAACACCAGCCCTTTAAGATAAGTTTTTGAGCCGGGCGTGGTGGCGCACACTTGTAATCCCCGCTCTTGGGAGGCGGAGACAGGAGGATCGCGCAGGTTTGAAGCCAGCCGCGCTGGCTTAAGAGACCCTGTTTCCAAAAATAAAAAAGTATAAAATAGGTCTGGGATTGCAGCCCGGAGGTAGAAGGGCTTCCAGGAACCACAAATAAATAAAATATATATATATATATATATATATATATATATATATATATATATATATATATAATGTTTTTGAATTTTATGAGAGTTCAGTATGGTTGATCTCATACTGGCTAAATTTTCTAATGATATTTTCATGGCTTTTAATTAAAAATAATTTATTTCACTTAATTACATAATTGTGGGTTTAAATCTATATTCCAAAAATGAAGAAAAGAAAGATGTCCCTCTTGCAGTCATTTTAAAGAAAACTGTCAGTTTTCTATACAGTACAGTTAGAAAGCAACTCATGAGTCACTGAAGCATGTGAGCTGGTTGAGGACCTGCTGCCAGACTAACACTGCTAATGAGGGTCACTAAAGAAAGGACTCTGGAAGTTCCCACAGCTACGGGGATGTGCAGGAGGTGGGCAGGTGAAGCAGCCATCCCGCTGGCCCCACACACCTGCTGTATGTGAAGAGAGAAGCTTATTTTACAGGAACAGGCAAATTTATTTACATAGCATCAGTCTTTAAGCAAGTATTAGAAAGTCATAGTTTCTGCTTGAATTTGGTTCTGATACTAGGGGTGTTTACCACATATAGTCATAAAAGAAAGGAATTTTAAAAATCAAGAAAGACATATCTTTATACATCATTTAAAGTATGATAATTAGACAAGTGGCTACTCAGGTAAACTTTGGTCTCTAATTCAGTATCTTGGTCTTCTAGGGAAAAAAAAATTAAAGCCTAGGACTATATGTTAATTTTGTTAATTTCTATATATTTTCTCCAAGTTTTTAAAAGGAGAAAGGCCTAGTGTGCCAATTTTTTTTTTCTTTTGCAGTTCTGGGAATGGAACCCAGGGCCATTCTACCTCTGAGCTATACTCCCAGCCCTATTTTTTATTCTTTACTTTGAAACAGGGTCTCACTAAGTTGCAGAGGGCCTCACTAAGTATCTAAGGATGGCCATGAACCCAGATCCTCCAGTCTCAGTCTCCCCAATGTTGGGATTACAAATGTGTGCCACCACGCCCGGCTCCCAGAGTGCCATTTTAAAAAAATACAGTGAATTGTACCATTTTTTAAAATTCACATTAGTTTTAAGAAGAAGTGAGGCAGAAAAAAAGAGAGTGAGAATGAGAATACAGTGTACATGTTTATATACTGTCCCAAAATAACAATTTCCAAGCTTGTTTAGTTTTGCTATTCATTAATAAACAGCAAGAGAGTGAAACAATTTTGGAGGTAAGCAGGAATAGCCTTTGCCGCTCTTTAACTGATAGTCTTTAGAAGTTATCTATTCCATTCTGAGCCCTAGAGTCCTTATTTTTAATAAGATAATATTTTATTATCACTTTTTATTTTAAAGAGCAATGTATAAAGTAAAAAGTTAATAAGTAGAAATTAATTATTATTGAGGAATACAGAATAAGGTTGAATCCTTTCAACATGTATTATATAGACATTTAACAGAACCAGTAGAAATGTTGTTTATGTTTAAAACCTTTGGAGGTTAAAATGCCTAAAATATCTTTAACAGAGCCAGCATTTCACAGTGGAGAGGAGAATGCAGCTAGAGCCAGGACACCTAGCTTCCATCCTTGAAGAGCTTTACTCACTGCCCACGCGATCTTGGGGGATCTGCTTTACCTTTCTGATACTCAGTCTCTTCATTTAATAAATGGGAAGACATATACAAGGCATAAGCAGAGTGCCAGATACATAAGAGCTACAAATTTTTTTTCCTTCCTTCTCATTTGTCAAAACTACCACAATCAAGCATTCACTAAACATAGAAACTGAAACATCTTTAAGATCCCCTTTACTATGAACTACTTGGCTCCCCAGATACCACTTATTCCATGGATACAGGGCAATAAACAGAAAGGTGCAACATATGACTTTCATAGTATGCTGCCATCAGGAAGGTAACGAGATAGCTTAGAAAGGCCAGATTTTAGTTGAGGCCAAGGCTTTAAAAATAAAAAGTTTAGATGGGCACAGTGATGAATGCTTGTAATTCCAGTAGTTGGAAGGCTGAGACAGGAAGACTGCAGGCCAGTGTGTTAAAATTTAGCAAGACCCTATTTCAAAATAAAATAGGGCTGGAGTGTATCTCAGAGGTAGAGTGCCCTATACACCCATACACATGAAAATATGTTCCAGGGTGATTTCGTTTGAAATACCCCCTCGTGTTACCTCTGGGTAACACGAGGCTGTAACTATTTTCTGTATTTCTATCTTTTTAATAAACTTCTTTAAATCTTCAAAAAAAAAAAGAAAATATGTTCCATAGATTAACTCAGTGCTCCAGTTATAAACAAACATTTTCACCCAAAACATTTATATTTTTCTAAAGAACTACATAGTTTATTACCTACAAAAGCAGTCACAGATATAAATTATTTCTTATTGTATCTTTGATTTTTGCATTTTAATTTCATAGTTGGATATAAAGGCCATAAAAATAAAAATCAAATAAAAATGTATGGGACTGATAACACTATTTATAGATAATAAGATAAATACTTTAATGACAATTTGGTTTTACAGCCAAAGTTTGATAGTACATTATCTACAAAAAGGGTCATAAAAGGTTTTGTAAGATGAATCTACTTTTCATTACCTTGAAACTTAGAGATTGCCAGGGATGAATTTATGAGCTGTTACTGTCTAGTGAGGTATTTTGTGTGTATGTGTGTTGGGGCGTTATCACTACTAGTTTCTTGGTTTTTTTTCTTGCTGGACATCATCTAAAACTACAAGTAAAAATGTTCAAGTTAGCAAGCTGTGAATCAAAAGTTTTAGTTTTGGGACTCTTGATTAATGAAATACTTTATGGTAAAGAATTAATAAACGTGAGTGACCTTTCAAAATGTTTAGTGTGGTCAGGAAAGCATAGCCACCATTACAATAGCAATTAATTTAAAAGAGAGGTTCAGGAAAGGTCTGGTATATGCTGAATTTCAATACTGCAAGTTTCTGTTTTGGTCTCAGCGATAAGTTTATGAGGAGGAATTTGGCAGTATGTATCAAAAGCTTTTTTTTTTTTTTAAATGCCAACCTTTAGCCTAGGACTTTTAGGACTTATCCTAAGGGAAAACTTAGCAATGTGTACAAACTAAGTTATAATTATTTTAACTGAATAATTGATTATTATAGTTAAAACATAAAAACATGAAAAAACCCTATAAATGTCCAACAGTAGAGGAGCTTAAAAAATCGTGTTCATCAATAAAATAGAATCACTTTGAAAATGTAGATGTAAGTACATATTTATTGACATAAAATATATTCATGATAAGAGAGAGGAAGCAGCTATCTGCAGCTTAATTCTAGTTAGCATACATATCAAATGTGGATTCACTCTACTAATGTGGCACAGAAGTGAATTCAAACCCTGGAGGCTTTCCAGTGGCACAAACAGAAATACATTTGTTATTAAAACCACAACATAAATAAAGTACTTCTTGATAAACTGGATAGTTTGGTAAGCCTGGATTCATGAGATGATGTTCCCATCACCTGGTTTATAAAGGGTAAATAGGAATGTATACAGCAAAAGATTTAGAAGGATAAGCTGTGACCACTGAACTATAGGTAGTTTAAAATTTTAAGCTATATCTTAAAACAATGTTCATTTTTTCCTATTTTGATTTTCCCAGAATAAACACAAATAGAATTGGTAATAAGCAAAAATGAAAAGAAACAAGACAAATAAAAGGAGTAAGCAAGGATCAAATTATTCACCCACTTGGTTCATTCTATGGGCTAAAGATGGCAGTATGGCTCTCTAGTTAATCCTAATTATTATACAATAATACTGTGTTGTCATATTAATTATATTGATGCTTGATTTCAGAAAAAGAGTATTTCTACATTTCCAAAAGTTGTCTCGTGAATGTGGCCTAATTTTTAGCTTTATAAAAGCAATAAAAACTATACATTTTGAATTATCAACATAAGTTATATAAAAACTGCCAATGCAAGTGATCAATTTTTTTTTTTTTTTTTTGGTGGTACTGGGGTTCCTGGAAGCCCTTCTACTTCCGGGCTACACTCCCAGACCTATTTTTACATTTTTATTTGGAAACAGGGTCTCCTAAGCCAGCGCGCGGGGCTGGCTTCGAACCTGCGCGATCCTCCTGTTTCTGCCTCCCAAGCGCGGGGATTACAAGCGTGCGCCACCACGCCCGGCCGCAAGTGATCAATTTTATAGCAAGGTTATTAGAGTTGTTGAAAAGTATCTTGAAATTGATATTTTTAAAAAAGACAAAATATTGTCAATCATGAGGATAAAGGCAATGAATAACTACAAGACAAGTGAGAGATTTGCTACTATTTCCCAAATGTATCATAATAAGGGTTCTTAGAATTGGTGATTAAATTAAGTGAAATTTATAGGTTAGAAGGCCAAGAGTATTAACTGATAGTTTTGAAAGAATAGAGCTAACTGGCTTGACCTTTAAAATACTGAGTTGGTGAGCAATATAAATAAATAAATACATAGTCATGCTTAAACAAATATTTCATCATCTTGAGAGCTGGGAAAAAGACAGAAAAAGGACTTATTAAGGAATTAGAAATTGGTGTGATTTATAATTTTTTGGGCAATGATACAGGATACCTAATAGTTCACAAATGGAGTATGAGAACTACAGTTTATGAAAAGAAGTAGATGGGGTTAATTCTAGGAGTGAAACTATAATATCTTGGGCCAAAAAGTGGTTCTGGAGAGGGCTTGTAGGGCACAAAAGTTAGAGGACAATGGTAATAATGTTAGGATAGAAACTAACCCAGTGGGATTGGCCAAGTTCCCAAACATGGAACCATAACAGGCTTATTTCCCTTTCCTTCCTGCTGTGCTTTCCTGGAGGCAGGTGCCAAGAGCTTACCTATTACTAGTATAACTCATTCTTGATTACACTTGTTGACAGTCATTGGACAGATGGCTAGATTTTAAATGTCACTTGAATTCTGGCATAGTTCTTGCAGGAAAAAAACAAGAACAAAATATCCTGCTCTTGTCTAAAATTTCTCCTTATTTAAAAAGTTCTCTACAGCAAATACTATTTATTTGTTTCCAAAATTGTGGTACTTGAAATTATTATCCTAATTTACTATTCAGTAAATTTTATTTCATTTTAATTCAAATGACCACATACAATTTTAGGCCACTAAAGTAGTAATTGTTAGTGCAACAAATATTAATTGAACACCTATTATTACAAATATGGGGATGAAAAATGATATGGAGTAGCCTCCTGATTACTTTACTTACAAATAACAACATGTAAAATACATATACAGCAGCATAAGAACTTGGTTTGGGTGTATAAGTGAAATTACAATGATCAATGCTAGTGTTAAGAAACCCTAAATAAGTTAAACACTGAAGACAATCTCCTCTCTCTTTCTCTCCCTCTATCTCTCTCTCTCTGAAGAGTATAAGAAAACTGAATTTCTCATATTTATTCTTTGATTTCTGGCAATGCCAGAAATTCAAAGTTTAAGATTTATAACATTACTGCAGGTACCTTATATAAATCTATGATATTAACATGCTACTTATGTATTGGTATAGTATATAAATGTATTGGAAGGTGTGTGAGTATGTTTGTGAGGCTACACCACAAAATTAAGGTCCAGAGCTAGGGAGAAATATTTAGCTAATTAACAAAGAATTCAAAAACATCTGCCTTGATTATAGTCATCAGTAAGAAGCTATGTTTAAAGGTCCTAAGTCTTAAGCTTCACGGTAGGAAATAGTCAGAGCCCTGGTGCCCCAGAAGTAGGTCACTGCTTACTTAGAATAATTTAAAGAGCACCTGGGAGGTCTGTAATTTATGAGAGTCCTTTCTTCACAGCATGCTAAAACCAAAAATTGCAATATATTAAAAGTATCGTTTTAAAAAGAGATTTATTTCTTATTTTAAAATATGCTCCTTTTTAATACATCATTATCCCAGGATTTGATCATTCACTGAAAAGATATTTATCTTGTACCTACTGTGTGGCAGGTACAATTCTCAGAATTAGAACAGAACAGAGAGTGGCTTTGTTTGCAGGAGTTTTAATTCATATTGTCATGGAGGAGGATAATAAGCAAGCAAATAAATGATAACTTGAGATAATGATATGTGATCTAAGAAAGAAGACAATAATATGATAATGAGGGACTGTGATATGAAGGGGAACATTAAATAACACGGTCGAGGAAAGCTTTTCTGAAGAGGACTGAGATGAGTTCTGAATGAGGAAGCCAAGTCCTGGGGTGGAGCAATGTTCTACGTTTAGAGGAACGCAAGCACAAACACCTGGAGGCAGGAATAAGCTTGGTTTATGGAGTACATTTCAAAAGCCATTTTATAGTATAAAAAGAAAAGGGAGAGCATGAGTCTTGGAAGTGTTAGAATAAAATACGTTCTACAAGATTTACTTAAGTGCCTAGTAGATGTCACGTCAGAGCTGCCTGTCCTTAGACTGTGAGAACACAGACTGCATGGCTTGTTAGACCCCAAGACCTGGGAGCTGACCCAGTATTTTACCTCTTAACACAAGATCAAAGGGAATTTTAGAGAGATCATGGCTATTTTCCTAGAGTGATAAATTTATGAAATCTAAATCATTAAAGGAATTAGAAATATTCCTTTAGTAACTTAAGATTCAAAAATGTACTTAAACTCATAAATCTGTATTAATCCCTCATTATCTCTTGAATTTGTAAGTTCTCTCATCAAATTCGTGAATAATAGATCACTGCATGAGTTTGATGAAAGTCACTTTAAGGAAAACCTTTTAAGCTTACTACTTCACGTGTCAGAAGTATGTGTTCCTGTCTGTTTACTACATGATGCTCATGGTTTATGATCATTTATCTTGTTAAAGCTCATATAATTTTTAAACATGTTTTATTATGTTAGTTCATCTCTGAATTCTTTCGAGCTGTATACTTTCATAAAAATGAATAAATGCAAAAGTTGCATTTAAAACCTAACTATTTTTGTTTATATATTTTCTTCCCTTTACAATTTTTCTTTTATTCTTCATGTCATAATGTATTACTTGCTTTCATTTGCTATTTAGATACAAATTTACAAAAATTTATGATTAAAATGTTTTCATAGCTGAGTGTGGTGGCGCATGCTTGTAATCTCAGTACTTGGGAGGCTGAGACAGGAGGGTCGCAGATTCAAAACCAGCCTCGTCAACATAGCGAGGCTCTCAGAAACCTAGTGAGACCCTGTTTCCAGATAAAGAAATAAAAACTGGGCTGGAGGCATAGCTTGGAGGTAGAATGCCTCTAGTTGTAATTCCCAGTACCAAAAAGGTGTTTTATTATTTTTTATTATAACATGTATCTTACAAACACTAAATCTCTGATTTTAGACACTTCTCTGTTATCCTTAGAGAAATAGCCTAAATTTCTAATTTTTCCCCTCTTAAATTTTCAGGCTTTCAAATGTTTCTGGACTTGGCTAATGTAAACCATAGTAAACATCTTTGCATTAATTAGCTGATTTATTTTGCAAACATCTCCTATGCATTGTATTGATATTAGTCCAGGGAGAGCAAGGGGGTTTGTGCAAGTGCCTATGTTCTTTGCTCCTACACAAGGGACTAGAACTGAAGGAAAGAAAGAATATATTTTTTCTTCACAAAGAAGATTTTTTTAGTTGGTCTGTTCAAAGCGAGTGTTTATGTCTAGTGATTTACCCAGAGGAAAACCTTTTCCTACTTTGTACAAAAGCTTCACTTGGGCTTGTGGCAATTTTGTCCTGGGATGAATACAAACAATGAATGAGATGTACTCAGTATTTAAAAAGCATATAGTTTAAGAAGGCCAGTAAGAATAGAAATGCTTATACAAGTTAGAAAAAATTTATAAATATCAGAGAAAAGGGACAAAACTCACAAAGCTAGGTGATTTCACTGGAGACAAACTATTGAAAATTAGAGATGGGGAAAGCTTTATGAACCTGGGTCTTGAATGATGGATACAAATTATTAGAGGAGTGAAAAAAACTGTCAAGTGAAGAGAATATTATAAAGAAAAATATGGAGGTAAAAGCATATATCATAGTTTTAAGATGAGTAGTACAGTTTGGCCAAATTTTAAGGTTTCATAGGTTAAAAGTAGTAGAGACAAATCCAGAAACTCAGATTAGAACTACATGACTATGTGGGGGCTTGTAGATAAAGAAACCATTAAAGCCAATAGACTGGAGAATAACATAAAATTATAAATAAGAAAAATTATGAAAAATGGTTGATGGTCATTAGGCTCTACATTATTACATTATTCTGTTCTTGCAGGTGTATGGTAGGAATGTACTCCCTCAAACCCTTGAAATCAGAAGTGGACTTTACACTTGCTTTGACTAATGAGATGGCAGTGGAAATGAGTCATGCCATTTCTGGATAGAAGTGTTTAATTGGTGATGTTTAACTCCAATTTCCATTTCCCTTCTATTGGTATTGTGGAATAATTTCCACCAGACTGAGTCACAGTAACAGACAGACTACCCTTGCTAACTTATACTATTTATGTTATACGAGGCAAAAAGAAGTATTTGTTGGTTGGCCACGAGGAATTCAGGGTTGCTTTTCACAGTAAAAAAAAAAAAAAAAGTAAATAAGTAAAATAAATGTAACCTGTCCTAATGAAGATAGATTGGAACAGGATAGACTACAGAAAAATCAATTAGGAGTTAAGGGCAATAATACTGAAGAGAGAAGAGTTAGGGTCAGTATACTTGCATTACTAATAGGAAACAGAGTGATGCGATGTTATTTGGAAGGAATCATCTATATAGTGTAGTATCTGGATTTGAGAATAAGACATAAACATCCAAACTACTAAGCACTTATCACATGCCAGATAATATTTTATATGCTTTTATTAATTACCTTATGTAATTCTTATGACAGCTTTTATAGAAAAGGAAGATGAATTGGAGAGTAAAACTTTTTCCCAAGGAGAGTTAGCTCAGGACATGATCAACACTGGCATAAGTGGAATTTCCTAGTGGAGCTGTGAAGTAGGAAGCTATGCACTTAGGTCAATTGTTCAGAGTAGTCAGAGCTGAGAAGATGAAGTCAATAAATAATTAAACAGGAGAGGACAGATGAAGAGGATGGCTGACGTAGGCAAGCCAAGAGTGTAAGGAGAAGGAAATGAAGAAGTTTGTGAGAACAGCTCAAAGAACATCTACATTTAAAAGGAAGGAAAAAGAGATGTGGCCAAGGACAATGGAGAGGCGTGTTCTCAGAAATAAGAAAAACAGAATAGAGCTAAATTGTATTGAACAATGGAATTCATGGAAGTTGGGGTAGTAAAAAGACATTAAGAGATTAACAAGCAAGAGTATTTAAAAAGAAAGGGTACAGACTGGGAGAGAGAGAGGGTACAACTGACTTTGAAGAAAACAGACACTAGACATGGAGTTAATCAAGAAATCTGATCGCGAGATAGTGGATAACTTCATGGAAAGAATGAATGTTGAGGAAGGAGGGAGACAGTAAGGTCATGATGATGTAAAAGTGGAGGGCACAGGTGTACAACAAGGATTACTGTTATTTTATTTATTTTTAGGCAAAATTGGAAAACCTTAAGTAAGGGGAAAATGAAGCTGAAAATGAAACAAAAAGTTGCTTCAAGAAAGAAAAATAGATGACTTTAAGAATTTAAGTGAATGAGTTCAGGAATTCTGATGACTTTCTTACTTTGAATAATTTAATTTTGTGGTCAGCAGAACAATGTAAAAATACATTGTTTCTAAATTTTTCTTCTTTTTTGTAATAAGTCATTGTCAAAACAAACAGTAAAAACTTTTCTGAATATCATTATGTTGATATCTTTCTCTTCACTTTAAGGAACATGTACTACTAAATGAGTCAGTTCAAAGTGATTTTTTTCTGTGAGTTTAACTCTTAATTCTCCATCAATATTTAGCTTTGAAGAATATATACGCTAATTAATCTACTTTCTGAAGTATTCAAATACTTCTCATGCTAGGATTAATACATATTATCACTGAGATCTCAAGGGGAAAACATTAAAATCTCTGTTTTAGATAAAATATAAGTTTCTGAGTTACTGTCTTTTAAAAATTAATAAATCAAGTAAGTTTACTAGATGCACCAAGGTTTCTCATCTTGAAGTATGATAATGATGGTCATGATATTTAAAAAATACATATACTTAACATGTACAGGCATCATTCCAAGCACTTTACACATATGAGTTTGTTTAATTCTGATAAATTTCATTCATTAATTCATTGATTTAGAACAAAGACTAGACAAACAGCAAATACTTAGGCTTTGAGTTTTCTCTGGTCTGTGTTACAACTGGTCTGCTATTGTGCTGTGGATGCAGCCATATATGACACACATCACAGGAAATTTGTATGTTTCAATAAAACCTGATGCATACTGAAATTTGAATTTCATTTAACTTTCACATGCCATGAAATAGTATTATTTTTATTGGTTTTAACCATTTTAAATGAAAAAAATAATTCTCGGCTCATGGACCTCACAGCCCCCACCCCCAAAAAAGTGATAGGCCTAACCTTTGTTTTAGAACATGGTATAAATGATTTTATTAAAGAAAGAGAGAACGTTTTCTGTATGTTTGTTTACTAAGAGCATCTCATCTTCATAATCTCTAGATCCAAAGCTACTTTGCTAATGTTTTACCAGAAAATAAGTTGCTTCTTGTTCACTGTTTCATTTTTCTAACCAGCAAATAAGATGTTACAAGATAACTGTATGGTATTTTCAACTTGTTTTTATGACCATAATACATTTGTTAGTTTATTCTTATTCTTATTCTTATTCTTATTCTTATTCTTATTCTTATTCTTATTCTTATTTATTATTATTATTATTATTATTATTATTATTATTATTATGTGTGTGTGTGTGTGTGTGTGTGTACACACACATATGTGTGTTACTAGGGAGTGAACCCAGGGGCATCCTACCTCTGAGCTATACCACCAGCCATATTTTATTTTTTAATTTTAAAACAGGGTGTCACAAAGTTCTTGAGGGTCTCACTAAGTTAAAAAGGCTGGCTATGAACATATGATCCTCCTGACTAAGCCTCCCAAGTACTGGAATTACAAGTGTGCAATTTCTCAAGAATGAATTCCTTTAAATATGATAAGTGAGATTAGTCAGTCACAAAAAATAAGAAATCGGATGCTTTCCCTAACATGCAAAAGCTAGGGAGAAATGGGTAACAGGAGGGACTATAGATGAAGAAGGAGATCCTATAGAGGAGCAAATAAGGCGACCTAACTGAGGGGATGGGAGGGTGAAGAGGGAAACTCTCTAAAGCACATGATGTACTTAAGCAAACATATCAATCACTAAGCCAAGTGTGGGAAGGAGGGATGGGGAGGGAGTGGGGTGGGGGTCAGGTAAGGGATCACTGGGTGAGGTGTGCATGTATGTCTCCACAAGTCTTTTATCCCATTAAGATGTATGACTACAACGCACCAACAAAAAAAGTAAAAAATTTAAAAAACATTTTTATGATGGTTTCTCTTTCTCTTCCTTTTATTTTTTGTGGTACTGGGGATTGAATCCAGAAACATTCTACCTCAGAGCTATACCCCCAGCCCAATTTTTTATTTTTTATTTTGAAACAGGGCCTCATTAAGTTGAAGAAGGCCTCACTAAGTATCTGAAGCTGGCTGTGGACCTGAGCTCCTCTTATCTCAGCCTCCCAAGTACTGTGATTACAAGTGTGTGCCACCATGCCTGGCTTTCTCTCCTTCTTCTTAATATAGCTTTGGCTATTTCCCCCCACTATTTCCCTAGATATCCAAGCAATAGCATTTTCTTTCTCTTCACAAGTTTCCAGAATAAAATTCATAAATCTATCCCCCAATATAATGTCTGCACCTTCTCCTTATATTTTACTAATGTTCAATTTCTGTTTTTCAGTTAAACCTAATTATTCTTATATGTGAGTATTTTAGGCAGTAATAGATGTCCCTCAGACTCACTCACATCACTCTTTCTTTCTGGCTTTACCACAAGAGTGTAGTATTTCAGTAGCATACGAAAGTCCATGACAAATTATCAGAAGGTACACTCACTGGTTTACAACTTCAAGCATCAATTTACATTTTTAGCATTCTTATTATAAAGGACTACTAATAGTTAAACTTTTGTGAATATAAAATATTTAACCGAGAGCTTTGATTTATTCTTGATAATGATCCAATTCTAAAATCAGTGTATCAAGTTTTTACATTAGTAAATGATGAATATTCTGTACCACTAAAATGATTAAATTGAATAAAAGTTCACATTATGCCTTTAAAAGTAATATTGCAAACTAAACTTTAATATGAAAATATTTTGGTACTGCAAATTTTACCCAGGTAGAACTACTAAATGAGCCGGGCGTGCGGCACACACTTGTAATCTCAGCATTCGGGAGGCTGAGACTGGAGGATCATGGTTCGTGGACATCCTCGGCTACCTGGTGAGGCCCTCCACAACTTAGGGAGATCCTGTTTCAAAATAAAGAATAATAATTAGGGAAGGGTTGTAGCTTGGAGGTTGACTGTCCCTGGGTTACATCCCCAGACCCACAAACAAACAAAAAAAACCCCTACTAAATGTTATGTTTGAAATGAAGAACAATTTTTAGATGACTATATGTTAAGTATATATATATTAGTCATGTCTCTGGCTAAAAATGCAAAGTACTTAGTGTCATATTTTGAAAAATAGTATATACTCTGATTTTCCTCAAAAACTTGATCACGAATAAAATCCAATTTAAAGAATCCCTTTGTGTAATCACACTGTGTCATTTCCAAGACCAAGAACGTGCTTTAAGGTTACATACCGTGGATGAAATCAGATTCTCTATTATCCACATAACTTCCTTATCTATTTTATTCATTATTATTGTTTTGGAGACATAGATTCATTTGAGAAAACAAATATATATTCTAGAGAGATTGCCGGCTATCTCAAGAGACAGATGCCTTTTGAGGTAAAGTAAGAAATATATGTTTGAAGGAAAGTGTGGCCATCTCAAGAGTGAGTTTTTGTGTATTGCACATCTACTTTATCATTCATTCATTTACTGATTGATGGTATTGGTGATTGAACCCAGTGGTAGTCTACCTCTAAGCTCTACATTCCCAGCCCTATTTTATTTTATTTTTTGTTTTAAAATAGGTTCTGCCGGGCGTGGTGGCACACACTTGCAATCCCCGTGTTTGGGAGGTGGAGACAGGAGGATCACCCAGGTTTGAAGCCAGCCAAGCTGGCTTAAGAGACCCTGTTTCCAATTTTAAAAAAAAATTAGGGCTTCCAAGAACCCCAGTACCACCAAAAATAAAATAAAATAAAATAGGTTCTTATTAGGTTGCTAGTAGTCTTGTTACATTGGTGAGGCTGTCCTCAAACTTGCAATACTCCTGTCTCAGCCTTCAAGTACTGGGATTACAGGTGTGCGCCACCGCACCCAACTCCATACCTATTTTAAATCAATCTTCCAAACTTGCATGAAAGAATCTACCAGATTTTCTGGAGTCTTCGTGAAATTCAATAAACCAAAAACTCTCTAGAATTTTATTTTTGAGACCAAATAAATATATCCTATCCATACATGTTGCTTTAGAAACAAAGATGCTTTTCTGGAAGTTGTCTTATGTTTCCCTTATATTTGCCTGACAATAACAGAGCACAGGGAAGTCATCCAAGATATGTGCTTCTGGCCATCCTGCGTCCCTGGCCATCTGCTACAGTCAGGTAAGTTGATTTGTAGGGCACTAGCAGTCACCCGCCCTGCACCCTCAGGTTGCTGGAATCTGTGGCCGGTGCCACACAGGCCGCATTACCCTTCTTAGTGAGCTTTGCAGTACTGCTCTAGAAGAGGATTTCTTACCAGAAAAGAAAGCCATTATCACCACCCTTGCTCTTTAACGGATAGTAGGGCTCAAGAGACTAGGACAGATAATTTGGAAATGTTAGTGAAAGAGAGGCCCATATTGTGCTTTCCAAGGTGGTAATTGTTTTCATGTAGCTTGCTTGCTTGCTAAAAGCAAAGAAGGGCTCTGGGACCATAAAAACAAAAGAAGAAGAGAAAGGACAAAACCCACTGACAGGCCATGATTGCAGATATTTAAAAACATCTAAACCATAAAGCTTTAGGTGAACAGTTTTCATGTTTTTAAGCTAATTAGAATGGGCATTAAAGAAATTATGCCTAAAGAACATGTATGTGTGTGAATGTGTGTGTATATGTACACCTGTGAAATGATAACACATCTTACCAAGGACAATGGCTCATAGCCCCAGTTCATAAATTTGTAAAAACAAAATAATTAGAGAGGATATGAAGCAAAACCCACAGGGAGCTTTAATGTGTAAATTATTTTGCGAAGCAATGTATGACATCTAGGTTAAGACTTTCCTATTTCGAATTGAATGTAAGCAGCAATCCTTATTTTTGGTTCAAACATTAATTTCCTTGACTCACTAGACAAATATACTGGAATAATTTCAGTGTATTAAAGATCACTAATAATATATTATTACATCATTCAGATTACTAAATATCTCTTTACTCAATGCTAAAAATTCTTTTACTTAAAACATGGAAACAAATAGTTAATTTAATTTAGAATATTTGCTTAGCTTGTATTTCTGCAACTAGCCAATGTTCCAGTCATAATTTACCAAGTATATGTTTATTTTACATGTCACTTAGCAATGACCATGAGCAGAAAGACTATACCCTTCTTTAATAATCATAATGGATGATAACATCTTGATAAGATATTCCTGATTATATATATTAAATCCTCCTTGAAGGCATTTTAAGAAAGGTCTTCAATGTGTTAGACATTTAAAAAGTTCGTTTCTCTTTTTTAGATTCCATATCAAAAAGCTCAGCAGGGATGGTGAATTTCTGCTCTGGAACCAGTTCCTGTGTGGTACAATAGTAATCTTTTGAGGTTCAGAAATCTACTGAGACCATAACTGACCCAGAAAAGTTCGTGAGCCAATTTAGCATTTTATTTTGTTAGGTACTGACGATTGAATCCAGGAGCATTCTACATCAGAGCTACACACCAGCCCTTTTAGCATTTTCATTTTGAAACAGGGTCTCAATAATTTGCTGAGGGTCTTGCTAGGGGTGGCCTTGAACCTGAAAACCTCCTTTTTCAGCCTCCCAAGTACTGGGATTACAGCTGCACACCACCATGCCCAACTAGTCTAACACTTTTGGGAAATTTCTGATTGTTATTATAAGACTAAAAGGTAAAAAGAATAACACAACAAAAACATGAAGTCAACAAAAATGAAGCACTGCCAAATTTTTCTGGAGCTGAAGAATGCTTTTCTTTTTTTTTTTCCTCCCTCCCTCCCTCCCTACCCTCCTTTTCCTCCTCCTCCTCCTCCTCCTCCTCCTCCTCCTCCTCCTCCTCCTCCTCCTCCTCCTCTTCCTCCTCCTCCTACTTTTTTGTGGTACTGAGGATAGAACCCAGGGGCTTTCTACCTCTAGACTACGCTCTCAGATCTATTTTATATTTTATTTGAAAACAAGGTCTCACTAAGTTGCTGAGAGCCTAAGTAGCTGAGGCAGGCTTTGATTCTGCACAATCCTTCTGTCTCAGCCTCCCAAGTACTGGGATTCCATGTGTGCACCACCACGCCCAGCTTGCTTTTCTCAATATTCAGAATTTCTAACCTGAAAATGAAGTACTGTGTCTGAGCCTCACTAAGTAAACAAAGAAACATATTCAGCAACAATGTCAAGAACAAAAGCAATGCTCTAAGTACAGCATTTATTTATTTTAGGCCTTTCTGCTATTATTATGCAACATCTACTTATCATATATCTGAACATAAGCCACATGGGGCAGGATTTTCCCTTTCATGTTCACTGCTAAATCTTAAGTTTTAAAATAATGCCTGAACATAGTAAGTTCATATTGAAATATTTGTCAAGTGAGTTAAATCATCTTCAAAACAAATATTGTCATAAATGTTAAATAAAATAATGTATTACAGCATTTAGCACAATGTTTAGAATATGATTAAGATATATACACTCTAATTATTATGCATGTTTGTTTATAATTTCATGGAGACATTGAGGCCTTACTAAGGATAGAAATTAAAACTTGCTAGGTTTATTTGAGAAAGTACCTATTTTATAAAAAGAGACATTCTGTAACCTCAAAGAAATGTTCCCTCAAACTTCATACAGAAAAATATTTCCCATACCTTTGGTCATTTAAATCTTTAAAAAATGAGATTCTATGAAAAGTATTTATTAAAATATCTTGTTATACAGATGATCGATAAATTAATAATATATACACATGTAAATTTTATTTAACAGATATCATCTATAACATGACAGATACTATAATTGGTACTAGATGAAAAATGTGCCTATTTTTCATTAAATAAAATGCTACCCACAATCCATGTATATGAATTTATTCTTCAGTAAACAGTTTTGAAAACTCTTCAGTTTTACTAAAGAGTAAATTTATTGGAAATTCTCTTTATTCTATAAGTCATTTCCCAAATACTCTAAAACTTGGACTTCCCCTATATGCCCACTCTTACCTGGAAAGAATGACAATTTAGATGCTATAGCATGGCTTTTAGCTAAATGCAGCTTCAGATTAGATAAAAATGCTCGGTGAGATTAGAGACAGTCCTCCAACAGAAGTCGCCACTGTTCTCTGGACACCCTGATGGCAAAGTGTTAAACCAAGAATACCTCTGATCTGCATATCTGGTAAGGAGAGTAATTCTCTACTGGAAATCTAGCAGAATTTAGTTAGGACACTCGTATTCAACACAGAGCTGCCCCATTCATGTTATAGCTGAGTAATCAAAGTAGCCACTTTCTCAGTTGCCAAATTATGTAAAATGGGATAATAACAACACGATCATATGCATAAGGTCACTGCAAAACTTTCTACTTCCTTTCCTTAAGGTTTAATCAAGTTTCTTTACTCCTCAATATTAAGAGAACTTGGATCCACTTTTTCACATATTGTCAGCCCCCCCATATTCACTTAATCTTAACAATCTTAGATTTCATAGTCCATCATTCCAATCACTCTTTTGCAAATGTCTGGGGTTTTCGAGTAACCCTCCTCATATGGCATTAACAGGCAAACTCCCTGATGAATGCTATCATGTTTGTTTGTTTGTTTATTTTGCAGTACTGGGGATGGAACCCAGGGTCATTCTACCTCTGAGCTACACCCTCAGCTCTATTTTTTATTCTTGTTTTTTTTTTTTTTTTTTTATAATTAGTTTATTTTTTAAATTGGTGCATTGTAGTCATATATCAATCACATTGGAGTACAAGACTTGAGAGGATATACAAGCACACATCATCCAATTAGCCCTCCTCCAGCCCCCGTCCCATTCCCTCCCCCTCCCTCCATCCCACACTTCTTTGGTGATTTACTTTGATACATTTGTTTATGTACCTCCTGCATTTTAAAGAGGCTCCGTCCTCCAGTATTACATACCCTCTGATTGGTCACATTAGTTGCTTCACTATAGGGCCCTTTCTATAGCTCAACCTCTTCCTGTTGCCCTTTTCCTCCTAGTTATTGCTGATTAAGAGAAGCGTCTGATTTATATTTTCTGCGATATTTCTCTGTGCATGCTGCGTTGCAAGTACCAATCCCACTCTTGATGGTCCCAGTAGTGGCCTGGCTACTCAGTGGATTGAACCAGACCTCGCTGGCTCACGCAGCGGCCTTGCCTCATGGGAGGACCCAGTTCTGGTCTCGCTGGCCCCTGAACCGGTCAAACCCCTAAGCTGGCTTTGGTCCCGACCTTGGAGGCCGCAGGAGTGAACTTGCCTCACGCCAGGCTCCGATGCTGGCCATTGGCCCCTGCACCGGTCTAACCCCTTGGCAGGATTCCAATCCCGGCCTCGGAGGCCCCAACACTGGTAATGCCTCACGGCAGGCTCCGATGCCGGCCTCACTGGCCCCAGCACCGGCCTAACCCCTTGACAGGCTTTTATCCTGGCCTCAGAGGCCCCAGTACCGGCCTTGCCTCGCGGCAGGCTCCGATGCCGGCCTCGCTGGCCCCAGCACCGGCCTAACCCCTCGGCAGGCTCTTATCCTGGCCTCGAAGGCCCCAGTACCGGCCTTGCCTCACGGCAGGCTCCGATGCTGGCCTCGCTGGCCCCAGCACCGGCCTAACCCCTCGGCATGCTCCGATCCCGGCCTCGGAGGCCCCAGCACTGGTCATGCCTCACGGCAGGCTCCGCTGCCGGCCTCGTTGGCCCCAGCACCGGCCTAACCTCTCGGCAAGCTCTTATCCTGGCCTCGGAGGCCCCAGTACCGGCCTTGCCTCACAAGGTTAGGCCGCTGCTGGGGCCAGCGAGGCCGGCATCGGAGCCTGCCGTGAGGCAAGGCCGGTACTGGGGCCTCCGAGGCCAGGATATTCTTGTTTTTTTTTTAAAACAGGGTCTCACTGAGTTGCAAAGGGTCTCACTAAGTAGCTGAGGCTGTCTGCGAACCCAGATCCTTCTGTCTCAGCCTCCCAAGTACTGGGATTACAAGCATGCACCACCACACCCGGCTTATCAGGTGTTTCTCCCATTCATACATCTCAAATTTTAAGCATTGTTTAAAAAAACTTCAGTAGGAAACAGTGGCTTTACTCTAATTTACCATCATCATCTTAAACGTCATTCTCCTAATGGTGCCCCCCACTACTGTGACCACCACACACCTTCTTCATGCTTTCAAACCTCCACCTTTTGCTTTCCTCTCAGCAGATAACTTTCCTTACATTTCATAGAGAAAATGGAAGCTATAAGAATAACTTTCCATACATTACTAATATAACTATATATAATTATCATACATATAAAGCTACATCTGTATACATAAAGTCAGCAAACTAGGCTCCTTTTCTGAACTCCAGAATATCTACCCAGTTACCTACTTGTAAAGACTCATATGTCACATGAGATATCACACATCTGATGTGCTCCAAACTGTTCTTCATTTTTCTCTCAAATTAATTCCTCCTTCAGCATTTCCCATTTCAATCAAGAGTGTTAAACAAAGAATATCTATGTTTTGCATATGCACCTAAGTACTGAAGTTAAAAAGCTAAGAGGCACCCTTGACTTCTCTCTTTCCTTCATCTCTACACCCAATCCTACACCCAATCCACCATTGTTTTATAGATTCTACCTCCAAAATATATTTCCTATCCTTCCATTTCTCTCCATTCTGACTGACCATCCAGGCCCATGTCACTCTTTTGTAATAATACCCTTGTTGCTTATGTTCCAGCTCTAACCCATTCTCCACAAAGAAGCCACAGGGAATATTTAAAACATAAAATAGGTTGTATAATTCTGCTGCTAAAATTCTTTTGTATTTTCTGATTGTACTTATGAAAAAGCTATCAGAATCAAGCCCTTTATCTTCCAACTAATAGTCTATAAATCTAATTATGTCTGCACTGTATTCTTGCTTTCTTTTCTTTATAACAACAAAAAAGTCCCTCCTGCTTACAAATACCAACTTTTCCATAGTAACTCAGGATCCATCCTCTTATTTAAAGTGCAACAAAGCTTTGCAGATCTGGCCCTGCCTTTCTCCTTCTGCTTATTCTTTAGTCATTTGTCTTTGGAAACTGCTATTCAGCCACTGTGGTTTCATTTAAGTTTCTGTTAGTTGTACTGCTATAAGCAAGGCCATGCAAGTATCACTATTTAACCTGAATTCATTTGGAAAGCTACTGAGCAATATAGCTGAGTCATAGTCTTCTGAGAAGCTTGCATACTGATCTCCACAGTGGTTGCACTAATTTACAATCCCATCAATGTGTAGAAGAGTCCCTAATTCCCCACATCTGGAAGGAAACACACCAAGTGATATGTACATATATAAATGTATTACTTTGAATCTCACACTATGTTTTAAAACTACAATGTATGGATAAAATCATCGTATTTTTTTCCTGTAAAATGTCAAGCTCTTTTCTAACATAGGACTTTCACTCTACTATAACAATTCTTGAAACACTCAGAATAACCTTACGAAGCAGGAACTATTCAAGTACAGATGAGAAATAGGAAGGGCAGAAAGGTTGCGAGGTTTGCCCAAGGTCTTATTGCTAGTAAGTCATAGAGCTGGAATTTGAACCCAGCAATGTAACAGTAGAAGTTGCTCTTTTAGTTAACTAACTTTATGGGTAGTATAAGATGAACACACATTCCCTGTAGTTAGAACAGAGGTTGTCAAAAGAGGGTGTCAAACTTCCCCGTGCTTGGGAGGCTGAGACAGGAGGATCGCACAGGTTCGAAGCCAGCCTCAGCTACTTGGTGAGGCTCTCAGCAACTTAGTGAGACCCTGTTTCCAAATAAAGTATAAAATAGGTCTGGGAGTATAGCCTGGAGGTATAAAAGCCCCTGGGTCCCACCCCCAGTACCACACAAAAAAATTAAAATTAAATTAAAAAAAAAACTTTATCCTGAATCAGAATCACCTAGAGGGCTTGTTAAGGGGTAGACATTACTCAGATCCATTCCCAGAGTTTGGGGGCCTGCCTAAAAATTTGTGTTTCTAACAAATTTTCAAGCAAAGCTGATTCTACAGATCCAGCAATGACATTATGAGACTCACCGGTTAAAACTTACATAGTACAACTATATCCCATGTGAAAAGATGACAATTCTTCATTTCATGTTTGGTAAGCATTTGGATCACTCATTATTTTTTGTTCAATTCTTTCAGACCTGTATTACTGGCTATTTGCATGTAGCTTGCAGAATTTTTTTTTTTTTTTTTTTTTTTTTGTGTGTGTGTGTGGTACTGGGGTTCCTGGAAGCCCTTCTACTCTGGGCTACACTCCCAGACACATTTTATATTTTTGAAACAGGGTCTCTTACGCCAGCGCAGCTGGCTTCGAACCTGCGCGATCCTCCTGTCTCTGCCTTCCAAGTGCGGGGATTATAAGCGTGTGCCACCACGCCCGGCCCCAGAATTTTTTTTTAATAAGGGTTAATAAGCTCAGAATACTAAGGAACATGGATATTTAATTCAGGAGAATAATATATAAAATGCATTTCTTAGTTTTATTATATTAACATGTAAAATAGAAAATAAAAATATTTTCAAGATTCTTTAAATGGACACATGTATTTGATATGAGTAGAGAGACTAGTAAATTTTGGAAGGGGATTGGGAGAGGAATTGGGAAAGGGAAGAATAAGCAGAAGGAGAGAGGGAAAAACAAAGCTGGAAGAATGAAACAGTTCAAGCAGTGTCTGCATATATGAAGGTATCACTAACAACTTCACAAACATGTTTGTGGAGGGAGGAGGAGGGCTGGAATAAGGATAGATATATATTAAGTGAAGCTAGGCTTGGTGATGCACACTTGTAATCCCAGCATTTGGGAGGCTGAGACAGGAGGATCATGGTTCATAGACAGCTCAGCTACTTAGTGAGGCCCTCCGCAACTTAGTGAGACCCTCCGCAACTTAGTGAGACCATTTCAAAAATAAAAAATAAAAGATAGGGCTGGGGTGTAGCTCAGAGGTAGAATGCCCCTGCACTGCACCCCCAGTACTGCAAAAAAAAAAAAAAAAGAAATATATATTAAGTGACGTGTGTATGTGTGTTTGTATCACCTTGAACAGCAGTATGAAAATGCACCAACAAGAGTATAAAAATAAAATAAAATATAAAATATTGTTCTTTAGATTTTAACTTAATGTACCATGTACTTCCTGCGGCATTATCGCCACAGTCACTTCCAACTTATCATCTCTTCTCATGGTAAAGAAACCCAATTCAATCTCATTCTCATATGCATGTCAGTTTAGAAAATGAGTAGCTGATCGTTCCAAGTTATCTGTATGTCATCAAATGTAACATATTTACTTTAAATAATTTACTACCTGACATATGTGTGCATTCATATACGTCTACTTTCTATGTCAATTCCAGATGACATAGACAGGACTTCATCATGTCTTATTACTCTAATCAGAATCCAGTAAACTTAAGATATGCCTTTTCTTACCTTTACTCTCCCTAACTGCAATGGCCAGCTGAGGCTGGCTACAAACCTGTGTGATCCTCCTGTCTCAGCCTCCCAAGCGCAGGGAATTTTGACATCCTCTTTTGACAACCTTATGTGTCTAGTCTTGTTTCCTTCAGTCAGAGTGATGATGATAATAATAATAATGATAATAATAATAGTCATCACTCTATTTGGTACTTCATGTGTGCTGGAATCTATGCAACACTCTTCTTTCCATAACTCATGACCCTACAAAGTAAGTACTAATTTTACTATTATTTCTATTTTTAAAAAACTGAGTTTTCCTGCCACTATGACAGTGATATTTTATAGATGAAAACTGTGCAAAAAATTCTCTAATGGCTCCTTCATCTATAGAATAGTATAAAAAACTCTGTTGTGTGATTTACCAAATGAGCAGAACTCCGACTCACGCCTAACATTCTGACTTCACCTCCTCCCTTTCCTCATATTTTTTCCTGTGCCTTGACATTTGCTTTTTGTTTTGCTCTTAATATTCTCCTTTCACATGTCCATTTGGTAAGCCATGTTATGTCCTGTAAACCTCCTTGAATAACAGTTTCTCTATGAACTCGTCCCTGTTTGTTCACCATGCCTCGGATAACTTTGACGTGTTTCCTCTTATGTCAGCCATATGTACAGTAAACCTTGGGATAACATATTGCTAAATAAGATGGAGTTAGAGAGGACACTTTGCCCATTTGCTCCCATCTTCTGTCTAACTCTAATTGACAAGCAGGAACGGGTTAAAATCCATATCTTCCAAGAATGAGTTGTATGAAGATGGCAAGGCTCTAAAGCCCATTTTGAGAAGAGAGAAATGGATGGTAAGTGCGCTAATCCTCTGGTGGGACAGGAAAACCAACAAGAGACATCTGGACTTCTTTCACTACATGAGAATCTCAGTCAGATGCATTTTGAATAGAGTGGAAAACTGCCACTAGGTGGTGCCAAATTGCAACTGGAATCTGAGCAGCCAGGATGAAGGAGCAGGAGTGCTACCAGGTTCAATGATGCTTGAACAATATTGACGCACTGCAAAACTGGCATCATAATATCTTGAGGCCAATCTTAGTGTTTTCTCAGGGTTTTAACTATATATCCAATACATAATTCTTCTATTGCAATTGGTTTCTCTCTTCTCATGGATCTTGGATAGTTCATTTTGGCAGTGTACCTTAGCATCCTATCACTTGATATTTCATAGCTCTAATGAAAGAATTTACTGAATATATAAGCTCAATAAATTCATTATTTGAATGACAGCTACTAGTAATGTAGGAATCATTATATGCTAATGTTCAAGCTCCATCTAATAAGTTTTATAAGCCATTTAGGCAGGCTGGGCGTGGTGGCACACGCTTGTAATCCCTGCACTTGGGAGGCAGAGACAGGAGGATCGCGCAGGTTTGAAGCCAGCTATGCGCGCTGGCTTAGGAGACCCTGTTTCCAAATAAAAAAATGTAAAAATAGGTCTGGGAGTGTAGCCCGGAGGTAGAAGGGCTTCCAGGAACCCCAGTACCACCAAAAAAAAAAAAAAAATAGGCATTAAATAGATATTTGCCAATGATAAAACAACTTCCTAAAATATTGTTTCAGAAACATAGAGACATCAGTCAACTGACAAATAGCTGTTTGTAACTTACCATATATGAATCACTGGTGTGAATGCTATGCTAATTGTGAAGGAAGAAAAAACAGGAATTTTGTTCTAAAACCACTTGTAACCTAGTTTGTTAGATGGAGCATAAATACAAAAAAAAAAATAAAGGAAAGTGAAACATAGCAAGTTCCAAGTAAAGACATAATGAAGAGTTTCAGATAAGAAATTGAGGCATGACACCACTGATCTCCCTGCCCATTTGTTTGTTTCTTGCCAGCCCCAGCACCATGGAGGCCATGCTGTTGCCTGGTGATGACTTCACTTTTGCTTTGTGTTCACAGAGAGCATCACGCTAATTTTGAACCGCTACCTTTTTTCCCACTTAAACTAACCTTAAATGTGCATGTCTTAAAACTGCACATTTGGATAATATCCTCAACAGTGTACAGAGAGTTGAAATATACAGTGAGATGTCAGCAAATGTTCTCCTCATGGACCTCTGTTATAAAGTCTTATTCTTTAAGTCTCAGTTTTATCCCTACATTTAACAAAAACTAGAATAGGTCACTGTACTGTGTGGCTGCTATTCAAACTAGGGATCTAAGGCATAACTTAAAGAAGAAATTATATTTGAATCTAGTTTGAGGTGACATTCAGAAATTGAAAATCAGGTCACCACTTATTGAGCCCAAGAATCTATAAATAACAAATACTTTTTTATCTTTTATGAATTTATAATATTTGGCTACTCATTCCCAAACAAGCAAAATATATTGATTAAATTTATTCAGAAATATTAAAAACTCTAAAATTTTAATGAAATGATAACTGGAAAGAATACAAATTAAGTGCTATATCATTCTCCTTCCTAAAAATAGTAGAGGTAGAGGTTCCTCAAGGTCCATAAACAAGTGTCTTTTTATTGGACTCAGAAGAAACTCCCCGTTTCACCTGTTAAAATAGAGTGAGTAGCCAGGAGTGGTGGTGCACACTTGTAATCCCAGCACTTGGGAGGCTGAGACAGGAGGATCGCACAAGTTCGAAGCCAGCCTCAGCTACTTAGTGAGGCTCTTAGCAACTTAGTGAGACCCTGTTTCCAAATAAAGTATAAAATAGTTCTGGGAGGATAGTCTGGAGGTAGAAAAGCTACTGGGTTGTTCCACCCCCAGTACCACAAGAGAGAGAGAGAGAGAGAGAGAGAGAGAGAGAGAGAGAGAGAGAGAGAGAGAGAAAGAGAGGGGGGAGATATTTTAAATTTATAAGAAAAATTATTTGTTGTTTATAGAATCTTAGGCTACATGGGTTAAGATATGATCTGATACAGCAATTTTTGAGTGTAACTCTTGATTATACCCAACCATCCTGCCCCTTTTCCCAAGTCACCATGCTATAAGATAAAGTCCTGCATAAGGAGATGTTTATTTGGGCCAGCCAGTACCAGTTGAGACAGAGGAGTAACCAAACTAGTATTTATGCCTAGTCATTTTTTTATTTCTAGTAATTTAAAAACATGATTTTGTACTTGTTGATGTTTCATATATGTTTCATCATACTTATTTCTATCGTTATTATTTCTTCTTTCTATTGATTACTTAAGTGCATATTTATCAGTATTTACCATGTGCTTCTATTGTAATGTAATCCTCAAATAATCCAATGAAGAAACTATTATTATCACAATTTCCTAGATGAGAAAAGTGGGCACAAATACTCATGAACTCATCCAAGGTCACAGGCCCATACAAGATGGATTCAAATCCGATTCTCTGGCTCCAAAGCCTGCCCTGCACTCTTAACACATGCTTATCTATAATAACCTACACAGGTTATTTATTCATTCATTTACTTATTCTTTCCAATATATTGTGAGCACTTACTGTGTACTGGCTCTGGATTAAACACTAGCATTGGGCAGAGATGAGTAAGACTCATGAGAAGTTTGCTGAATTAACAATTTTACTTCAATTTCATTTTTTTGTGTGGGTGAATCCTTAGGTCACTGAAGAAGTTATAATGTAAAATACGAACAACATTAAATGTTCAAGATTTTACTTTATAGTAGTCAACAGCAGATACAACGTAGGGAAAATAGTAACCTTTATGAAATAAGTGAGTATTCTAGAGAGTTGATACTTAACTAGAATGTAAAAAGATATGTGGTACTATATATGTCCTTGACAAAAGTCACTTTTGTTCTTGACAAAAGTCACTTAAATAATTTATTTTCTTGGCCAATAATTATAAATATTATTTGTTATTCTGGGTTTAAGATAATTTGTGACCTTAGGCTGAAAAATCACTATCCACAGAGTGACCATGATGAAAACTGACTTAAAACTTGTATTCCTCTTTATCTGAGCCCATATCTCTGGGATTGATCCAGTGTCCCATTTGCTTTAGATATGAAATCTACAAGTGTAGTTGTATGGACTTCTTATCCTGAAAATAACAGAAAATTAAAGGCTATACAGAAGTATATTTCTTGCTTTTAACAAAACAATGTTTACTAATATCATCAATGTGCCTTTAGTTTTCCATTTCATTCAAAATGTCTTGATAACACTACACTAAAACAAACAGCTTCTAATTTTGTCTATCAGGTGTTGAATGCTTATCCCATGCTAGGCAGTGTGCTCATCACCTTACATTTTAAAATCATTTTTCAAAAAATTTTTATTTTAAATAAAATTTTTAATTTTTAATTATTTTTAATTAAAAATTTTAAAAAGTTTTATTTCACATTAATAACAATATTTAGGGCAGGTAATTATCCCTATCTTGCTATAGAAGAAACTGAATATTTGGGAAGGACACAAGCCAACATGTGTCTTTGACTTAAACCCAAATTCACTTGTTCTAGAGACCACTGTGGCACAACACAGCAGGGAAGATGTCCCCACCAAGAAAATATTAACTCATTTTATTGCTTCACAAGTTATTTTAAAAAAATTGTAACAATGACTTGATTTAACTGGCTCTATTTGTTATATAGCCAATACAGTCTGTGATCCTCGCTCCAGGGATTCCAGTATGAATCTTCTGAAATGTGAATTTTACATTTGCATTTTGAATTCTCAGGTGATTTTAGAAATTAGGTTTTCACTGAAAATGTAAAAAAAAAAATTGAGAAAACCCAGTATAATTTTTTTTTCATTTATACATTAGCTGGTATTTTTGTATGGCCTAGACTTTTTTTTTTTTTGGTGGTACTGGGGTTCCTGGAAGCCCTTCTACCTCCGGGCTACACTCCCAGACCTATTTTATATATCTGAAACAGGGTCTCTTACACCAGCGCGGCTGGCTTCAAACCTGCGCGATCCTCCTGTCTCCGCCTCCCAAGCACGGGGATTACAAGGGTGCGCCACCACGCCCGGCCTGGCCCAGACTTTTATTTAGTATTTTGACAATAATTTCCTGGCTTCTATGCTTATGTTACTTGTCGAGAAGTAAATAAAGTTAGAAATTACTTGATTTTTCCCACCATAGTAGAACCTATATAGAGAAAATAACCAAAAATTGACCATAATTCTAATCTATCCCTTACTAGGGAAGAAAGGGACTGTAGATCCTAGGGATGGAAAGTATACAGAAGTTGTTTTTTCTTAGGAAAATACTGAAGTTATAGCACTGAAATAAATCTGTCATGTAGTACGCCTCTTAGCTGCAAGAACAAGATACTTAAATCAGCCAACACTAAACACTGTTTTTTTTGTTTTGTTTTTGTTTTGTTTTTTTTTTTGATGGTACTAGGGGTGGAACCCAGAGGCTTTCTACCTCTGGGCTATACTCCCAGACCTATTTTATATTTTATTTGAAAACAGGGTCTCACTAAGTTGCTGAGAACCTCACTAAGTAGGTGAGGCTGGCTTCGAACCTGTGTGATCCTCCTGTCTCAGCCTCTCAAGCACGGGGATTACAAGCATGCGCCACCACGCCCAGCTTAAACATTGCTTTTGAGAAGAAATTTGTAAACACAGAAGGCTAATAAAGATGGGCTTCTTGATATGAATGACTTCCCATAAAGTTGGAAGCAATTTTAGGAGATTAACAGCTACTTTCTTATTCATATTTTGGGCTCTGAATGTTTGAGTTCTGAGTGACCCAATATTTTGGAGCTCTGAATACATGTCCCCAAAATATAAAAGTTGGATTGAGCCTATACTTTTTGAGTGGTTAAGTATGTGTAATTATTTGATAGGTCTAGGATTATAATTTTGTCACCAAGAGTAATATGTCTTTAAGAATAGGTAGTCAATTTTTATTTGTTTTCAGACTGGAGGCACCTGACTTACTGACAGATATCATGGTCATCATTAATGTATTATAATAATTTTCTTATTAGTTCTCTAAGATCCAGGAGACTTCTCCTCTTAATAGGTGTGTTACTTGCAATTTTACATTCTTCCAAAGTTTTGATTTGCTGACAGTTTACTCGAGCTTCTTAATTTTGAACAACTGTGCTAGCAACAATAACCACTTGCTATGTGCTAGACATTGTTGTAAGTGGTTTATATATATTAACTAATTTATATATTTTATATTTTATATATTTTATATATTTATATATAATTTAGTTTATATATAAATATCTTATACACTTATATATGTTAACTAATTTAAACCTCAGCAAGTACCTATGATGTAAATATTACTATTATCCTCATTAAAAATGAGAAGACTGAGATGATAGAAAACTGGAAGAACATGCTGAAATCAGAGCTCCGAAAGCATCATGGCCCCAGGATCTGTGCTGCTGTTTTTGAAGCAAAGAAGCTCACTTCCTTAAATATGCATTGCTCAGCTAATTGGCATTTAAAATTTGACCATAAATAGAGACATTTACTCTCTCTTTTGCTACAGAAACTTGGACAGAAGATGGTCTAGATGCTCTGATTTATGCATGCACACAACAAGGTTCCTTACCATGGACAGTACAACACAATTATATGCTGTTTGGATTTCAGTCTTTCCTTTGCCTCTACTCTGTGACTGCACCTATTCACCACTCATTACATTTGATCTGATCTCTTCTCCTTTCACTTACTTTTGTATTTAATGATAAAATATTTATAAACCTAATCAGTAATTCAAAATATTCCTTGTTCTCCACAAGGCAAACTGATGACAGAATACTGACTGTAATCTTTGGTTTTCACCTCCTGTTATTGTGGGTTGGACAGAAGCTCTGGCAAAGCTTTTGGTAATTCCAGAAACTTGAAGATTCCCCAAGGTACTTGGGTGGAAAGCCAACTACTAAACTTTGCCCTTGAATTATATTGTCCAATTGGAAGTATATATGAAGTATATATTTTTTAGACAAATTAGGAGAGTAGTTCTCAAATTTTAATATTCACCAAGGACTACTTGAAAAGGTTTAAGAGAATACAGTCTGTGATCCTCGCTCCAGGGATTCCAGTATGAATCTTCTGAAATGTGAGTTTGACATTTGCATTTTGAAGTTTCTCTAGTGATTCTATTGCATGTGAGATATAAAAACCATTCAAGAAACTCTAGTATAGCTAGTATAAAAACTTCTATAGCTTGGAAAAGTGACCTTATTAAAATGTCTTACTTGGATAGTTTTGCCTTTTCAAAGCCTAGATAAAATTTTTTTTTATTAAATTTCTATCAGCAAGAAGAAAGCAGATATTATTGAATTTCTCCAGCTCTAGTTACTTGTATTTTCTGAGCTTTTTAGCTAAAAGGTGGTCTGCAGGTTCTTTAGTTTGCTCTCAGTTTATTTACAACCATATTAACTTCTATGTGCTATTATGGTTGCCAGATACTAAAGAACGATGTCAGAGAAAAAAATTTGGTTTTCTCTCGTATACAAATATAATTGTATATCTTTAAATTTATTTATTTATTTATTTATTGCACTGGGTCCTTTTAAAGAAAAACAAAATATTTTCAGTGCAGCATCTGGTATTATTATGTCTTCATTGGCTATTACTTCCACATTTAAAAATGAATTTTGAGCCGGGCGTGGTGGCGCACGCTTGTAACCCCCGCGCTTGGGAGGCTGAGACAGGAGGATCGCACAAATTCAAAGCCAGCCTCAGCTACTCAGTGAGGCTTCCAGCAACTTAGTGAGACCCTGTTTCTAAATAAAATATAAAAAAGGTCTGGGAGTATAGTCCGGAGGTAGAAAGCCTCTGGGTTCTACCCCCAGTACCACCAAAAAAAAAAAAAAAAAGAATTTTGAGTTTTTTCATGTGTTTGTGTATGTAAATTTAATTTAGAAATTACCTAATTTAACTTTATTCTGTATTTTTCATTTTACTACCCATTCATTTTTCTGTAAGATTATAAATAATTTTTTACTATAAAAATTTTAAATATTTGACCACTGGTATTTTTAACTTTGAAAATAATGTGAAGTAGCTTTGGACCTATTTACTTATTTATTTATTTATTTATTTATTTATTTATTTATTTATTTATTTATTTGTGGTACTGGGGCTCCTGGAAGCCCTTCTACCTCCGGGCTACACGCCCAGACCTATTTTATTTTTGGAAGCAGGGTCTCCTAAGCCAGCGCGCGGCTGCCTTCGAACCTGCGCGATCCTCCTGTCTCTGCCTCCCAAGCGCGGGGATTATGAGCGTGCGCCACCACACCCAGTGTGGACCTATATTTTAAATTGGTTGAAAATACAAGTTAATCATTATTTGAACTTTTTTTTGTAATCCACTCACATTTTACATTTGGTCATGTCCTATTCCTATAAGAAATATACTTAAGGATCAATACAAAGATCTACCTTACACATAATGTGTTAAAATCATCTACTGTTATTTCTTAGCCTACTTTTCCCTCTTTATAATGCAAAATAAAAAGAAATAGTGTGAATAATGTCTACCACTAGTCACTGATAGCTAAACACTATTGCAGAGTTAGTAAAACTTCATTCTTAGAGGTTTTTATTTACAGGATGAACAGGAGGAGCTGTTGCCTAAAGTGGACCCAATCAGTGCATTCCACACTACACTGAAGGACATGGATGATTTTCTGTGACCCAAACTATTCAGAAATATTGCCTATAACAAGTAGAGTAAAAGCTTTTTAGAGTTGCTTAAATACCAAAAAATCTTTTTCCTTGAGTCTATATAAAGTAAAATCAGAAAATATAAAAACAGAATGTAAGCTGGCATTATGATATAAGCATATTTTATAAAAAGCTGAATATGTACTTCCAGATGACAAAAATCTAAGCATTCCCTCATTCAAATGCAAACATTTCTTTGTCTAAAAATGTCATTCCACTTTCCTCTAATTTATTGAGAATTCTGGAGAAATTACATTATACAAAAACAATATGGCAGTGATATCATGATCTTAGCAAATTAAAAATTATAATACCAAATATAGTATCATTCGGTAAATGGTGTATTTTTAATTTATTCAGCAGTAAAAGAAAAACTTTCATTATATAATCATGTTTCTTGAGATTATGGAAAAGCAGAGTAATCTGTTGATTGCTAAGAACTATATTCAGAGAGTATATAGACTAATAGAAATGTAAATATTTGCAGAATAAATGGTTTAAAATATCTCAAAATGTACTTTGTGCATGTATGTCACTGTCAACATGATTTACATTATGATGTGAGACTATAATGCACCAATAAAAGCAAAAATATCTCAAAATGGCAAAATTTTATTGCTACAGTTTTAAAAGCTAAACATGAATTTTAATATCTAGTATCTATTATAACAACATGGGTTGTTCTTGTTTCTTTTAGCAAACAGAAATCTAAATAGAAACATGTTGATCTACTCAGCAACTAGATACATTTCAGGCCTTGTTTTTTAAAAAATTCAAAATTTCTAATATATTTTACTCTTCATCTGTTCAAAATTTCAAACTCAATATCCAAATATTCTTTCAACAGTCATAGGTACAGAAAATAAGAAAACTGAGGTCATTTCTACTTCTTTCCTTTGCTTTACTTTTATTCTCAAGTCAAGAGAGAAACCCTGAGCTTGAAGTCTTTGCATAAAATCACCAGTCCATCACTATATTGGAGGAAATGAGTCCTAGGATCTGCGAGTCTCGGGTGACTACCCCCACTCTAACCACAGCAGATCAGCAGGACACTCTATAGTCTAACCTTGTTAATTTCTATCACCATGCAAGCTCACAGCTCTTAAATATCTACTACTTCCTGGATTTATGTCCTTATTCTGCATGGTGGGCAGGAGGTAATGCTTCCAACTCCTCTGACTTGAGAATATGCTACTGCTCTTCTTTATAACCATCTTACACCCAATACGTTTCACGTCTTTTGTAAGCCCTCTCCATCTGAAATGCTGCCCATTAGTTTATTACTACATTTTAAGCATCCAAAATAGGGCCTCAATACTTAATAAGGTATCTATTGAATCATTTACCACCAAACCTTACCGAGTTAATCTTTGCAATATACTTGGATGTTTCCTTTCCTGTACTGTACTATTTTTACTATTTCTTTAGTCTAGGGCCTTATTAAACCAAACTAAAATGACCAATATTTAATTGACTAATATTTAGTTGACAGTCTGAGATGATATATTGGGTACAGCAGAATCTGTGGATCAGGAATTCCACTTCATGGTATTTAGGAACCCTTGGCTCCACTATAACTTAACTAGCATCTCCCAAGGCTATACTACTTGGTAACTTGAGAAAAATGTGGAATTACCAGCTATTTAAAATGAATAAATAGGCCAGGCATGGTGGCACATGCTTGTAATCCCAGCATTCAAAAGGTGGAGACCCTGAGGATGGTGGTTCGAGGACAGCCTCAACTATTTAGTGAGGCCCTTCGCAACTCAGTGACTCCCTGTTTCAAAAATAAAAAGACTAAAAAATAGAGCTGGGGGTGTAGCTCAGAGGTACAATGCCCCTGGGTTCCATCCCTAGTACTGCAAAAAACAAAAACAAAATAAATAAATAAAACACATAACTATATAACACTTCACATATGTAACTATAAAATATTCAATTGCTAAATATACCTTTTTGTAATTATAGTTATTACACTTGTATTATAATCATTTAAGTGTTCATGCAGTATTTCCCTAGGAACCGCTACAATTGCCAACGTGTAGCAGCTAGAAAAATGGCTGAAGAAAAAAAGGGAGGGAATGGGAAGAAAGTATGTGGAAAGAAAGAAGGAAAGGAGTTATTAGTTAATTTTTCTGTCAAAAACATCTAAACAGAGGGTTCTACATATCACTTTTTTCTCATTTCACTGGAAAATAAGAAAGGAGTGGATCTTTTATATTCCTCTGTACAATGCTGTCACCCCCCATGTAATGGAAATATGTCCTGACATATAAAAGTATGGATTTTTAAAAAAATGTACTTTTTTCCTTTCCTTTTCCCTACTTCTTTTTATCTTAGTTTATAATACTCTAAGTTGCTGCCTGTTGTGAGATAATTTTTCTCAGAAAACTGAAAAAGTTTTAAATAAAAACCATTGCCTAACTTAATCATATATTAGGCTATAAAATTAACACAATGAATAGGAATAGTTTTTTTTAAATAAACAGGTTATTTAATCTAAGGCACTTCCAGCTTTAATGAGAATGAAAAATTTTTCATTAGTGGATACCAAAATTACTAATATGCAGTGATAGGGAACATAGCCTAGACACACAACACAAAAATACCCAATAGCAGAAAAAAACATAGAAGAAGGCTACTCAATGCTTTTCAAAAAACTGAAAATGGCTAACTTCAAAATATAAATTGCTTGTTCAAATAATCTTTTAAATGTGCTTCACAATAGTGGGTAATGAGCTAAAAGCACTAAATATATGTCTTTCAAAATATAAATGAAAATCCAGCACATTTTCCTTGGAGTTTACATTAAATGTAAGATGTTCCTAACAAATACTAATTGTTAAAACTAAGATGATCTAAATATCAACTATATAACGTGAAAGGGACTAGAAGACCATTGGCTTATTCTCTGTACATAAAAACCTAAAGCTCAAAGAAATGAGGATACTCGCCCAGGTTCCCCAGAGTGTAAAGAGCCAGGAAGGGTTGCAATCCAGTGCTGTTGCTATGACGGCATATCAGAATATACTAAGGAAATCACTGGACACTAATTCTGCTTCTTCACAATGTGCTCTATATTTGTCTAAAAACGTAAGAGCTTTGCTATCCTTAAATAAGAATATAGTTCTGAAATGATCTTTTATTAAACACGTCAGAGCAAATATCAATCAGTGTTTGTCGACAGAGGCATCTGATTTAGTTGTTCAAGCAGTAATAAAGGAGTGGCCCTTTGAAGGCTCTAGGACAGCGTGAGTTTTCAGGTACCCTGAGTTACAGCTTGAGTGAGGCTATAGAAGCTTGAGAGGCAAAAAGAGCTAAATTGCTTCTTTGAAAACTTCAACCTGGGAGAACTTGATTCTGAGACAACATCAGGTGGGGGTTGACTAGCAAAGATAGGCATTATTTATTGTTTGAGAGAATAGTGAAAAATCAAATTTAGAAGTAAACCCCATGAATAACATAATTTTTAATCTAAGAATAAATTTGTAATATGTAGACAATCTTCCTTAATAAATAAGTGAACACTTACTTGAAAATGTTTACTCCTTAAACCTGGGGACAAAGTGTGTTGCTAGGCATTTTTCTTTAATGGTTATTTATGTATATTAAAATAAATCTAGGTTTCTCTTCCTGTAAGTGGCCTGAGGTGATCTATGAAAATGGTTCTTTACTCTCCTGATCCAGAAAATGCCACAAAATCATTCAAATCAAGAAGTTCAGCTGCGCGTGGCGGCGCACTCTTGTAATCCCCGCTCTTGGGAGGCTGAGACAGGAGGATCACACAGGTTCGAAGCCAGCCTCAGCTACTTAGTGAGGCTCTCAGCAACTTAGTGAGACCCTGTTTCTAAATAAAATATAAAACAGGGCTGGATGTATAGCCTGGAGGTAGAAAGCCTCTGGGTTCCACCCCCAGTACCACCAAAAAAAAAAAAAAAAAAAAAAGTTCAAATCTTTGTGATTATTTTAAGAACACTTGTGAAACTGCCCAGGACACTGAGAGTCTGGATAACCAAAAGACCACCACATATCTGAAAGGTGTCTTATTTATTTATTTATTTATTTATTTATATATTTGCATGTCTGGGGATGGAACCCAGGGGCATTCGACCTCCGACCTACACCCCCTGCCCTATTTTTTATTCTTTATTTTGAAAAAGGGTCTCACTAAGTTGTAAAGGGCCTCACTAAGTAGCAGCTAAGGTTGTCTGCGAACCGCGATCCTCCAGTCTCAGCCTCCCGAATGCTGGGATTACAAGCGTGTGCCGCCACGCCCAACGAAAGGTGTCATTTAAAAGAAAGCAGTGTAAAGCCGGGCGTGGTGGCGCACGCCTGTAATCCCCGCGCTTGGGAGGCGGAGACAGGAGGATCACGCAGGTTCGAAGCCAGCGAGACCCTGTTTCAAAAATATAAAATAGGTCTGGGAGTGTAGCCCGGAGGAAGAAGGGCTTCCAGGAACCCCAGTACCACCAAAAAAAAAAAAAAAAAAAAAAAAGAAAGCAGTGTATACCATTCTGGTATAAGAATAGTGGGGCTGGATACAGGGTTGATGGTCCCCCAAAAAATATGCTGAATTTTTTCTGCACATGCTTAAAAATATAGAAAATCATGCTGAACTTAAAGGTTTAGATGTCAGTTCTCTGGTCACTGAACATCTCCAGGGTAACAAAGCATCCACGATACTCTGCCGCACATAAAGAGCTCATATTGGATTAACTCACACATGAGCTCCCTCGCCACACTGAGATGATGCTTACTGAGAAGGAACAAACTGTTCCTGCACCAGGAGAGGAGGTTGCACAGAAGAGAAAGATGTCCCTGAAGAAACAAAAACCTATGGCATGGGAATAAATTCAGGATAAAATAAATGCAAATAAAAGTAAATAAATCTAGGTTTACAGCATGACTAGAGTACAGTATGCATAATAAATTCTAATTCTATCCAGGGATTGAAGGTAATAGCTGTTATCGACATTAACCATACATTATGGCCTGATAGTTGTCCCACCTCCCCCAGAATTCCTATGATATTACCCTAGTCTTCAACAAGATGATATCTGGAGGTCATTATCTCATGAGGTGGAGGCCTCAAGATCAGATTACTGTCCCTACAAGAGGACATAGGAGGGAGCTTGTTTTCTCTGTGTCTGCTTTCTGCCATGTGCCCACACAGTAAGAGAGAAGCAACCTGCTAAGGAGGAAGCGCGCCTTCACCAGCCCCCAAGAGTGCGGGCGCCTGCCCTAAAGCTTCCAGCCTACAGAAATATGAAAGCGAATTTCTGTGGTTTAAGCCACCCAGTTTATGACAGCCTGACTATAACAACGATCTTATAGTCAAAACTTTGACGTAAGAAGTTTTAAATTTTACCTGTTTTTACACTGGTGTAATATGATTGTGCGCTGTACTGAGATTCAGAGTGATACATTCAACACCTCTCTGCATAACAACATGGCTGTGTGTGTCTCCCTGCTAAGCCTATCCCTCATCTCTCCCATGTGCTAGTAAGGGTATTAGTGATATTTTCATAAATGAAAAAGTATTATTTGATCTGGTTCCCTCCTTAAGCCTCCTCCTTTCCCCCCTCTTCTCTTCCCTTCCCCAACCTCTTCCTATTACTCTTCAAGTCACACTCATTATTATGAAGTTCCTTTTCTTTCCCATTTTCTCTCTAGTTTCCACATATAAGAAAAAATATGACCTCTGACTGGGACTGACTGATCTTACCTAGAGAAAAATGATGTATCATTCTATCCATTTTTTTGTAAATGACATGATTTTGTTCTTCTTAGAGCCTACAGAAATGGGAGAAAATTTTTGCCCAGCTACTCCTCTGATAGAGGATTAATATCTAGAATATGAAGAACTAAAAACCTTAAGAGGAAAAAAAAAAAAAAAACATGGGTGACTAAGAGCCAGGTACGGTGGTGCATACCTGTTACCTCAGTATTTAGGAAGCTGAGACAGGAGGTTCCAGGCTAGCCTCAGCAACTTGAAAAGACCATGTTTAAAAATAAAATAGGTCTTAGTATGACACACAGTATGTTCAAAGATGGTTACTCGCCTAGAATAAGACATGGAGAAGAAACCTTGGGAGACAGAACAGATGACACCTCCTTCTGTTTTGGTGTATCCTGGTGTCAACTTCTGTGAGTGTGGTCAGGTAGAGTTGTTTTTGTTGTTTTGGGGCTTTTTTTTTCGTTTGGTCTCTTTTGGTGGGATGGGAGTGGGCTAAAGCCATAGGAAGAAAAATGTGATATATGTGCCCAGTATGTACTATTTTTTTTTTGCAAGAAGAGTTGAATTATTTTCGATAACAAGAGTAAATGGTGGAAAATGGGAAAAAAAAAGGGCTGAGGTAGAATGCCCTTAGATTCAGTCCCCAGTGCCCTACACACACACACACACACACACACACACACACACACACACACACACAGGAAATTGAACTGAATAGAAACTTTTCAAAAGAAGAAACACAAATGGCCAATAAAAGATGGCATGGTTGTGCATGTTTGTGATCCCAGTACTTGGGAGGCCAAGAAAGGAGGATCTGGGTTAATGGCCAGCCTCAGTTACTTAGGCCCTCCACCTATGACAGAGTGAGACATTGTTTCAAAATAAAGAATAAAAAATAGGACTGGGAATATAGCTCAGAGGTAGAAAGCCCCTGGGTTCCATCCCTAGTACCACAAAAAAAGAAAATGGCCAATAAGTATGTTTAAAAAAGTACAATAACATTAGCAGTCAGGAAAATAGGAATCAAAAATACACTGAAATTTCATCTAACCACAGAATGGCAGTCACCATCAAGAATACAAACAATAACAAATTCTGTTAAGGAGGTGGGGAAAATGAACACTTATACACCATTTTGGGAGGGGGTTGTAAATTAGTAGAATCACTACGGAAATCAGCATGGAAGTTTCTCAAAAGACTAAGAATGGAATCACCATATAACCCAGCTATCCCAGTCTGTATGTTTCCAAAAGAATTACAATTGGAATACTATAGAGAGACACGCATACACATGTTTCTAGCAGAACAAACCACACTAGCCAAATTATGGGGCCAAACTAGATGACCATCAACAAATAAAAAGATAAAGAAAATCTGATATATACATATAAAATTGATTATTCTGATATCAACTGGAAGTTTAGAGAATCTTGCTTAGGTCTGTCTCTCTGTCTCTGTCTCTCTTTCTCTTTGTGGTACTAGGGATTGAACCCAGGGGCATTCTACATCTGAGCTATACTCCCAGCCCTATCTTATTTTTTATTTTATTTTGAAATGGGGTCTAAGTTGTGGATATTCCTTGCTAAGGTGCTGTGGCTGGTCACAAACCTACAATCCTCCTGTTTCAGCTTTTCAAATACGGTGATTACAGACTTGTACCAACACACTTAGCCTATACTCTTCTTTCTTCTAAAGTCTTCTTTATAGGAATAAATCCAAAGCTTAATTTTCTTTGAACACACAGATACACAAACACACACACAAATGAACATCCAGAAATTATTATAGCAAAACCTTCATTGAGGAATACCATAAAAATGCTGTTGTGTTTATATTATTCAAGAAGATTCTAAGATGCAAAACATTCTCTAACAGAACAATATGAAATACAGTACTTATTTAATTTTAAATTTTTTTGTGCATTGTAGTCATACATGTTAATGGGATAAAGACTTGTGGAGACATACATGCACACATCATCCAGTTAGTCCATTCCCAATCCCTACCCCATTCCCTTACCGTCCCTCCTTCCCATGCTTGGCTTAGTGATTGACTTTGACATGTTTAAGTACATCCTGTGCTTTAGAGAGTTTTCCTATTATTTATTTTTGATCCTTTGTAAATTTTAATAACTCTGGGTAATTTTCCCATATAATTACAACTTCAGCTGCAAACCAGATGCCTGCCAATTGGATTTAACCCACTGATACTTTCTTTGGCCGTAAGAGCTGACAAAGCTGAGGTTAGAATTGGGCTTCTGGTCTCCTGAACATCAGCTATCAATATATCTGTGCTGTAAAGCAGCAGCTGACTGCTAGAAAGCAGCAGGTTGCATTTGATGGGAACTGATGGCTGCTCTCCTTGCTACCTGGCGCTTACAACTGGATTACCTGCTGCTTCCCATAGGAATCAGATTCTGGGGTCACTATTCTAAAACTGTCACTATTAGAGTCAAAGCAAACTAAACATAGCATAGTCTGTAGAAAATTCCCTTAAAGTTGTCTTTAGAAAAATTCTCAGTTATCTTGGTATAAACAGTTTCTATGGTCACTTTTCTATTTCTAATAAAACATGGTTAATAAGAATTCTAGTTACTTTGCTTTTAGTTGGGCCAATACAAGTTGTTTCAAGAATTGGTTCCATATTGTTAGGAGGAATGAAGATTCTATTTACAATAAGGTTCAAAAAGCTCCTAACTGATCCACTTAAAATTTCTTTCTTTTGAACATGTGATTTCATTATAAATATGCAAATACTGGAAGAAAAGGATTTAATGTCTCTGAAAAGACATTAAGCATGCTATTGTTAATCTATCCTTAAAAAAACTTATTTCTTGAAGGGCATGGTAGCACATGCTTGTAATCACAGCATTTGGGAGGCTAAGACAGGAGGATCTCAGTTCTTGGACAGCCCTAGCTACATAGTGAAGCCCTTTGTAACTCAGTGAGACCCTGTTTCAAAATAAAGAAGTAAAAACATAAGACTAGGTGTGTAGCTTGAAGGTAGAATGCCCCTGGGTTCAATCTCCAGCACTTGGGATTAGAAAAAAAAAGAACCCACTTATTTCTTTACTTATATATAACATGTTTTTGAGTAGACAGCAATTTCTGAAATAAAAGGGAATAAAGGTAAGCTGCTATTCTTATGCAATTTATTTTGCTAAAATCTTAAGAATTTAATCACTATTATTAAAGTTAAATTTTAGAGTTTATAATAAACTGAATGCAAATTTAAATGTATTTGTACGCTTAGCTTCAGATCCTTGCTATTACATTTTGTTATTATAGAATAATTATTATAAATTCATGACAATGAATTTCTCCAGAGACAATGTATTTAGTTATTTTCAATTCTAAGGAAATACTGACTCGTGGGTGTTATTAGAGCTTAAAAATCATGCAATGCTTCTATAAAAGCTTATAAAGATTTTAAAGCTTCAAGTTTTAAAATTAGAAATTAAAAGTTTTATAAAGTTTTTAGAGGACATAAAAGCATGTAAATGAAAAAATTAAATGAGAAAAAATAAAAAACGGAACAAAAAGCACTGCAGATATATTAAGGTTTTAGCCTGTCATTCTCTGTAGCAATTGTGCTATTGATTTGATATAGATATGTAATCTATAGTTTCAAAAAAAGGAAATTGCCAGATTTTTCAAACTGATGATTTAGTTCCTAGAGTCTTACTTTGGTTAATAGGAATATTAGCTATTAATATTTGTGAGCAAATTTTAAAGAGGTTTAAATACTGCTAGTAAGTAGATTGTATTTAATGCCACAAAAAGACTAATAAAATATTTTGTAATGTAATTTATATATTTTAAAGGAAACTATACTAACTAATCTATTATCTTTTTTCTTCATTTTCATATTCATTTTCTGTTTCTATAATTATAAATAAAATATTTTTAAATTGCACTAAAGAAGCAAAGCAATATTCCAATATAATATGTATGATGTAATTGTATAATAACCACAAATGAGGAACTAATTAATATATAGCAAGTGGAATGCAAATATAACATGACAAACCCTTACTGTAAAACAAATACTACTTACAATGCGAAGATACTATTCTCCTAGGTATTGTTCTGTCTTAAAAGTAAATAATTTAGCCAGGCATGGTTGCATATGCTTCTAGCCCCAGTACTTGGGAAGCTGAGATAGGACAATCGCAAATTCATGGCCAGCCTCAGCAAATTATTGAGGCCATCTGCAAATTAGTGAGAACCCTGCTTCAAAATAAAAGAATAAGATAGGGATGGGAATATAGCTCGGAGGTAGAATGTCCCTGAGTTTCATCCCCAGTAACACACATCCAGCACACACACACACACACACACACACACACACACACACACACACACGTAAACAATTTTAAAATAACAATATTTTAAACACACCTGGAAAACATGAAGATTGCTTTTCAATACAAATAAAATTGACATAAACCAGTGTTCTAACAGTCAGAACAACTTATTTGCCAGAGACAAATTCAGTACTGGGATTATAGGTATGTGCCACCACACCCAGCTAAAATATTGAAGTTTTGAATAATTTTTCAATCTTTCTACTTATTGCCTGAATTCAGCTATTTGTTATTGTTGTTTTGTGGCACTGAGGATTGAACCTTAGGGGCATTCTACCTCTGAGCTACACCCGTAGCCCTATTTTATTTTTTATTTTGAAATAGGGGCTCACTGAGCTGCTGCCACTGGCTGCAAACCTGTGATCCTCTTGTCTCCAACTCCCGAATACTGGGTTTACAGGCATGCACCACCAAACCAGCTTGAATTCAGCTATTTTAATTAAGTACCACTTTTCAAGAAGTGCCTGGAAGGGCACTCATTCTTCAACAAATATTTGTTGAAGACCTACACTTCTGCTAGATAGGCAATATTCTACTTGGTAGAGAGATAGCAGTGCCCAGAATGCATGAATTCTTGCTCCCAGAAAACTAAAATTTCAGTGTCTGTTAGATCTCATTGTTTGCTGAAAGAAGCATGCTTAAATACGGGTTGTTTTAGTTTTATATTTATATGTATGATCTATAAATCAGCTTTTAACCAGTAAAGTGTTCTTTAAAATGATATGCTAATATTATCATTAGTTATTAAAATAAAATGAATAGTTTGAAAATATAACAGGATAGTAAGGTAGTACATATTAACAGAAATCTATAAATATTTTATTCATAATGTTCACTTATTATTAAATTGACAGACCTTGGTGAATATTTTATGCAAACATAAGAGAATTTGCTTGTTTCTTCCATGTAACATATAATTCATTCTTCTAATGAATAAGGTGTGTTCCAATAAATGAAGAAAATAGTAAAGTTTAATGATGTGTTAAAATGATAGATGTGGGAGTCATGGGCACATAATCATTAAATAACAATGTAAAACCAACTCTGAAGATTAAAAAATAAGTAGAGAAATAGATATCAGGGTAATAATAGGATGGAACAATTTATAAAGAAAGAAAAGAGATAGTACTAAGCGTGAGCTAGATAAAGCATGGTGTAAACACACACACACATCATCGTCATCATCAATCATCATCGTCATCATCAGTAGAATCAATGGAGTTCTACAGATATAATCTTTGAATCGGAAGCTAATTGCCCCAAGCCAATGTGTTGATGTGCTGTTAGAATTAGAGAAAATGGCTACTTAATCAGCTCCATCTGTGTGTGTGTGTGTGTGTGTGTGTGTGTGTGTGTGTGTGTGTGTTGTACTGGGGACTGAACCTAGGGGCATTTTACCTCTAAGCCACACTCCCAGTCCCATTTTGTTTTTTATTTTGAGACAGGGTGTCTCATTAAATTGCTGAGAGCCTTGCTAAGGTGCTGAGACTGGCCACAAAACTCTGATCATTATGTCTTGGCCTCCCAAGTATTGGGATTACAGGCGTGTGCCACCATACCCAGCTCAGCTCCATATTTTCACAGTGTGGCTCATTTGCTTTGTTTGAAGTGATTACCTAAACAATAGTGATTAAATTTTGAAATACATACAAAAGCAAAAGCATTGAATGTCATGATATTGTTGAGTGATTAAACAATAGTGATTAAATTTTGAAATACATACAAAAGCAAAAGCATTGAATGTCATGATATTGTTGAGTTATGTAAGTTATTTTTATGGATTTCTCCTATTAGTCTCTTTACTTGAGAAATCTCATTTTATAATCTTTGCATAATAATTTTATGTCTTGTTGCATTTGTTAATTACTAGTTGGTTTTTTATAATTCTTTCTGTACTTCCACCTGTTTTTTTATTTAGATACAAGATAAATTCTGATACGTTTTCAGTTCCAAGAGTTGGTTTGGGAAATCCCAATTTTACTTTATAATCCTATGCTTAAATTCAGAAAAATTAAAAATATTTACTTCACTGAAAGAATAAAGCTTAAAATGAAAAAATTGAAGCATATCATTGAGTTTCAAGCATATTTACAGGATAAATTTTGGGAATATTACACTAAAATAGTTCTGTCATAAAGTTTAGAAAATACTGATTTAAACAACTTTAATACAGGACTTCTCAGAGAATCTTAATGAGAAGGACAGTATGCATAATAGTTCCCAAATACCTTCAGATATAGCATTTGGAAATATTTTATCCAATTCTATTAGTAACTTTTAACTCTGTTTACATTGTCTTTGGATATACAATATTTTTTTTTTTAGGGAGTTTGTATATTCTTCTGTTGCCTGTGCCATTGAAATCATATCCAAGAAATCACTGCCAATTTCAATGTTGTGAGGTTTTATGACCCAGATTTTCTTCTAAAAGTTTATAGTCTTAAGATTTATATTTAGGTCTTTTATCTATTTTGAGTTAATACTTGTATGTGGGATTAGGTAAGGGTCCAATTTTATTCTTTTCCATGTAATTATTATTTTTCAACAATATTTAGTTAAAAGATTATTATTTCCACCACCAAATGTTCATGGAAACCTTGTCAAAAATAACTTGACAATATAGGGAAGAATTTAGCTCTAGGCTTGTATTTAACTCCAATGGTTTATATATCTGCCTTTAGAACAGTACTACACTGTTTCAATTATTGTAGCTTTATATGGTTTGAAATCAGAAAATATATATCTGCTAGCTTTGTTCTTTTTCAAGATCGTTTTGGGTATCTAGAATTCATATTCCATATTAGGATAGATTTTTTTCTGAAAAATAAATATATGAATATATGATAGTTTCACCTAAAAAAAACAGAAAAAAATATGCTCTGGTAAGAAAGAAAGCAAAAGAAATATTGAAATGTTATCTTTAAATCATCAAAAGCTTGGTATCAGACAAATGAAACTGTTATGTGAGATTAACATTTTTAATTTTGGATAAATTGCTATAATATTAGATGTCAACCACTAAGCCAAGCATGAGAAGGAGGGATGGGGAGAGAATGGGGTGGGGATCGGGTAGGGACTGACTGGGCGATGTGTGCATGTATGTCTACAAAAGTTTGTATCCCACTATGATGTATGAATACAGTGCACCAATAAAATAAAATTAAAAAAAAATAGTTCCCAAATCTATCTGACTAAAGACCCATTTCTTCTAAAGCATAAATTCAAGAACTGATTTTTCAAAAATATATTTGGAAAGCACTGATTTATTTTTTTATGTTTAGTTTTTTGGTGGTACTGGGGTTCCTGGAAGCCTTTCTACCTCCGGGCTACACTCCCAGACCTATTTTTACATTTTTATTTGGATACAGGGTCTCCTAAGCCAGCGTGCGCGGCTGGCTTCGAACCTGCGCGATCCTCCTGTCTCTGCCTCCCAAGCGCGGGAATTACAAGCATGCGCCACCACGCCCGGCGGAAAGCACTGATTTAAATGATTCAACTTATATTCCTTCATATTTCATAATGTTACCTTGCCGACTGATTTTAGCTATGAATCCTTTCAGATTCACATAGTAGGAAGATTTTTAAAAGATTACACAGAAGAACCTATCAGATTCACAAACTAGCATGTAATGTTTTAATTATTATACTTTTTAAATTTTAAAAATCTTATGCTTGATTTATATTAGAAAACATTTTGTGAGATTTGAAATAAGTTTTTAATAATTTTGTTGGCATGTTTTGATTATACAACATTGGAGAATTTCAGTATAAATGTTCCATAAAAGATGGCATGATTATACCATGTGACCTAGCCATACTACTTTTGTGCATCTTCCCAAAGGAATTAAAGTCAGATTATTATAGGGAGCGATGAATTTTCATGTTTATAGTGGCACAATTCACAAAAGCCAAACCATTATTTAACAAAGTTTCTCAAATATGTTCCTATGCTATTAATTAAAAAAGACTACTTAATGTTAAGAGTCTATAAGATATCTCTTCTAAGAATAGTTTCCTATCATATATTATGCTAAAAGAATAATTTGCTTCTTTTCTCAGTTCTCTCCATAGTGAATGGGAGGAACACTGGGCTTTGGTGTCAAAAGATGTAATGTTTTCAATACCTCAACACTAATATACTTTTGCTTGTTACTTGTTTGAGAATATAAACACCATTAGCAGTGACACCCAACTTCCCAGCTACCTACCTAATAACTCACTACTTTCATACTTGTATGCTTCTGATCCTACCTTCTCCTCCCTCTCCAGGTCCTTAATCTTGAGGCTGTACCTTCTAAGTCTCCTACCTTAAGATATACCTTCTCTAGAGACCATAAACAGAGCAATTCCCTCACTTTCAGTGATTCCATGTGAATATTCGAGTCACCAGCATGCTCTGCTTTGCCATACACAGAAAATAATATGATGGAGTAGTAACATTTAACACAGTATTTTTTTAATAGTTTATGTGATTACTTCATGTAGCTATTGATTGAACAATCTTCAATAAAGAGTTCAAAGTTTTAGGCTATGGTTATATTTATGTTGAAAGAACAAATTTGGAGCTATAAAAAAGGAAATACCATCACCTTGTCCTGAAAATAAGGTCTTTAGTTTTATTCCTCTTTCTCCATGAGATTAAAATATGTAAGAAAAAATGAAAAAAAAGAAAGATGAATGAACATTTTGAGAAAAGTAGCTCTTAAAGAGTATTAGAATAAAGGAAAATATGCTTGACAAACTAAGTCCTATTGTTTGCATTTTATCACCATTTTACTCATACATTTACTGAAGAAGCAGCAATATATTACAGATTTTCCTTCTTTTTTCAGAATCCTTATTTTTGTCATTTAAAAATATAATTAACAATCAACAAACCATAAAATTCATCCTTTTAAAGAGTGTGAATCAGTATGTTTTTGTTGTTGTTCTTCTTCTTTGCTTTTTGGTATATCCACAAAGTTGTACAATCATCACTTCTAAGTCCACAACATTTTATCAATCATTATCCCCCAGAAAGACCATTGTACCATTAGCATACACTCTTCATCTCAACCCCTGGCAACCATTAATATACTTATTACTTCTATGTATTTTTCCTATTCCTGATATTTCATATAAAGGGAATAATATATGACCCATTGTGTCTGGCTTCTTTTACTTGGTATAAACTTTGCAGGCTTTATGCAAGTTGTAGTATGAATTAGTGCTTTGATCCTTTTTATGAGTAATATTCCATTGTGTGGATATACCACACTTTTATCTGTTTGTCAGGAAAGACTTTTTTTTTCCCATGAGGCTTTCACAAATGAACTGGTTCATAGAACCTGACTACTTATTTTTATGCTATTATCATAAGTTTGGATTTATGAGTTATTTTTAAGATATGGATCTCCCACTAAACTAATCATCAAGAGATAAAATTGTTTACATTATGCAAACAGAAGTGTAGTGAGGGTAAAATAGACATAATTCAGAGGTAATTAAAAATTATAATTAATAAGGGAGAGAATTGTGACCAATGTGGTAAAGAGTGACCACATCTCTAGTTTGCGCAGGTGTGTGGATATTGGTGCTAAGCACTAGAAGAAAGTACAGAAAGAGAAGCAGGTTATTTACGTTGGTTGCTTATATGAAGAGGAGCATTGTGAATTTAATTTTTCATGCAGAGCTTAGCATATTGAAGGATAGACAAGAATTCCAGTTGCACAGAATTGCTAACTAAGAAGAAATATGGGCTACAAATAAAGATATGGAAGTCATCTATCTATCTATCTATCTATCTATCTATCTATCTATCTATCTATCTACAATCTGCTATGGAACAGAATGTACCGTCAAGATAGAATGTGCAAACAGCAAAGAGGACCGAGGATGTGATCTAGAAAACATCAGCATGGAAGGATCATACAGAAATCTCACGGAGAAGATGGCGGAGGCCAAAATGATAGGGAACAAAGGGAGTATGCCATCAACAAAGCCCAGAGGGGAAAATGTTTCTAGAAGAAGAGGATGGTAAAGGGATTAAATTCTAAAAGTATCTGGTCTGATAAAATATGAAAACTGCTAACTAAATTTGGCAGCATATAAAATTTCAGGCAGTTCTAACAAATGGTTACATTATAAGCAAATAGAAAAGCAAAGCCTCAAGAAAAGGAGGCAAAGGAGAGGAGAGTTTACGTGTTCCTTGCAAAGAGAAGAGGCGACTGCATGGACGGATGGGCTCATTTACTCGCCTATGTATATGTGTATCCAGAGAAGTAGAGAGAACATCACCTTGTATAGTTTAAATGTAGAAAATAAAAAGGAGGCAAAAGTAAAAATAATAAAAATAATAAAAAGGAGGCAAAAGTAAAAACCGCAAACTTTCGTATTTAATAATTTCCAATAAATTAAATGGAAGTGGCCTATTTTTGACATTTAACTTGAACTCTTGATAGACCAGATACAAAAAGGAAATACAGTGGATTATATTATTCTTTTTACCACATAGGCAGATATATAAATTCTTTTAGAAAGTCATAAACTTTTAAAAGAAAGTTTATATAGACTTCTAAAATAAATGAGTAAAATATGAGACAGTATCTTTAAAAAAATTTTACAATTCATGCAAAAATAAATTTAAGTGGCTTTTGCTTTAATAACTTAATTAGTTCTACTCAACATATAGGAGTTTCTAGACAGATCAGTTAGGCAAGAAAAAGAATTAAAGACATTAAGATTGGAACGAAAAAAGTATAGCTATCTTTAATCACAGATAATGTAATGCCCCATACAGAAAATCCTAATCAACAGAATACCACTAAAGCTAATAAACGAATATAGCAAAGTGATACAATACAAAATCAATACACAAGATCAATTGCATTTCTATACACTAGCAAGGAACAATCTAAAAAAATTAATAGAAAAAATCCAATTATAAAAGCACCCAAAACTTAAATATCCAGAATGAATTTAACAGAATAGTACAAGATGTATACACTGAAAACTTCAAAATATATTGCAAGAAAATAAAGAAAAAAATAAATGGAACATCTCATGTTCATGGATTGGAAGATTTAGTATTCTTACAATGACAATAATCCTCAAAGTGAACAAAATCATTGTCAAAATTCCAACTGCCCTTTCTCCCCAAATTTAAAGGCTGATCTTAAACATTAGAAAATATAAGCAATCCGAAAGAGAGTATGTATAGCATCCATATACTACCTGCATCCAAGTCTCCTGAAGTGTTTAAATATGAAAGTCCCTAGGTCCCACTCCAAACTCTAAGAATCATAATTCCAGGAGTGATGTTCAAGTGCTTTATAAAAGTTCCTAGTAGATTATTATATAAGAGCATAAAATGAGTAGAAGCCATTTGGCCTTATAGAATTTAGAGTGGTATTGTCTAGGAGATAGACTAATTGAGAAGAAGAAAAAAAAACAACTATGGAAAACACAAGTCATCTGTGATGCGTGGTGGAAGAGCATATTCTCTGCGCCCTCTGGGATGAGTTACTAGAACAACTTCTAGAAACAAACAAACAAACTGAACTAGATATATGATACACTAAATACTGACTGCATAAATTTTAGAAACATCTTCCAAATGAAATAATTATCTGTTGGCTGTCAATGATCTCTTGAGTTCAAGATAATAAAGTCAAATCATGAGAATAATAAACAATGCTTACTGTCCTGTTTACTATGCTCTATACTCATCTAAGATATGAGAACAAGTACAAGTCACCGAGTCACTCACTTCTCTATTTGACAGTCTTAAAAAAAAGACCAGAAAAATTAAGTAGGGAGATAGACATGGCAGAGTCAGGATGAGAATTAAAGCATTTTAGATCCATATGATTTTCACAAGACTCACTGCTTTCTCTTTAAAAGTCTATACATAAGGATTAGTATGCTGTGCACATCAAGTTATATAGTCATTTAAATCTATTTTCACATTTTAATTGTGATCTAAAACTAACATTAGCAACAATGCCTTTGAATAAATATCTAATTAACAGTTATTCTGCTTGCCTAGAAAATTTAATGGATCTTTTAGAAACAGTTTCTTATGAGCTGAGTGTTGTAGCAAACGCTTGTAAATCCAGTACTAAGACAGGAGGATCACAAGTTTGAGGCTAGCCTCACCAATTTATGAGGCTCGCTGTAACTTAGTGAGAACCTGTTTCAAAATAAAGTTTAAAATAAGTCTACAGGAATAGCTTGGAAGTAGAATACCCCTAGGTTCCATCCTTGGTACCACACAAAAAAATGTTTCTCATGGAAATTTGAATTGATGCTATTTTTCCTTCAAAAATTTCCTTATCTCAGAAAGAGTAATTCTTCTTTATAAATTATAAATACATTGCTTTTATAGACATGCCTGAGAACTAAGTTTATGGAAAGTTTCTTGTTTTTTAAAAATTTTATTTTCTCTTCTGTGACCATAATGGAACTTTGAGGAATGAACAGAGTTTAGTTTGAATACAAAGCTACATATATGATTGATTTTGACAAAATTATACTTTTCAATATTTGCTCTTCTATTTTTGTTGCAGATTACTTAAGGCCACCTCTTTCTGTGCCAGATTCTTTCATCAAATATTCTTGTGGATTTGTTCAGGTATCTTGAAGATACTTTTTGGATAAAGAACTATTATCAAACATTCATTCACACATGGCTAAGAAACTGCTTCACTCTCAGGCTTAGTAATTGAGAAATGTTTAATGTCATGTGTACTTCCAGGTACTGAAAACTGTGCCTGAGAAATTTTCTAAGTAACTATTGACTGAATTAATGATTTATCTTTATCTCTTAACTTATCACATAGATATCGTATATAATTAGCAAATATAAATAAATATAAAATTGAAAGCATACACATTAAAGTATATAAAACATTTTAAATGGTAAATATATTTTAGATTTTCTAGAATTGACTACGTATACTCGCTAATTATATAGGAGAACTTTACCGGATCTGCATACACATGTGTAAATGTAAATAAATATTAATGTACTACTCGTAATCAACTTAGAAAAAAATAATTTAATGAATTATTTTTAATTTACTTGTTGCTATTTAACATAGCATATCATAAACACAATATGTTATATAATATAATCTAATTACTATAAAGAAAATAGCAATTTTATCATTGCTATGAATACTCATATATTTTATTTAGAATAAAGATCATTAGGTTTATTCTAAGAAATGTTAGTATTACTCTAAGAAATGAAAGCAACTTCAACACCCCATGCTGTAATAGTGAAAATGACACCAGTATTTTCTTATAAACAATTGTAGTTGATACTTCTTGCCATTTTATGAAATATGTTTCCTAGAGACAACAGCCCAGCCTCCTACAGTTTATACTTTCAGAAATCATGTTACTTGAGCAGAATGCCTTGATGTATCACATTGCTTGGAGTATGTCATCTTTTCCTTTCCACTGTAAAACAATGTGCTCTTTTCCCAAGTAAAATAATATTTGAAACTCAAGAATTTAAGGTTATAACCTGTTTAAGACAAAGGTGTACCAAACCAGGAATGCCAGTTTAGAATTCTGGCTCCTCACAAAAATTAATGGGCTCATGTGTTTTCCACACGGCATAGAAAACAACACATTAGAGAGACGCGTTGTACTCTGCTGCTGGAAGGACAGAAATTCCTAAGTCTCTTTCCAAAGAAACTTTGGAACGCTTTCCTCTGTGAACTACTGATGAAATGATCCTATGGCCAACAAATCCGAATAATGATCATCTTTATGAATAAGCCAATGTAATTATCAAGTCAGGATATAACAAAGACAGAATACTAGTTTAGACTCAAATTATTAAAAATGCCTTACTTAAGATTCATTTCTTATGTTTAATGACTGTTATGTAAAAGCTTTAAGAGAACACAGATATGCTGAGGCAAAAAGAAGGGGGAAGAGAAGAGTCAGAGACCAAACCCTTGAATTTATAACCAAGAGGTCAGCATCTGCCCCAATTATCATTTTCAATAATTTTGAGAAAATTACAAATTGAGACAGGGCTTAGATACAATAATGCAAATTTTCACTTATTATATAAGATGTGCTTATCAGTCTTTGTATAACATAAAGTCAAATTACAGACTTCTAGAAAACTGAGTTCTTTAAAAATGTGAATGACCCTTTTAAAATCTGCTTTCTAGTTGGGCATGGTGGAGCATGCTTGTAATCCCAGCACTGAGGAGGATCACAGGTGTGTGGGCAGTCTCTGCAAAATGAGGCCCTCTGAGCCCGGCTTGGTGGCGCACGCTTGTAATCCCTGCGCTTGGGAGGCGGAGACAGGAGGATCACGCAGGTTCCAAGCCAGCCACACTGGCTTAAGAGACCCTATTTTTAAAAAATGTGTGTGTGTGTGTGTGTGTGTGTGTGTGTGTGTGTGTGTGTGTGTGAACCCCAGTACCACCACCAAAAAAAAAAAAAAAAAAAATGAGGCCCTCTGCAACTTGGTGAGACCCTGTTTCAAAGTAATAAAATAAAATACGACTGAGGTATAACTCAGAGGTAGAATGCCCCTCAATGATGCACAAAATAAATAAATAAATAAATAAACAAATAAAAAATGTGAATGATTCACAATTTAGGTATCAGATAAACGTAATTAGAGCAAAGCCGTCTCTTCAAGCAGAAGGATGAAGTATTACTTCGGCGTACTTGAGCTGGTCTCACTGCACGCAGCAGCACATACCATACTCCAAAGACAGCTCACCCTTACTGTGTGGCTTATGTTATGAAATCACAACATAGCTGTTTTTATGCCTTACTGCTAGTTTTTTCTCCCTTTTTTCCTGTTCAAAAACCCTTCTGCAGCAGTTTCTTTCAGTGGACACATTTTAGGAAGGGCACAACCTAACATGTTTGCCTTCTGCTACTACGCCTAGTACCACCTTTCTTTCTCTTTCTTTCTTTCTTCTTCTTCTTTTTTTTTTTTTTGTGGTGGTACTGAGGATGGAACCCTTCTACCTCTGGGCTTCAGTACCAGACCTATATTTTTTTGTGTGTGTGGTACTGGGGTTCCTGGAATCCCTTCTACCTCCGGGCTATACTCCCAGACCTATTTTATATTTTTGAAACAGGGTCTCTTACACCAGCGCGGCCGGCTTAGAACCTGCGCGATCCTCCTGTTTCTGCCTCCCAAGCACGGGGATTACAAGCGTGAGTCACCACGCCCGGCACCAGACCTATTTTTTAATTTTTATTTGGAAACAGGGTCTCTTAAGCCAGCGAGGCTGGCTTCGAACCTGTGCGATCCTCCTGCCTCTGTCTCCCAAACGCAGGGATTATAAGCGTGCTCCACCACGCCCAGCACCACCTTTATTTTCAGAGTATCAAAGAGCACTGGCCCTGTGTGGAATCTTCCTCAGGAATTATTTTCCTCAGGACTCATTTTTATTAGGACGTAATGAAAAATTTAGAAGAAGCAAAGAAAACAGAGACTAACTAAAGCTTACTTTTTGCTATTTTGGCACTCTTTGGGGAAGTTCATTTTCAGAACATCATATTTCTTATAAGAAAGCTGAACTTTCTGCAGACCCTTCAGAAGCTCACATAAAGGGTTTCACGTTCTTATCCCTGAGGCAGATTTCGTAAAGGGTTTGCGAATTTCTCTTTCACACATTGTTAGATTCTAGAGATGAGGAAGATATACCAACAATTCATAGCTAAACGGACTACTGGGAAACTTAAATAGATTCGGCTAGACATTAAGATTTTGAAAACCAAGTAAATCAGACTCTTGGAATTGGTGAATACTAACTAAAGATAAAAATTTGCCAACATGATAATTTGTTGTAGTAGGGGGTAAGTAGATATAACACAGAAAAACAATAAAGTAACCATAGAGAATATTTAGATAGTAAAAAAAAAAAAAAAGACTACATTGCTAATGGGCTACGTCTATGAAAACGAACATGTTTTACCTGTCATCATCTTGTGAGAATCTCCTTTGCAAGTCCTCTTTACTCCACTGTTCTTTGTCTTTCCCTTGCTCAGGTAAATCTTGTGTTTTTTCCTTGTCTCCTGATTCTTTGCTTTTCTCCTCAATACAGGCTTTTGTAATCTCGTTCCCTTCCCCATTCTCATTAATTCTTTCTTCCTTTACCTCTTCCTCCACATGAACTAGCTCTTCATGCTTATCCCCTTCTTTCCCTCCCTCTTCTATTCCCTTTGGTCTTTTGAAAGCAAGACAAATGGAAGGCATGCAAATAAACACAAGAAAAAAGAAAAAGTCAAGAACAAAAGCATACAAATTAAACCGAAAGACAATGAAAATGCTCAAAACATAAACACATAGAAATTATATATTTTAAATGCTGAAAATCTTTTTTTCTTTGTAGGATAGAGAAGGATTGGATGAGAAATATTTAATCATATGAGGTTTTAAGTCATGTTTTCCTTTCATGAAATTACATGAGAAGAGGCAAACGCTATGATTTCTACATTACAATAATTTAGCTCAATTATCCATAAAATCTATAGGACAAGTTAGAAATGCAGATTCTACTAACTTAGATACTTTATAAATTTTCTTGAGATGGTAAGAATTTTCCATGTATTTATAAAAATTTTAGGAGGATAGGAATACATCCTACTAAAATGTCAATATTCTTGTTTTCAGAATTCCTAAAATATATTCAAATAGGAAAAAAACCCTCCAAAATATTATTTTTCATATTCCTTGCAACATTAAAATAATCACACATTTAACCATCCCTTTAGTTTCAGTAAAAATATAATTAAATTTCAAGCATAAAATAAAAATGTTGTATAAAAATGAAATAGCATCTAGTACACAATATTGTTAGCAGATCCATACTTTTTTCCTGTGCAAAAAGCCTGAGATGTGGACCAAATAAAATAGAGTAATAAATACATATAAATTTAGAAGTTCCTATTGCCTTATGATATATATTAAATAATTTAGAAATAATTACATGTTATGCAGAGAAAAATAAAGGGCTTCTAAAATGCATATGGAAGAGTTTATTGCTGAATTCCCCTTACTCACCTGATTTTCTTGTTTCCTCTTGGCCGTTCTGATTGGACAGACATGTAGCTTGTGCTGCTGAAACGAGAAGCACTACTAGTCCTTGAAACCGCAGATATATCACTTACATCACTGTCCGAAGATTTAGTGGAAATATTATCTGCCCCTTTATGAGGATCCCATCCTGATCGGTACTGTTAACACAGATTGACAAATACGCAGAAGTTGTCAGTATTACCACACACAGCAATTATTAGCTTTCTCCTATTTCAGCACTTTAACTGTCCACAGAGGATACAGCAATACCCCCACTCAGTAGCATATAAAACAAAAGTGAATGGTAATTATCCTAAAAGAAAAATTCAATTCATAGGAAACCTTTGTTTTTAGCAAAGTAATCAGACCATTTTCACCACACCCAATGAAGGCCATTAAAATAACTTCCAAAGAGCCTTGGCCTCGGGAAGCACATTTAGGCAAACTCTGAGAAATAAACATTTGGCTTAATGTTAGGAGGTAAAAAATTCCAATTTCTGACTAAAATTTGAAAAAAGAAAAGGAAAAGTTGCCACTGTAACTTTTAAAAACCAATTCTAGTAGTCATCAACTTTCTCTTTAATCCACTGAAAACCTAGAGATAATATAAAATCTAATTATTAAACACTAAGCCTTTTTAGAAAAGCCAAGAAAAAAAGAAAAGGTTTAATTTCTGAACAGTTGCTGGAATTTTGATGAGTCCTAGAAATATTAGAAAGAAGTCATTATTATTTACAATAGTTGAAACTTCCTGGAATTGAAATAATCAGGTAGTTAACTGGCATAGCCAGAGTGCAGGGTGTTCTTGGGTATTCAAATATTCTGCTAAATTGAAAACCAACATAAATGTTTTATGTTAATGTCCTATTCTCATAAAATACAATTAACATAAAAACTAATGGACAAAACCTAATTTTATTATTAAGAACAAAAGGTCATTTGTCAGGCGTCCTCAAGCTCGGATATAAAAAGGATAGTCTTTGGAGCCTGGAAAACCTGGAGTAAGGAAAACTTACTAGCTGAGTAAATTTGAGCAAATTAATCTTGAAGAGTCTTATTATAAAGTAATAAGGCTAATAACTTTCTTGCATGGTTGTTTTGAAAATACATATAATAATGTAAATGAATAAAAACCATATTAATACTGTATCTTTGCTACCTGGTGGTATAACTGACTTCTTACTCTGTACAAATATCAAATATAGCTATTGCTGGGTAAAAGAGTATCTGTTATTAGAATTTTTCTTAAATACATTTCAAACATAAGGCTGAAAACCCTCACATAGTCAATTTGGAGAATTTTTAATCATTGTTACTGTCAAATTTCACAAAGCCTTAGAAAGATGATTATCTTATATAGTCAGTTGCTGTGATTTGAAAAATTGTTACCTAATAAACAATTCTCCAGGAAAAATGATTCTCTACAGATATTACTAGATATAAACATTTTGGCCAAGATATACTGAATGGTAATAATGGTAATAACCCATATTTTAAATTTTAGATCAGATTCGTATGATTTGTTTTCTTCCCTTAGGACCTCTCTCCATATAATTATTGGTATGTTTCTTCAAATTCAAAATAAAGGCGTTATTTCGAAGGCTCTATAAAATTTTAATAATCAAATCCATTAATCTAGAAATATGCATATATTTAAATTGGATGACAACTGGCCTTTTAAAATCCACTTTTTCTATCTACCTTGTTAAACTCCATTACCAATAAGGAAACAATTAAATTTTTAAAAACTGTTTTCCAGGATATATGTATATAAGTAGAATGATATTTTTTGCTTTTAAAACAAACATCATTTACTTATATTAACCTTATTTGGATAAAATTTGGTTCATGATATTTTTGTCAAATGAAGTTATTTCAAAATATCTGAAAATTTAGTTAATATTTTGTCTAGTATAGTACTTAACAGGTGGACCTAATATATCTATTGAAATCTATCCATCTTACATATATACATATAAACATGTAATTAATGATATATTTCTATGTTTTTTCACTAAGTTTATTAAAAGTAAATTTGTTTTCAAGCTGTGACATATATGGAAGTCTCATTTTATTTATAATTTTTTGGATATTTCATTTATATAAAAAAGCAAAGGTTCAAGACATTTTTCAAAGCGATGAAATTGCTCAGTAGATACTGTGCTGAATTTGGCTGACCTTATCTTTTCCTTCTTACAATTTATAATAAATAGAAGAAGCTACCTGATATAATTTCCTTTAAAATATAACTAGAAAAAAAGCAGTTGAGTATTATATTTCTTATTCACTTTTGTACAGAAGGACTTTGATATCATTTCTATTCAAATGAGAAACTAAAAGTTTTAACTCTAGGAGGCAGTGAGGATAATAACATAGTAATTAGGAGCCAATGCCCTTGAGTGAGACTGAGTGATTGGCCTGGATCCTAACTACAGAAGTTATTATGTTTGTTTACTTGGGCAGATTGCTTCTATGGTTTTTCCAGTTGTATCTATTACAACTGGGAAAATCATAGAAGATCTGGATGACAGCAGTACCCTCTCTTAGATTTGCTGCAAGGACTAAGCGTGATTACATGTGTGCAATATCTGACATTGAACAAGAGTTTAATAAATGGCAGTGATGACAATGAGATGATAACTAAATAGTAGCGAATACTGGCTTGTATCATAAATTAGGTAGAATCACCCAAGAATTAAACATTATTTAAAGTTGTCTTAAGCCACAATAAAAATATAACTCTCTTTACATATACCAAAGATATTTATTTCAGAAAATATGCTTATAAAGCAAAATTAAAATATTAAACCTAATGTTGCCACTAAATCCTAGTATGTCTTCTGGCATTACCTTCTACATCTAACCAGATTAATCCCTTTCTCATTGCTTCACAGGGAAATACTGATGCCATAGTGCAGGATGAGGAATAGCTTTTCCACAGCAGGAAATAGATGACACTTCTTGGTTGCCATAGACATGCTTCTTTTTTAATATTTGACTCAATTCCTTATCCAGATATTCATAAACATCTGGTACTTGTGGACACAATGCTTCTCTAATCAGCTCTTGTCTGGTTTGCTTTGCCTTCCCTTCTAAATCTTAATTACTTACTTGTTCTTATTTTAGTGGTTAGGATTCTGACTTTTCCTGTATTTTTTAGTGGCCCTGTTGGTGATTCATTGGTGGAAACAGGCTAGCTCAAGGCTTAAAAACTTGTTTAGTTTTAAAAATATATGAACACTGTGTGCATTGCAAATATCCTTGGCTGAGAACTCTCAAAGAATCTTGCTTATTGAGCTAAAATTTTAGATGTGCAAAATTTAAGGACAAGTAAGGTTACCCAAGTGGAGAGTTTTATATCTTTAATATAATTACTCATATACTACCTCTTGTTATAGGTGTGTGTAAAAATAAAGCATTATGCTTAATTTTTCCAAATATTCTATTAGAATACAAACTTTTTTTTTTTTGGTGGTACTGGGGTTTCTGGAAACCCTTCTACCTCTGGGCTACACTCCCAGACACCTATTTTTTTATATTTTTATTTGGAAACAGGGTCTCCTAAGCCAGCTAGGCTGGCTTTGAACTCGTGCGATCCTCCTGTCTCCGCCTCCCAAGCGTGGGGATTACAAGCGTGCGCCACCACGCCTGGCTAGAATACAAACTTCTAAAGGCCAAGACAATATATCTTCCTCATCTTTGTGTCTTTCCTAACACCTAAGAGTCATTTACCTTAATCTGATCTCTCTGGCTTGGCTTTAGCAGTTAGATAAGGACAAAGTTTAATATATGGATTCTTGAAAAATATATATTCAAAATACTCAACAGTGTGCTTAGCAAATAGCTTATTCTTCTTTCCAGTACCTAAAGCATAAGCTCATCAAATTAAATGGCACTGAATGTAATAGTTTATATAAATAAGACAGACACTAGCTAGGGGCTCTAGCTTGATGCTGTTCTGCTCTAAACTCAAGCCTTACAGCAAATGCTCTCATCTGTGGTCTTCTAAGCAACAGAGCATGCTCACCATCAGGAAATGGCACAGGTTTCTACTACAAATGACATCTAAGTAGAATGAGACATTTGCAAAGTGAGAAGAAATATTACAATATTTTTATAAACAAAAATTTAAAGAACATTATTTTCAACATATTTAGAAGAAAAGCTCTTCACATATATAACTCAAACCTACACCCAGAAGTCTAAGAAAATGATCTAATGCTAGAATTTGTATTTGAAATGGTTTAATGTATTCTTGCATTTACTTAAGTCTGAGAAACAGAAGTTGTACACTTCAACAGTGTGCTAAAAAGAGCTAAATTATTATTCTAGCCAGGTAATGCCCTCTCAGTGTTAATAACTAAACTCATTTATTTAGGAATTGGTTGGTGATGTCCTGACACTACAAAATAAATGTTTTAAATAATTAGCATGTACTAAAATATAGCTGACAGATGAACACTGCTCATTATTCTCTTTAGTGGAATAAAAACAAAAAGAATTCATGACCTAGCTAAAAACCATGCTCTGAGTAGAGTTCATTAAAATCTGTACAAGAGTGAAGGAGCCTTTCCAAACAACATTTTGATGTTTTATATATTACTATTAAGCACATCACAAACTAGAAAAATTTACAGGAAATGGTTATTTTTCAGAATGTTCTAGACTCTGAGGAATTCCTAAGTGGCCTGGAAAAGTTAATGTTCTTCCTATGTATATAAAATTAGTGGCAAGTAACAGTGTATCTGCAAAGCTCGACTTTGATAATAAGAAGGTTATTATTAATATTTTAGGATGACATAGTTTAGCAAAAAATTGTACTTCCAAAATTAAAGTTTCAATTTCTCTACTATCCTCATTTGAAGTTTATAGGTTAGGCGATTTCCCAGTTTGATTGTTATAGAGCACTTAATCAATTCTGGTTGTTAATTCTTTGTATATAAACATTTCAGACAAAAGATTGGGTAGGATTATCAGTTTCCTTGTTTATTTAAGCATTGCCTTCAATTAAACAAATTTCAACAGAAAACTGCAATTTATTATTTAAAATGTTAATCTAAAAACTAATTATTACACAACTGGACAATATAAAGCCCAGTTTTGAAGGAAAGTGTTTTATATTATCAAGAAGTACCTGGAGGAATCTTCAAATCATATTCAGGGAAGAAAAATAATCAAAATAAAAAGATGTTACTCAAAAGGTAGAAAAACAAGAGCAAAAAGAATCACTGGAAGAGTATTGGGAGGCTGAAGTTCTGAGCAGGGGTCTGGATGTTAGTCTGGGGGTGCACAGACAGAGGGTCACAACAGAGGCAGGGGAAGTGCCACGTGACAGTCAATTAAATAACAATATGAATAAGAAGACCCTATGATTTGAACCATTCCATTTTCTATCCTATCATAATTCAAAGATAGTATGTGTTCCCCTTTTTATCATACTCCAGTTGCAGGCATTCTCTCTTTGATGAACTATTTCCAGATGATTTTTTTCCCCTCTGTTCTACACATGGCTCTTGCAGTACCCAATTTGTGTGCTACACTAGCAAAAACTTTGTCAGAGATGATTATGCTTAGCTATGACTCCTAGAGAGGGCATTGTGTGATCACGGTCCCTAATTGGGAGGGAGAAGACAGAAAAAAAAAGTCACAAGGTGCTTGAGGACTTAAATAAGTCCTTAGGTAAGGCTAAATAAGATTTATCCTCATCAACAATATTCTGCAAATGCAATCCCATCTTGAAAGATTCCTGGTAGCTACAGAGCTCCAGGGAAGGACAGCCTCGTGAAGATGACGGCTCAGTCTGGAAAGGAGTCAAGGATCTCCACTTGTCACTGGAGACAGAGGCACCGAGTTTTCTCTTTAATGGGCCTCAGGCATGTTAGATAACATCTTCAGTCAGTATAGTAATAAAATGAGCTATAATTATTACATGTATGTCCTGTGAAAGGCACTGTTTAAAATAATATGTGTAGGGCCGGGCGTGGTGGTGCACGCTTGTAATCCCCGTGCTTGGGAGGCGGAGACAGGAGGATCACACAGGTTCGAAGCCAGCCGCGCTGGCTTAAGGGACCCTGTTTCTAAATAAAAATATAATAAAAATAGGTCTGGGAGTGTAGAACGGAGGTAGAAGGGTTTCCAGGAACCCCAGTACCACCAAAAATAAAAAAAAATAATGTGTGTAGACCGTTTTATTTAATCTCCCCAAGCCTTATGAGGTGGTCTTTGTGATAGGAAGGGTCAGGCCAAAGTGCTCCCAGGTGGATGAGCAGGACTCAACCCCTTCTCCATGACATAAAGATAGTTATTCTCCAAGGCACTCCCAAGATGTCCTCTCTTCTGTGAACTATTCCTTAATTCTATTAAGAAAATTCACTGCTTCAAGTGTGTCTATTTTCATCAAGCCCTTGTTATAGTTTTATCATATAGTATCAAATGAACCTCTTTCTTCTAAGTACTCAACCTCTAACTACTCAATCTGAGAGATTATAAGCTTCCTGAGGATAATAATGTTTATTCATTTTTATTTCTCTTAGTTCCTGTATTCCTATGTTTGTATCCATTAGTTATTATATTTTGTTATGTTATTGTATTCTTATTAGATATTATATTTTAGTTATTATGCTTTTGTGTTCCTATTAGTTATTATATTTTTGTATTCCTAGTAGTGCCTGGCACACAGCAGGAACTCAGAATGGTTAATAGTAATCAAGGCAAATGGAATGGCTGACATTTACCTGGCTATATCCTGGAATCTCATCTCCAGTATGAAGTATCAAGTCAGAGTACAAGACACCTTCATGACAGCTGCCTGGGTTTAGCCACTTGAGCAATTCCATTCCCTATGGTGAATATAGGCAGTGGTCCTCTGATAGATGTTTAGTGATCAGCTCTATGGGGCAAAGAGTTCTAATTTATAGCTCTTGCTAATTTCTGTGATATAAAAAAATCCATCCTCACAGATTTCAAGTTACCAAGTGGTTACCGTATGCAGAGTTGGGCACACCACTGGGTGTGAGGTTTAGAAATACAGATACTGTTTGTAAGAACCTTAGGAAACAGTGAGTAAGTAATAATAAAATATCTGTTATTATGCATGGAGATCTTTGAAACATGGAACAACTTAAGTAAAGAGCCATTAAAAAGAAAGTAACTCACCTGTAGGTCAAGTAAGCCAAAACTTATTAAGAAGCCTACTCTATTTTGGTCTTAAGAAAATTAATGAGGCAAATAATTTTTCCAGGCGAATGTAGAGGAAGAATTATCACCAGTGTTAACTATGATTTTCCCAGGGAATTGGCTTTGTGGGAACTCTGCCTATTAGAAATCAACTCCTCCTTGAGAAACATCAGTCTTTTTCCTATTTCCACTGATTTATACAATTTTCAGAGGTAGGAATGCTGGTTTTGCAATGAAATCCCAGGTTTAGGGTCTCAGGTATTTGGGGAACTTATTTCCTCATTAACAAATGAAATTACCATTTCATTATTCAGAATCAGTTAACTCCTAACTCGTTCTAAAATATCATTTGCTGAAACTGTTCTAAAAACAAAACCAAACAATAACCTATTTCACTAATCAGTGGTGTCTTTAATTTTCTTCCTTTCTGTCTCTTCCTGGCACTTTCTCTTAATGGCTTCTCAGTCGATGTTATTCATGATCTCTCCCTTTCCTCCCTAAATATTCCTTCTTAGTCTCTTTAACTGGTTTCACTCTCTCTAACCTAATTATAAATGATATTTTCTTCCCAAGGTCCCCATCTTTAACTTTCTTTTCATTATACTCCCTAAGTGTGATCCAATTCATTATCTATTTTAATTACCACATGACTATAAGTGCTAATGTTTATTCTTATCCCTCTCCTAAGCTTCAGACCTGTATTTGTAGATGTTAACTAGCTATCTCCCATATGTTGTTTGTCAGATACATTAAATTCAATATGGTCAAGAGAAAATGTATTGTCTTTCATCTCCAGAAAACTCTTCTTATATTCCCTGCATTATACATGCAATATTCAACTAGCTATCCGAAAAATAATTTGTGCGTTATCTTTGAATTCTCCTTCAATATCCTTCATTCTAATCAGTCAAGACATGTTGCTTACTCATTTAGTGGAAACAAATCATCTCAACATTTAGTAATTTGGGGATTATGAATAGGTCCTTGGTCTTTTCTGTTGGCAATTGTAGCATTTAATAACCACTTATTTGTGGCAGTTACTGCTGATATCTACCCAATATGACTACCTCTTCATTCTTTACTAAAATAATTTGTATTATTTTCTTGGCTTACCAACATCAACAAACAAAATAACTTAATTTTATAGGATCCATTGTGGCTAGACCTGTCTGATTCTGAGCAGAATCCAGGGGTTGAGGCTTCGGGAGAGCTATACCTTTTCTGATTGCCTTGGGCCGATTCAGTTGGTATAGCCATCCATCTTACTCTTCTCTTTCTGATAGGAACTTATATATGAGTGCAGTAGCCAATGTGTGAAAATGAGGATGAATGTCCTACTTTAAGAAAGAAGCAGGAAGACAATTCTTGGATCCTTTAGAAGTAGCACTAGGCTTGGGCTGCTGTTTGGCAGTCTTGTGTGAAATAAGAAAATCCCTTCTTTATTCAGATAATATTGTCAGGGTTTTTATTTGTTTGTTATGAATAGTTAAATGCAAACTTGACTGATAGCTGCTCTTTCTGGTTTGTGTTGAAAAAATATTTCCTGACCTCATGGAATAAAGACATGTTTTCCAGCAAAAATAGTCTATAAAATTCTAATGTAATCATTCAGTTTTGATGGTAAGAGGCAATGTATCACAATGATCACAGGACTAAGAGCTGAAAGATTCAATGTGTAACTGTTATCTACCTAGTAAAAGCTATGTAACCTTGGGAAAGTCTATCAACTTGAATGTAGATCTATGGAGTAAAGACAATATCTACTACACAGGTTCAATGTGAACTTAAATGTTTCCATATGTTTTAACACAAAGTAATTATTTGCTATGATTAGACACAGTTCTTTATATAACTAAAGAAGCTCTGAATTATGATACTAATTTTCACCATCATTTAGCTAAAATTGGAAATATTTTTATCTTGACTTAAAAAACTTAAAATGGCAATGAAATCTTCATAAATATGTTCCTATTTTCATGTCTCACTTAAAAAAATAAAGCATTGTGCTTTGATGTCAGTTTGGCTTTTTCACTTAGAAAAGAATAACACTAAACTTGACTTAGAAATCCATGCATATTCACTGTGTGTGTGTGTGTGTGTGTGTGTGTGTGTGTGTGTGTGTGAGAGAGAGAGAGAGACATTGAGGAGTGAACCCAGAGGCATTGTACCTCTGAGCCAAACCCCCAGGCCAATTTTATTTCTTATTTGAAAACAGGGTCTAACTAAGTTGTGGAGGGCCTTGCTATATTGTGGAGGCTGGCTTCGAACATGCAATCCTCCTGTATTAGTCTCCCAAGTACTGGGATTACAAACATGCACCACCACACCTGGGCCCTATTCATTCTTGCAAATATGAACTTTGTTATTTTTTATGGTTATTATTTTACTTGATATTAGGGAAGGCTTTAAACCAAGAAAAGTAACAACCCTTAAATATGACGCTAATAAGATAAAAATTTGTGTAATGATTCATAAATAATTTAAAAATATTTATATATCATCTCTTCTAAATATCTGATAAGTTATCATTTTTATTTTGTGAATATATAAAACACATTAGTCTTAATATGTTAGTCTTTTATTGATTTTGATGTAATCACATATATAAAGGAATTTTTTCTTTCAACAGTTTTAGTAAGTCTTATATTTATTTTTCTGCTCTTTATTATTCAGTAGTATCTGAAATTCATGTTGTCCAAAATTTCTCCCTCAATCTGGAATTCTATAAGTCTGATCTCAAACTCTGAAGAACCCTTATAAAAAAAAAAAGCAGTATCTATGAAAAGCAATATCTCACTCTGTCTTTTGTCTGAGAATGGAGCTATAGTAGTAATTTCATTTAGATCCAAGCACAGAGAGGGTAGAACAAAATGTCTGCTGCTAGTTCAAACCTATGGGCCCAGACACTGTTAAAATACTAATATCGCTATATCACTATTATGCTTAAATATTCCTCTAAGGACTCAGATCAGAAACCCATAAAATCTAGCTAGAATTAAGGAAATTTGTAAAGAAACACTTTCAAACCACAAAAACTCATGGCTCTTGGTTCTTTGTAGCCAAAGTTAAATATGACATGGCTTCCTATATAATTTTTATAATTTGTTAGAGAATATTTATATACTTTTTAAGGTACAGGGTATAGATATCACAGATATCAAGTGGCTAGCTAGCATCTCAGAGCTTGTAATAGAAATAAGACATGAGAACACAGTAGTAGGACTATTGCTCTGAGAATCTGCAGCAGACAGAAACACAACAAAAATAATTGGTTGGTGTATAAAGTTAGGCTCCCTTTAAATATTAATATCTTAGAAGGTAACAGAGTAATTCAAGATACATGTATGTAAGAGAATTAAGACTAAATAATAGTCTGAATAGCTACATAGTGTTGAAGAACCTGAAAGGGTCTTGAGAATTGCCTTGACCCATCAAAGGAATAGGGCAGATGTGATTACAACCTGCTGAAAATCTAGAAGAGGCCCACAACTGTTACCCCCATGTCAGAAGACAGAGCAGTATAGGTTGGGTCTACATAAATGCCATTTGGAATGAAGCCAACAGTTAAGTAGAGACAAAGACAAACAATTATTTCTTCCTTAGATTATAGCCATAGTTTCTAAATGGGATTCCTTGTCTCTCTAATGCATTTTAAATATACCATTAGAATTTTCTTTTAAAAGCCTACTTTGTTCATGTTAGTGACTTCTTGAATAAGCTTCAACATCTATAATTCTGAGTTTTATAAAACTATAAAGATAATTTAGAAGACTATAAACAGTATAGATACCAAATAATAAGTATAAATATATACATTAAAATATAGGATATGGTTATTAAAATAATATAGATATTTAAAGTAATATAAGCTGGGTAGGGTGGTACACTTCTGTAATTCTTGTACTTGGGAGGTTGAGAAATGAGGATCACAGATTCAAGATCAGCCTCAATAATTTAGAGACTCTCAGTAACCTAAAAAGACACTGTTTCAAAAAATAAATAAAATAAAAATAAATAAAATATGGCTGGAGATGTAGTTGAGAGGTAGAATGCTCCTGGGTTCAATCCTCAGTACCACGTAACAACAATAATAATATCAATGCAGAAGAACATGGAATAAAATAATTTAGAGGAGCATTTTATGTTTTTAAATGAGTGATTCAAAGCCATCCACAGTGTGATTCTAAGTTTCCCATTCTTTTCTCTTAATATGTACTCAAGCCTGTTGTATATTTCCACTCTAAAATACTATTAACTTCTTATGCATGGCTTTTGTGCTCATGTGGTTCTAGTAACTTTGCTTCAATTCTCTCATCTGCCTGTCATGTATTCTATTTCTTGTATTCTACAATATATCCCCAAATACCTACAAACTAAATGAATATTTTTCCTGTTATTCTTCCTTTGCATGGTTTTCTCAGATTATGAACATTGGAAAGATTTTGCTTGCCTCCTCCCCTATCATTTTTGCCCCTTTCATTTTTTTTAAAGACTAGAACATCACTTTAATCATCAGCTACATTTTATGAGCCTACATAAGTTATGCATTGTTGACCTTTAAATTAATTTAGGCTTAATGAGATGGTTTACAGACAAAGTGTAATTATTTTTCTGTTTTCTTTCTTTTTTTTTATGGTACTGGGGATGGAACCCAGAGGTATTTTAACTTCGAGCTACATTCCCAGTCTTATTTTTTATTCTTTATTTTAAAACAGGGTCTCACTGAGTTGCAAAGAGCCTCACTAAGTAGCTCAGGCTGTCCTCAAACCACAATCCTCCCTGTCTCAGCCTCCCAAATGCTGGAATTAAAAGCATGTGCCACCACACCTGGCTATCTTTCTTTTTTTCCTTTTTATTGGTGCATTGTAGTCATACATCTAATGTAGTACAAGATGGTAGAAGCATACATGCACACATCACTCATTTAGCCCTAACCCAGTTCCCACCTCACCCCCTCTTCTCATGTTTGGCTTACTGACTGACTCTGCTGTGTTTGTGAATGTACATCATGTACATTGGGGAATTCCTCGCTCCCCCCATTCTCCTCAGCTGAGTTGCCTTATTTACTCATTTATGGTTTTTCCTTCCTCTTTCTTTTGTTCCTTTTGTCTCTTCCTTCCTTGATTTCTTCCTTATTCATTCTTTTTTCCATTTTATTATTTATCATTTAGTTATATATTTTATCATTTGGTTGTTTCCTGGGCAATGTTTTTCCTTTCAGAGTTGCAGAGGCAGAATGCAGAAGTGGTTGGTCAGCTTCAGGCACACTCATGCATGCAGTATTGACTTACAGATAAGAAAAAGATACTGTGTGTCCACTCAGATAGCAAACTATGTTCAGATATGCAAGAGGACTTTCATGACCATGTTTATTCAAGAGAAAAGCCCAGGAAAGTTAATTTGGTGCAGAATCTACTTTGAATTATTCATTCATCGCCATTTCAGAAAAAATCCTAACATTTTAAATCTGAGAGAAACCTCAGGGGATTTAAGTATAGCTTCCTCATGATATAAATGGGAACAATGGAAAAGAGAATTTATGTGAATTGACTAAGAATATGCATCTTAGTATTAAGGTCTATATCTTTTCATTTAAAAACTTTTTGCAATCTATGATTTGTATTGTACTAGTATTGGGAAGAGGTTTCAAAATGTATTAATGTACCAGTATTGGGAAAGATTGCCAATGTTAAAAAAATATATATCATTTGTACTAAAGAAAGCCAGGATTGTCAGGAAGAAGAGCCTTTTTATATTTCTAAAGAGAAGTAAAGAAAGCCAGAGCCAGGGAAAGGGTCTCTTTATATTTCTAAAGGGAGACAAACCTCTTCAAGGATGGGAGGAAATCCCAGATCCTTGAGAAGCAATTTAACACATCTTGGGTGTGTAATAAAAGGTGTGGAGGTCTGTGTCTGGAGACAGGGCTGCCCCCCCCCCCCCAACCCCAGCCTCTGGGGCAGATTCAGCTGGGATGGAGACAGCAGAAAACTGGGCAACATATCTACATATCAAAGGACCTGCCACAGACTTGGTCAGGATAAGAACACTCAGCATACTGGGGTTCTTCAGTAAATTCATACGAATTGCCCCCCTGTGCCATTCTCTGGCACAGGGCTGTAAGCATCTCCTGTATTTCTATCTTTTTAATAAACTTCTTTAAATCTTCAGCAAGAGTTCGGGCTAATGTGCATTTATACTTAGCTCAGAACAAGGACCTGCAGTTTTTCTGTTTGTGTGGTTGTGTTGGGGGAACTATTTCTCCCCTCACACTTAGAACATATTTCACTGCAACAGTATCACTACGAATAAGATACTAGGCAAACAAATTTAGAACCTAAGTAATTTCTTAAGATAGTTACATATTGTTTCCTACTTTTGTTATATATTTTAAATAAGGAACCTAAGTCTTTTTTTTTTTTTTTTTTTTTTTGCCATACTGGGGATGGAACCCAAGGGCAGTGTGCCTCCTAGCTACAACCCTGGTCCTATTTTTTAGTGTATATATATATGTGCGTGTATATATATATATATATATTTTTTTTTTGGTGTTTTGTGTGTGTGTGTGTGTGTGTGTGTGTGTGTGTGTGTGTGTGTGCGGCTCTTGGAATGAAACTCAGAGGCATTTAATTTCCAAGCTACAGCCCCTGCCCAATTTTTTTTTTTTTATTCTTTATTTTGAAACAGGGTCTCACTGAGTTGCAAAGGGCCTCACTAAGTAGCTAAGGCTGTCCGTGAACTGTGATCCTCTCGTCTCAAGCCTCCCAAATGCTGAGATTACAAGTATGCGCCACCATTCCCAGCCAACCTAAGTAATTTTTAAAATATTAAAATATTTTTAAAATATTCACATATTGTTTCCTAATTTAGTTATATATTTAAAATATAATTTTCTTTCTTTTTTTACTTAAAGTTACATGCATAGTCAGAAGACAAAGGCAGCACTAAAATAACATTACATACAAGTATAAGTGGATAATTTAAAAATAACCAAATCTAATATATGAGCTAATTTGAATAAAGAGATGCTTTATATAATAGCTATGTAATTTTTTTGCACTCCATTTAAAATTTGGGTGATTTTAGGGTGGGGACAGAAAATGGAAACAGCCTAAAAAAATAACATTTTCTTCTCCCTCCTCTTCTTCCTCTATTTTTTTTTTTTTTTTTGAGATGAAGTTTTGACTAGGTTGCCTAGACTAGTCTCAAACTATGCACTTATGTGACTTGTCCTCTTGCTTTAGCCTCTGGAGTAACCAGGATTACAAGTATGCACCATAGACTATGTCCTGTTAGAGGAAACAGAATGATTTTTGTTGTTTGTTTGTTTTTAATATGACTTGGCCCTAGAGACTCAGCCTTGCCGTAGGCATTTCTAGTCATGAAAATGACCTGAGAATGTCCAGTCACAAAGCTGTGGCCATTTTCTTTATTAGTCAGGAAGTTGTAGTGAGCTAGTAGGGTTTTAGTTTACAGAATGCAGTTCAACTCTAAGGTTCTCCTTTCTAATTACTCTTATCTCATATGTTAAAAATAAATAAAAAATAACTACTATTACGGGGAACTTCCATGTGCCAGGTTTAGTGCTATGTAACAATTATATATAATATTTACAATAGTATAATATCTGTACCCTCTGATATTATCACCAGCAAAAGTTTCATCTTTCTCATGTATCATTCCAAAACAATTTTATAACCTTAAAGTTATAAAATAGAAATAATTAAATTTTTAAATGTTTAACAAAACATTAGTAGATGTACTTGGATAATATTCAAAAGTAAGATCTACAGTCCTTCCAAATAAATGTTACAATGAACTTTGTGCTCATGAACAAAGCTATTATACAACAGAATTATAGATTTTAAAATTATAATTAGATTAATTGCCTTGACATATAGATGTGATGGCTGCATATTGCCCTGAGTAATTGCCCCCAATGAACCAAGTTTTGCAAGGTGTCCATGTGAACTTGGTAATGGGTTATTATATGTAAATAATCAGTAAAACAGTTATACATATAGATGTACTTTCTAAATCATATTATACCACAAGTTCATAAAGAGTACATAGATTCAAACATTTGTGAGACTACTTCTAATAACAACATTAGAATTAAAGAAAGAAAATATAGAAAACCAATTTGAAATCTAATTTATTTATTTTGGGTGATACTGGGGGTAGAACCCAGGGGCTTTTCTCCCTCTGGGCTATACTCCCAGACCTATTTTCTATTTTATTTGGAAACAGGGTCTCACTAAGTTGCTGAGAGCCTCACTAAGTAGCTGAGACTAGCTTCCAACCTATGAGGCCTCCCAAATGCGGGGATTATAAGCATGCGCCACCTCGCCCGGCTTTGAAATCTAATTTTAAATATTAGGCTATGAGATTAAATGATTTGCTTGATGATGAGATTCCCTAAAAGCCAAGAGTTAATACATGGTGATCTATGTAATGCTGTCTACAAAGTGTCAAATATGTCTATAGTACTTTATAGATTACAAATTTATAAATTTTTAGGTTGAAAAAAATTGGGGGCATAAATTAGTATGTAGCTTATCCAAAATCTCATAAGTAACTAAAATCAAAATTAGACCTCAAATCTTTGTAATCTTTTCCACTACTGTTCCTATTACAATTAATTCTAAGTGGAAATCAATAATCATATGCCCACAAGAAAAATTTTTTTACTTTTGCATAATAACCTACTCATATTGCCTCATTAAGATTTTATCTGGTCCTTAAATTTTGTACAAAATGCTTAAAATTTACCATCCCTAAAAACCTTTTTAAAATTATCCTACTCTTACCATTTAGCTTTTCCTCAATAAACAATCCACAAAAAGAAAAGCAAAAATATTGTATAGTCCCAATTCTCAAGAAATGTCCATACTAAAACAGAATTTAGAATGTATCTGCTCTACTTCTTCACACGTTCATTTTTCTTCCTTTCCCATATCCTCCATGATTCTATAAGGCAAGATCTTTTCCTCTTCTATGGTCTGTTTCATTCATCCCCTGAAAGGTGTTGTAGCTGTTAGCAAGTCTGAGACTCTGGAGACTAATGAAAGCAAATGTGAAAGCCCCCTGGCCCCCCAGAGGTAAAAGGAAAATGCTCCCTCTGTGTATTCTTAGGCAACACACAGGAAGAAATTACGCTCTTGGCAACAGCGGCTATTGTCCATAGATCAGCCTTTTTACCTCCAAGTAGCTAAATGTAATTTGAACTATTTCTTTTGTTAGTTTTAAGAAACATTATATTTACTTAAAAAAACTGCCAATTAAAGGAGGTAACTTTTCAAATAAACTTGCAAACCTAAAACCAAAATATTTCATCTCCAAAGATTTGCAAAGGCAGTTGGGAAAACAAAAAGAAAGAAAAAGTAACAAAATCAAAGAAATCGAAAAGTTCAAAGCAATATAGCTTCAGAGAGTTACCTTAAAAATCCCTATTCAGCCGGGCGTGGTGGCGCACGCTTGTAATCCCACGCTTGGGTGACTGAGACAGGAGGACCTTGCAGGTTCCAAGCCAGCCTCAGCTGGCTTAAGAGAGCCTGTTTTCAAATAAAATATAAAGTAGGTCTGGGAGTGTAGCCCAGAGGTAGAAGGCCCCTGGGTTCCATCCCCAGTACCACCAAAAAAAAAAAAAAAAAAAAAAACAAAGCAAAAAAGGATCCTCTCAAATTCATATACTGAAGTCAGTATCTTTGAAGGCAACTCTAGTTGAAGACAGGGCATTTAAATCGATAATTAGGGTGAAATGAGGTCTTTTGGGTGGGTCTCAACTCAATTTGACTGGTGACCTCATAAAAAGAGATTAGGAAACAGACACAGAAAAGACTAAATGAGGACACAGCAGGAAAGTGGCCAGCTGCATGCAAAGGAGAGGCCTCAGAAAGAATCAGCCCTGCTGACACCTGTATTTTGATCTTCTAGCATCCCAAAACTATGAGAAAATAAGGTACTATGGTTTAAGCCACCTAATCTATGATATTTTGTTATGACAGTCCTAACAAACTAATACAAGATGTTAGGAGAAAAAAAATGATACCAAATGTAGGACTTATCCAGGTGAAGTAATTATAGTGCGGGCCTATAATTAGTACTTGGGAGGCTGAGACAGGAGGATTGCAGGTTTGTGGGCAGCCTCAGAAACTTAGTGAGGACCTCAGGAACTTAATGAGATCCTGTTTCAAAATGAAAATAGGGCTGGGGGTATAGCTAAAAAGTAGAATGACCCTGTGTGCAATCTCCAGTACCAAAATAAGTAAATAAATAAATAAATAAATATATAATAGATGTTAGGATTTTCAAAATAAAAGTTTAATCATAAAATGTGAAACCTCTAAAATTTTATTGAAACTCAGGTCTTCTTATACATATTACTAGGAAGAAATAGTAGTTGTTTCTATCAACCATTACATGGAATACAGAAAATATCTGGATTGATGCTTGTGGTATGTGTGTGCATGCGTGTATAGATGCCTAAATTATATGTAAATATAATTTTATATCTACCTATATGTATACCTATATGTATACCTATATGTAATTAAGGTTCAAATATCTATTACTAAATAGATTGAACTAAGGTTCAAATATCTATTACTAAATTCAAATATCTATCTATTACTAAGTTCAAATATTGGGCTTGGTATGGAACAGAAGTAGTAAAAACTGATTCAGGTAGATAAAATTTGACTAGATCTATAAAAACAAGAAAAATGAAATCAATTTTTAAGCTTTTAAAATATAATTTTTTAACTTTCATTTTCTTTCTCCCAACTTTTTTTTTAGTGGTAGAAGTGCGGATGGAACCCAGAGGCATTCTACCTTTTAGCTCACCTCCATCTGGATTTTATTTCTAATTTGGAAACAGGGTTGTTAGGTTGATAAGAGTCTTACTACTTGCTGAGATTGTCCCCGAACCTGTGATCCTCCTGTCTCATGTGCCACCGTGCCTGCCTTTCTCCCAACTTTTAAGACACATTTTAAGGCTGTTTTCCACTTCTGGAAACAGACTGTATCATACCCTTTCTCTGAAATAGATCCCTTTATTAAGGCCTTTTCTTAAGCTGTATCCCACTTCTCTAAATAAACTGCTTTTATTATCCTAAAATAATAAAGATAACCTTAAAGATAAATATATCTACCTGCGCTAGGTTGTTACAAACAAGACCTGAACCCCCAATGTCTTTGGTAAGAACAAGTTATCTATTGGAAACAGCAAGTCTTTTTTTTTAACCTATCATGGTCATCATCATTACCAACACCATCATCACTTGGCAGCTAAATGTACTGATGCTTATTATTGACCAAGGTCTGTTAAGAGTTATCTATGTATATAAATATACTTTACTGTGAAAACAACCCAATGAAGTAGATACTATTAGCAAGATACCTTACAGAATAAGAAATTAAGGCATAAGGATATTAAAGTAACTTTCCTAAGATCATACCAATCGTAGTAGAGGTTAGGCAGTTTAGTTCTAAAGTCAACACTTTAAACCAATTCTGCATGTAGTCTACTTTTAATCATAATCACTAAATGTAACAGAAAAGTGAAATTAAAAACTGCCCATATATCTCCATTACTGTAATAAAGACTTCAGAGGTTCTTTTGTAAATGTGCGTGCTAATGTAGTTATTGATAATGCATACCTATAGCAACAAATTATACTTCCAGTGGCCCCTTTTCCTTGATAATATTGATCCCCTTTTATTTATCTCAGGAATAAAGTGAAAAATTATATAAATACATACATTTTTAGTCACTTTCAAATTCTAACTTTATGGATATTCAAAATAAGTGAGAAATCCATCTTCACAAATAATTAATTTACAAAAACTATAGAAGAGGAAACATAGGACATATGGTTTTAGAAAATAAGATTATTTCCTTATTTGCAATATATGATTTCCTTTCAGTAGGCTATAGAGCATTTTGTTCATTTTGTAAATAAGGTTGAACTCAAGGTCTTTCTTTATAAGGCCTTGATAAGATTACTATTAATATGCTTTATCCTTCTAGAGCCATGTTGTATACCTCTGTCATTAATTGCTCATTGAATGAATAATCTCGGTTTAAAAATCTAGGTTTACTTCTCTCCAAGGAACAATACAGGGAAGGCAATTCACTGAGCCTTGGAGGCCGTCTGAATTGCTCAAAGCTATGATAGAAGGGTTTGATTTGGTTTGGGAACAGAAAGCATCAAAAGGATGTCATACTTGGTGAAATGCACCCTCTGCTGGGGGAGGTCAGAGGTGGTGGCAGCAGTCAGGACTAAGCCTCTTCCTCAGGGCTTACTGGCTAGGATGGCAGAACAATGACTTTCAACTTACATGGGGTTTTTCCCACTAGGTTCTCTTATTAGTATTTTCAATTTCAGATGTTTCCCTTGGGGTTTTATTATTGAATCTGATGCTCTCAGATTGCGGGATTATATAAAAATAAACATAATCACAGGAAAGTTTGACAAAATAGAATGGTGGTAGATCACTAAAGAAGTTCAGGTATAGCCATTGGTTCTTTCTCTCTCTCTCTCTCTCTCTCTCTCTCTCTCTCTCTCTCTCTCTCTCTCTCTCTCTCTCTCTCTCTTTCTCTCTGGCATGGTCAGTAAGTGCTAAGATGACTTGACTTGGCTTGGGGTGAGATTGCAAGTAGGTAATCTTCATTATCAGATGATTTTAATACTGATACAAAATGCAGAACATTCTGCTGTAAATCCATCTGGCTAGACCAGACCTAGCAGGAATTTTTTGAAAATCTGAATTCTACCTCTGTTCATGAAACAGTAGACTGTTTACTCCAAGGAAGCATGCTTCATTCCCTGTAGAGCATCCTAATGAATTCATTGAGGATGTTGCAGAGGGAAATTGTTTCATTGAGATGATTCTTGTTTAGAGTTCTCTCCCTTGATTTTCAGACAAGTCTAACAGGGCCACAGTGATGTCTGTTTTTGTGAATAGCAGATTTTCTTGGTCTCTTGAGAAACACTGCAGTAGCAATTTTTCCTTCAGCAAGCAGAAAGACTGGCCAAAATTTACTGTTATAAAATTTACTGTTATGAGGCTGTGTTGTGTGCTGCCAGATGCTACCAGCAATTCAACCTTTCTGCTTAAGGAAAAATAATTTCTCAAGCATTTTATTTTAATACTTGCCATAACATTAAAATATAACTCTAAAACTCATTTCTTCCATTCTTCTTCATTATTAGAGTATTTCTTTCTTTTTTTTGTGGTACTGGGGATTGAACCCAGGGGGCATTCTACCACTGACCTGTACCCCCAGACCTATTTTTAATTATTTATTTTGAAATGAGGTCTCACTAAATTGTGAAGGGCCTCACTAAGTAGCTAAGGCTAGTCATAGACCTGTAATCCTCCTGTCTCAACCTGCCAAGTACTGGGATTCCAAGTGTGTGCCACCATGCCTGGCTTAGAGTTATAAGAAAATAAAGGCAACAACCAAATATATTTGAGGCACACTAGAATCCTTTTATTAGCTTAATTATTTCTTTTTTATTCTGTTTGGCCCCAAAATATTTATTTCTGGTGCCTATGATTATAATTGGTATCTAAATAACTTACTGAATATTTACTAGTTTTAGCCCATCTCTGCCCAATTAAATAGACATCACAGCCCTGTTTAACAAACAAGCTGAGAATAAAGGGTTAAACCTACCCCAAACCACCTCGGCAGAGTCTGCCTGACCCCAGATAGTGTTCTCATCTATCACACTGTATTCACAAACTGCTGCCACATTTTGATAATACGAGCCTTGCACAAATATCTAACTTCCAAACAGCCTGTATGTGACCACTGCTAATCACCCTCAATCGGCCTCCCCTCTGCTATACCCATGGTCTACGTTCTCATAAGTGGATGGAGAGCACTTCAGACTCACATTGAAATTTGTCTTCTCAGTGTTGATAAGAGAATAAACTCTAACAAAGTAGAACAGTTAAGAGTCAGTCAACTTGCAAAATTTGTCTTAACTGTCAAATATTTTTATTGATATTGTCTATAATTCCATCATTTTATCCATATTCATATTTATACAGGTTTTATAAAATGAATCTATGATTTGTGTTGTTACTCAGAATTTGATTAAACTAATTTAAATGGATTGCTTTACTCAATCTATGTTTGAGATTTGAGAGTGGGCACTTTAAGGACTAGAAAGAGGTAAAAAGTTGATAGGATATAGCTGAGAAGTGCCAGGGATCAGTCATGCACAGTGAATGGAGAAAAACTCTGCATTTATTTTACTGCATTGTCCTCTGCTTCTAGAATATTAACTAATTCTATCAGATCACAGGTGAAGTGGATTATCATAGGCTGTTGGGTGACATATGAAAAGTTCTTAGCAACCCATGAGTTACATGGCTTCCTAATTCTAGGCAGACAAATCAGAAACTGAAAATTATAATGCAAGCGTTATAACAGGAATAAGATATCTTTGTGGTGATTTTGGAGGAATAGTCCAAAAATTACTCCTTACAAAAGAGTACTGTTACTGCAGAGAAATAAGCTTTGAGTTCCAATAACTACTGTGCCAATTAACTGTACAGTATTACCTGGTAAAATGCTATGGACCATCTTTTAAAAAGAACTTTTACAACATTGCTTCTAGGAACATTTAAAAATACTAAATATAAGCCAGGCATGGTGGCGCACACTTGTAATCCCCGTGCTTGGAAGGTGGAGACAGGAGGATTGTGCAGGTTCAAAGTCAGCCGTGCTGGCTGAAGAGACCCTGTTTCCAAATAAAAATATAAAATAGGTCTGGGAGTGTAGCCCGGAGGTAGAAGAGTTTCCAGGAACCCCAGTACCACAAAAACAAATAAATAAAAATAAGAATAAAAATACTAAATATAGCTAACTTAAATATAACAGATGTAAATATAATTTATTGTATTAATTTTCATGTATGTATTGTTTGACATTCAATTATTAATGAGTACCCTATATAATTGATCATTATATAGCTCACAGAAGGGTAGTTGGCCTATGGTGAACCATAATTTGTGCTACTATATTTAGTAAACAAATCACATATTTCTGAACCAATAAAGAGAAGATTAAATAAAATATAAGTTGGTCCTTAAGTTACTGCTAAGAACAAAACAGGTTAATCACATTCAAGCTGGGATAAAGAGAATATAACAGGCATACAAATGTGTCGATTACACAGTTAAATTCAGTTTTTTCAAGAAAAATTCCTGAGAAATCATCCACTGGTTAACTAGAAATAGTGTCTATTTATACCTTCTGCTTTTCTTATTAGAAACACTTTCTGTTTCAAATTTACTGGAATAATTAAAATGTTCTTATAATGACAGTATCTTAACAGGAATTACTGTATGGGTACTTTAAAGGCCAGTTTTAAAGAAGATTTTACTTTTAAATTCAGTAAGAATTATTTATACCTCTTCATACAGAAATCTTGAGAAATTCAGAGAGGCAATGCAATTTAGAATGTGGATGGTATAGTATTAGATTCCTCATAGGGCATTATAATCACTTTGCTGGGACTTTAGGAATATAGTTCAGAAGACTCCATGCGTCTGACATTTTGGATTTTATCTGGGTTATCTCACATTTGAAAAACTGCATTAGCTATCAAGACTACTTTCCATGACTTAGTAGCTATGTGAATTCAAGTAGATTACTTAACCTTTCTCTATTTTATAATAACAATCTGTAAATATTTTACTCTTTCAGGAATCTTATGTTTTAAATTATGGAAGTCAGTAGCAGGCTCTGTAATTGGCATTTTTAACCAAAACAAGAAAGTAAAGAATGAAAGTATAAGCTAAGTATCCTTCATCAAAAAGAAAGGGATGATGTTGAAAATTTTAACCTAAGAAACGGTTAATGTGGAAATCAGTAATAACTTAATCTATGTATGCCCTTGATTGAAGAAGAATTCTCTGAAATTCTCTCTTTGACTCATAAGAGAGGAAGGTTGATTTAGACATGATGGGGAGATACATCACCTAGCAAAATAGTTCCACATCAGGAAGAAATTTTCAGTGGTACAAAATAGAATTTTGTTTCATACCCCTTTTAATAGGTGCACCTTTATGACTTGATTACATTTTAGAGTAATCTAGCTACATATTTCCAGCAAAATAAAACAGAATGATATATTTTTGTTATGCAGTGAAAGGATTTGTTGATTATTCTTAAAGTCTCCATTTCTTTTTAAGAACATCATTCTTCTCTGGATTCTAGCTAAAGTACAAATTGATTGTAAAATTGTACAATCAGTTCACCTTGGAGCAGAAGTCTTAAAACTTTAGTCTACATCAGGATTACTTGATAGGCTTGCTAAAACACAGGAGGGTTTGAGTCGCTAGGCCTGGAGAGAGCCAGACCTATTTCTACAACTGTCTCCATGTGACATGGACACTGCTACTCTGGGACTATGAAAAACATCACTTTTGAGAACTCCTAGGAAATAACATTGCTTCATATAATGATTCCTTTATCAATACTTTGATTTTTTCCTCCAATCTAAAATGGTCAGTGTCGAAGATTATAAATTTTTGAGGCCTTAGGCATTTATTTACTCATAAATTGGAGTGGAATAAAAATTTGCTTTTTGGTGGGAAGGGTGAGAATTTTTAGCCCTGCTTTTAATATTTCTTTGGTCCATTTCCCCCAGTAATAAATTTCTGTCAGGTGCCCATAAGAATTGTTGCTATTCTTTTAAGGAGTTTGTTTTGATTGTTAGCAAGGTGAATCATATAGCTCTTCGAGTTTATCTAGGTTTTACTGCTTGTTAGAAAGCTCATTGTCAAGATACATGGCCCACATGCAGCAGGCGTAAAAGATCTCATTGACAATATTATTGATACTATAATATGTAATACAGTATACGTGATACTCTGATTGCAATAGTATCAAGAACCTAAAAATGATTAAAAATATCAAGGGAATGAAGAGGAAGAACAATGAAATTATACTCTTCATTTCCTCCCCTGCTAGAAGAGGAAATCTCATACCTTAACCCCAAAAAGTGTTAAAAAAGATTCTTACTAAAAGACCCTCTGAACTCCTAACAATACATCATGAGTATGTATTTAATTCCGACAACTCAACAATAATCCAGACACTATATAACAACTAAAACACTATAAAGAAGAGAAATATCTAAAAAACGAACACAAGATAATCCAAGTTTTTCCTAAACATTTTTGAGGGGTTATAGGTTTCATAAAATAAAAACTTCCAAATGATATGTTATTCATATCTTTAATCTCCAATTATTATGTTAATCTGATTTTAATAAGGCAAAGTCTGTCCTTAAGAGCTGATATATGAACATAAGTTTCTATACTTAATAATATCATGGGGCTATTTCATTGTGTGTTTGTGTCTGTGTCTGATAAATCTGTACTCAGTAGTTTAGAAGAATCTAAAGGCTTCATAGGATTATTTTACAACTTTTAAGAAGAAAAATGTCTTGCCTTCAAATGGTAATCTTGTTCCAGTCTGGGATCTGATCCGGCTACCTGTTTGTATTTGTTAATTTTCATTTGGCGATTTCTCTCCTCTATATCCATAGCACCTATCGAGTAGAAAAAAACCCATACAATTAATGTTCAGTTCTTATTTCTAAGTGCTACTTACAGGATGTATAAAAGAAGAAAAGCTATGCTAATATATTATTTTCACTCAAAGTTGTATGTACAAATTAAATTTCATTATTTTTTAGATATATTCCAAGTATAAAATTTTGGTACATAAAAAGCATGGCTATTAAATATGTAAAATTATTTAGATATGAATAAAATGTAAATTAACTTAAGGAGAAGACAACAAATCTTCTAAGATAAATAGAAAACACTTTCTGGAATATCTATGTCCAGGAGAATATAATTTATAACACACAAATTTGATACTATCAATATAAGTTTGGTTTTTAAGTCCTTATGATTCAATTTATTGACTGGTAATAAGGTTGGTGATAAAGTCTAATTGGATACAAATACAATTTTGAACTACATTCATAAACTACTATCATAAAATTTGGATATGTATTAAAGTACATTGCTCTAGCATACATGTGGATGAAGTTATCTGGAACTTTGAATTTGAATTTTCTAGATTTAGGATCTGGAAAGAGGCCCTTGCAGTAATTATCCTGTTAACATGCCATGCCCATAAAGGCAAAACATATTAATGAAGTCAATTCAGACAAAACAAGTAAGAAGCAGAAAGTGAAATGGTAAGCTTATTGTAAAATGAGATGAATGGCTGCCTCAAAACGAATCAATCACAGAATCAAGAAGGCCTCTGAACACTCTGTGGAACAAGGACTAATTCAGTTAACAAGTCGCAGCAAATGTGAAAAAAATTCCAAAGTATATTTATGAATTTTAAGTGACTTTATAGAAAAGTTCAATTTCTCAAAAATACCCATAGTGGGAAAGCAAAATCTCAATCATATATTACACAGTGGGAGAAAAAGCCTCATGGGCTCAAATCGGTAACCATAACAAAATGTTGACATGTAATTTCTAGATCACTGTGTGTGTACGCAGGAATGAAAACATAAAAACATATACTCCTTACTTAAGATCATAGCTTAAACCTTCAGTAAAGGTTTTTAAATAAAAGTATGTTATTAAAAATCAATATTTTAATACTTACGTGATTTTAAAAATAGCAAAAAGGAAAAGGGGATTGAAAATGTACCAGCATAATCAGAAGCTAAAGCTACCGTATCTCCTCCTGAGCCAACATTTTTACTTTTAATCTTTTCATTTAAAAATATTTAACTTTCTGCCTTGTAAAAATCTCACTGTGTATCAGATAATTCTTAGTTTTAAATTTTCAGAGAAACTGATTAATTAAAATAAAATTAGAAGGGGATAAAATTTAAAGATGACTAAGAAATTTTTGGATAAAAATCTGCATAGAGATTTTATCATATGACCTCTAAGTACAACAGAAAATTTAAAGAAAATGCTTAATAATTAGTTGATAAACTGTTAACATAGTCTTTGTAATTATAACTTCACTAACTTTTTGTAAAACTTAGAAGTGCAGACTATTAATATCATGCTAATATAAATTAAACAATATAAAACTAGATGACAACCCCGATGTATACATATCTATTAGTCTAATACAGTACAACTATGGAATTTTTTTACCTCAAGAGATATCCTCAGGTAAACATTTTTATTTCTCAAGAATGGCAAGGGAATTAAAAAAAAAAAAAACTAGCCCAGCATTTAAAACGTTGCATGCCTCAAACAAATCAATTATGGAATCAAGGCCTCTGAAAATTTTGTGGAATGAGGACTAATTCAGCTAACAAGCCCCAGCAAATAAGAAAAAAATTTTTCCAAAGTATATTTATGAATTTTTAAGTGATTTTATAGAAAAGTTCAATTTCTCATAAATACCCATAGAGGGAAAGCAGAACTACTAAAAATACTACACAGTGGGAGAATAAGCCTTGTGGGCTTATATAAGAATATAAACTAAGCCGGGCGTGGTGGCGCACGCTTATAGTCCCAGCATTCGGGAGGCTGAGACCGGAGGATCGCGGTTCATGGACAGCCTCAGCTACTTAGTGAGGCCCTCTGCAACTCAGTGAGACCTGGTTTCAAAATAAAAGAATAAAAAATAGGGCAGGAGGTGTAGCTCGGAGTTTGAATGGCCCTGGGTTCCAGCTACTTTTAAGTTCTGATCACTAGATAATAATGTGAGACACTGGCAGTTGCTGGTAAACTTTTTCTGCTAAGGGCCCAATAGTAGACACTGCAGACATTTTATATACTGTTACTCTGGGGCAATTCTGCCACTGTAGGATGTAAGAGACTGCAGACAATGCATACATGAATGCGTGTGGTTGTAGACAACACATACACAATAAAAACTTATTTACACAATAAGCATGGCTACAGGATTTGGCCTTTGGCATGTTGGTGTATTATTGCTTGCATAATGCCTTTCTCCTTAGTAATGATTTTAAAATAAGCTAGAATCAAATTAATGTAATACAATTTATATTTAACAGACTTCTAGGAGGTTTAAGATTAATCCATATTTTCCCTATAAGTGATGATGCAAATATATATATCAATGATGTTCCAATCTCAAACAGATCTCTCATCTCCAGACCTAATCATCATTATAGCCTGTGCCCAAAAAGAAAATTTCTGATTATACCATAAGCAATGAGATTTAAATGGACCACTTCAGTCAACAAACTTCAGTAAATATACTTTTAACTTATAACTTTAAATTCTCCTAGGAGATCTCAGTCATGGCACATTAAACTTGCCTTAGGAGTGTGTGTGTGAGTGTGTGTGTGTGTGTGTGTGTGTGTGTGTGTGTGTGTGTGTGTGTGTTTGTAAACTCAATCAAACCCTGGCAAAGAGATCCAGGCACCTGTATACTTTGTAGCCTCCAAGGATTCTTATATATAACCAGTTGACTTACCTTTATCTTTTAGTATCCATTTAAAGATAGCCTATGAGTTCTCTCAGAGCTCAGAGCAAACTTTTAGGTTGCGTCTGTACACAGCAGGTAACTCTCCTATAAAGCATTCAGATGCCTTTACAGTGGACTTTACTTTCTGCCACCAAGTCAGCAAACTTGCTAATATGATGAAAGTGTATGACCTTATGTGTTCTTATAGAACAAAACCACCAAAAGCCTCAGTATAAATTGGTATTTTCTAAAGAGAAAGAAAAATGAAGGAAAACAGAACAAGCTACTTGCTGTCTACAATTGTAATTAATTCATTTTATGGGTTTTTACCCAGATTCGTCATACAAGAAAGTCCTATGGGTGAAGGCATAGAATCCAGAACACCTTGTTCTTAGTAATATAGACAGAATAAAAGGCTGAAAGGTCTTAGCTCAGAACTTGCGAAGCTAACGTCAGAGTTACCTTTACAAGAATGTGACCCAACAACTATACAAAATGAAAATATGGCCTTTATATGTATGTGTATTTGTCCTGTATATGATAACATTAAAGCTAAAGTGATCAAAGTATCATTAAAAAACCTCAGCTGTTACCCAAAACACTTCTGTTCTATTTTCCTAATGTTTACACTCATGAATAAAATGCTTCTTTGCATTTGTTTAAAAATTTTTATTTTAGAATAATCTATGGGCAAACAGTAACCAAATAAGCCTAGCTTCAAAATTATTTGGGTCCTATGAAGTCTTCTACTCTACATTTGTGTAACCCATTCTCTTTAAGACAACACTCCTGAGAGAGGAAAGCTGGCTATGATAAGGGAATCCAGTACAGAGAATTCTACCAGCGAGGGCCTTTTTCTTTGTTTCTTTTGTTCTATTTAAGGGGGAAAAATGAAAATAGTAATTTTATTTCATCCAAAGTGGCTTTAATTTTTTCCTTTGTGAAATAAAATACAATTTAGAGGAATCAAGCAAATAGAATGGCCGTTCACTGGTTGAGGAAACTTACCATTACTAAACTTTTGACTCTGCTCTACTATGCATGCTTACTCCATAAAAGGAAAACATGAAGGTGATAAGTGAATTTTTGTTTCATCTCCTCTCTGTCTCTTCTCTCTCTTTTTGAATTATAGTACAAATTTGTATATATAAGACTCCCACAATCCTTCAATAAAAGATAATCACTTGACCACAGGATACTCATTAATTCTTGCTGAAATAGTTCTAGAATTTACTAAGTACATTTTTGGAAATGCTGGTTATAGACTTAGAAGGCAAATTTTTCTAGGTACCTCTAAGATCATTTTTTATGTTTGATAAATTATGTTTTTTATAGATGTGTTAGTGATCTGACTTGAATATATAATTTATGCTAAAAATAGCCATTATATGTTTTAAATCAAATAAAATATTAAATTATTTTAATATTGTAATAAAATTTGCTTACTGTGGTAATGGAACAACCAGATTTCTTGCACACACAACAAAAATTTGGACATGTTTGTGTCTACTTATCCAACAGATCATCTGTTATATGTACTAAACTAATATATATGTATCTCTAATTCCTTTATTATAAAATTAATTATTAGCTAAGAAAATATAATTTATTGTTTATAAATATCTTTTTTCATAAATAGTAGAGTTCATTTAAATCATGCTGAAAATAGCTGTCATTTCTACTTCTACCAATTTTAGTATTTCTACTTGACAAATTACACTTTATCAAAACTTCTTGTTGGTTTTCATAATATGCCTTTAAATTATGAAAGCCATTTTTTTCTACCTGAAAAATTTTAAGGCAGAAAACAAAAAGAGGCCAAATGAGAATGTTCTAGAATTTATAAATATCTCAAACTACTTTCTTATCTCAAGCTAGAAGTCCTCAGTCCATTTCAAGCACTTAATTTTAAAATCTAGTATTTCACTGACCCTGATATGTTTCTTAAATCACATCACAGATTCCATAAGCTATTTCTTTTGATACTAACCATTTAGGATGTTTACTTGAGGGCTGGAGTCAGGTATCACAGTGGTGGAGTGCTCCAGATCCATCCCCAGAACCTCTCCCCCATACACAAGGGTTTACTTGTTTTTAAACCAAAAAAACAAATCTTGTGGTTATTTTGAACTTTTAAAAAAAAAAGTGAATTAATGTATCTGAAAAGTTAGAGTCAGATTGATAAACTTACTATGGCATGCAAGTTTAAAAAAATGTTCAGCCGGGCGCGGTGGCGCACGCTTGTAATCCCCGCACTTGGGAGGCGGAGACAGGAGGATCATGCAGGTTCAAAGCCAGCCACGCTGGCTAAAGAGACACTCTTTCTAAATAAAAATATAAAATATGTCTGGGAATGTACCCTGGAGGTAGAAGTGTTTCCAGGAACCCCAGTACCCCCCTCCACACACACACACATACACATGTTCACCTTTAGGTGGACTTCTAATCCTAAATACAAGTGAACATAACCATATTGGTTAGAAACAAGCCTATGGATGCTTATGTTTTACCACTTACATTACACTACTGAGATCAGCAGGACACCTTCAATGGTGCCTCCAGCACTCTCCAGTGAACATCTTAACTGTGCTCTTCCAAATTTTGTTCTCTTTCTCTCTGTCTCTGTCTCTGTCTCTCTCTGTCTCTGTCTCTGTCTCTGTCTCTGTCTCTCTCTCTCTCTCTCTCTCTCTCTCTCTCTCTCACACACACACACACACACACACACACACACACACACACACACACGTAGCTGCTGGGACCCCAGAGTAGCTGCACACTCTATAAACACTTTGAAGAAGAGAGAGGTTTGGCAGTAAGAAAAAAAAATTATAATCAGTGTATCAACTATTTGCTTACTTTAAAGAAACAATTATAGCCGGGCATGGTGGCAGACACTTGTAATCCCAGCACTTGGGAGGCTGAGACAGGAGGAAAGCATAGGTTCGAAGCCAGCCTCAGGTAGTTAGTGAGGCTCTCAGCAAATTAGTGAGACCCTGTTTCCAAATAAAGTATAAAACAGGTCTGGGAGTATAGCATAGAGGTAGAAAAGCCCCTGGGTTCCATCCTCAGTACTATACATACATACATACATACATACATACATACATACAGTAACAATTACAGAAAAGAAAGCATGGCTGTATTTGGTTTTAAGATTCAGTGGAATAGACTTTAATGATTTCTTTGAATAATCAAAGAACTAAGTATACAAGTTATAAATGGCTCACAAGATAAAATATGTAATATTTTATATTATAATTTTATTTTAAAAAGCAGTGCAGTTCAGAAAAATATTGTCCTGGATTTTAGTAAATATTTTAATTGCAACCTCAGGATCTAATAACTAAAAAAAAAAAAACTTTTCAGAATGAAAGTCATACATTAGCTGTTAAAAACTAACATCCATTTAAATGAATATTTCCTTAAGCCCCTGAAGTATAATAAAAAGGAAGTTCCTTAAAACACAACATATTTGTATCAAAAGAATGAAAAAAGATCATATTTTGGATCCTGAAATACTACTTTCCAGGATTTTCACCAAAGATCACGTAAGTGTACATAGACATACACATAAGTGTACAAAGATATACACATAAGATATACATATAAATATTACAGTAATGTAATATTTTTGATAATTGTGAAAGCCTAGTTAAAAAAATGTGCAACAAAAGGTGATCAGATAACCGCAATATGGTCTATCTATAGAATAATATGCACCCATAAAGGTTGAAGTGGTGTGCCTGTGGGCCTTACACTATAAATATATACAAAATGAAAAGGCTGAAATTTATAATTATGAACAAGATTAAATAATAAATATGATGCAACAGTTTAGAAAGTATAATTTTACATTTTAACTATAATTTTAAAATTACACATATTCATAAAATACACACGCACATGATGTATCCAAAAAAAAAGGAAGGGAGTGGGAAGACTTAAAGACTTAGACATCATAATGTGAGCAGCTATCACTGCGTATTTGATGGGTTTGGTAACTGCCAGGATTGAGTAATGAGTCTATTTATGATACAACGCATTCAAGAAAATCTTAAAAACAACATTGACAAAAAAAAAAAAAACACAAAAGACTTGAGTTTGAACCTTGAGTTAACAAATCCTATTTTGTTTCACCTTGTAGACATAAAATTACTCATGTGTAAAATAATTTTTGACCAGAAACCCTTTATGATTCCTTCTACTATAAAACTCTCTAGATGTTTGGTTTTTAAGTTTTATGATATTTATGTTTGTTGCTTTGTATTAATATATTAATTTCATAAAATGAGGTAAAGTGCTATAAGAATTCTTAAACTGTTTCTCTAGATATTACATTCACTAAAATTCTGTGTACAAAGTGTGTGTGTGTGTGTGTGTGTGTGTGTGTGTGTGTGTGTGTGTGTGAAAAAGGCCAAGAGAAAAATGGAATGACAGCATGACAGCAAAGATGAAGGAGGGGTAGGAGGACAGAGGGCATATGGGTGAGACAAAGCCTGGGATTCAGAAGACACAAATTATAAAGTTCATTAAGGCAGGGCATTTTCCCAGGAAGATCTGATCTAAAAGGATCTGTTAGACTAGCTAAGAGCAATTGTTTTGCTATATTAGACCTTTCTGTCCTGAGGTACAGTGATATGTTCAGGAGATAATGCTATTTATTTTCTAATACCTGAGTTTCTCTTAACTTGTTAGGCATACTTCCTATATCTTTGAAAAAAATAAGACCTATTTTAGAGGTCAAAATAAACTTTAAAATAAATGTCCCTCAGAGAATGGATCCAATGGTTACTAATAGAATTGCTTCTGAGGAAAGGTGCCATCATTGTCGATAAAGTCACATTCATTAGATTAACAAGCTATTTGCCATTTTATTACATCTGTGTTACTCTGTATTAATAGACAAATATCTACATTAAGGGAGATTAATTCACAAAGTAGAATATATCATTACATTGTATATATGTCTTATCCCCATATTACCTGGAGAGATTTTGAAATTCTTAATTAGTCAGACATTTTGCTTAGGAAATGTGTTAACTAGATATTTTTCCTATCTGAAGAATTTTAAGCAATTAAAAATACTATTAGCTTTGTATTAAAATAAAATGAAAATAATCATGGCCAAAATGTTTGATCTATGCTGTGTACCTGATAAAAAAGAAAACCTAGACAATATAATTCCCCCAGACAAATTCTCATGGTGTTGACTATTGTTCATACTGATTACTTCTACACTTTTAATTTCAATAGTTTTATAACAACTGTGAGATCTTATTATATAAATTTAAATCATATTATCTATTGTATTAAAATTACATAAATTAATAATTATGATAATATCTCAAACAACAAGCATGTCAAATAGGATAATAAATCTGTGCCTGGAAATAAAATTGAGAAAACTTAGATAAATTGATTTTTTTAAACTTAAATTAAGGAAAATAATGAAAATAAATTTAATTATAATTATAAATTGAAGAGGTGATATGTTTCTAATGAAGAAACAAGAAAGGATTTATAATAGTACTGTCCTCTATATAGCCACAGCAACCATTCTAGAAAATGATTATGTATTTGGATTATAATTGGGATAAAATGTGTAAAGCTTCTGTAGCAGTAATTAAAAGAAGCACATTTTCAATTTTTATAATGCATTTTATGCATGTCAGTTAAGTGTTTTAGAAAGTGACATTCAAATCTTTAATCTAATTAATATCAACATTAAGGTATAATAATTATATACAATGAAAAAAGAAACTGTTTAGATAGATACATGGATTTTAAATAGTACTCATGCATGGACACCAGATTATATTGCTGATGATTGTTATTGGCTAAACATCTAAAAGCCTATATAAAAAAGTAACTAAAGTTATATAATACAACCCTCCCCCTGATTTCAAAGGCATATGTCCTAAATGTGTAGGGAGAGCTCATAAAACATTTCTCTTCAATACTGAGAATTAAGAAGAATGAAAATGAGATAAGCTCGTTCTTAGAGAAAGAAATGGGAGGATTAGAAGCAGCAGCGTCATGGTAGACTAGTTTAAGCTTGAGAAACTGGACTTAACATTAACTTTATTTGAATACTCATTACATTGAGGATCCGAAATAAAGCCCAGAAGCAGATCCTGCTTGGCCGCCATTGACATTAAGTCTCCCTTTCTGAAAAAACAAAAACAAAAACACCTCTCTTCTTGCTCTCTTTTCAGCCCTCGCTTACTGTTCCCTTCATACTGGCCCCTGCACAATGTGTCCTTCTCACACTTCCTGGCTTTAATATTTCTACACCCTTCACTTTGTCACAGGAAAGCTCTGGTTCCATAGGGTGACCCATGGGTTCTGGCACAAAGCCATATTGTTTCAGCTTAAATTCCAACTAAAATTCCAGCTTAAATTTGGGGTATGTTGTTTATCTTTTTTATTAACTTTTTTTTTTTTTGAGGTGCTGGGGATTGAAACCAGGGGCATTCCACCTTTTTCTACAAGGAGAGAGAGCTTTTATGTCTTTGCCACCATTATGGCCTCAGCCCTTAGAAAAAAGGCTAATTCAGAAATGTTTTGATAGCTGAGCAAATGAAACAAGGATGTAGAATCTGAGTAGCACCAGAATAATAATTTTATGAATAATGACTCTTGTGTAGACCAGTATCATAGCCTAATATGCCATTAACATGTAACTAGGAAATGGCTTTAGTACTACATAGTCAAATTTGCTAGTTATGTAGCTATTTTATAAGGAGATTTTAGTAGCATCTGTCATAGATTTTTATTACTATATGAATAAAGACCATAATCCCAGCATAAAATATACTTTAGCATTAGAAAATATTAACAGGAGGAAATTGAATAATTTGAAGAGTTCAAGAGTTGTAATACTATTTTTCCACCTACTAAACACTTAATGGAAAATTTATATGATGCTTAAAAAAATTTCAAAACAGAGAAACCTGATTATAGTATGACAGGTATAAGCTTCAGAATAGTGAAATCATCAGATAAAATAAAAGGCACACACAAATTGGCAAACACACTTTCTGCAACTCAAAGTATTGAGACCCTTAAAATCTGAATTATTTTTGCAAGTAAATTGTAAATCCATAAAACTTTGAAAATTTAGCAGTAACATCTTAAATTTAGAATTTATCTTTCAATGCAGATATAATCTTAGGTTAATAAATAACTAAAGCACAATGCATCACAATACGTAATTTTTAATGAACTATTTATTCCACAACTAGATAATTATTTCAGGTTAAGGAATTTCTACTCTTTCAAGTTCCCCAAACTGTTTTTAAACTCTTTTATTAACATATGTATAGGCTTTGGTGAATTAAACTATTATATTTTATCAATAAGAGTTGTCACACAAGATGTGATATCTATATATATGTTATATATGCATATATATACTTAATTTGAGACTTGGTTAAACATTTTTAATAAAATATATAGTCTTAAATTTACCTAAAATATTCTTATAAATTAACATCTAAGATATTTAGCACAGTACTGAACATAGAGTTGACACTTCACATCTTCTCATGAATGGAGTGGTGTATTTTTTAGTAAAATTTTGAAATAAAAGGGTTATGGTTTTTATGACTGCACCAGACTTAAATCATAATACTGAGTTTATCAAATGTAGCATGCAATCAATACACAGAGAATATCTATAAAATGAATGGAAAGTACATTAACATTAATAACATATTAACAATTAAAAGACTAAAAATGTCAAGAATAGCTTAAACGTGAATTTGTATGTGTACATATAAGCAAATATGTTTAATTCTCCATACAACTACTGTTACTTCCATTTACCTTTAAATAACAAGTAATTCAAAACATGTCATATTTGCTAAGCAAATTTGACAAGAACAAGTTGAAATAGAACACGTCACATGCTATGGTTTGAATGTTTATGTCCACTCCAAATTCATATATTGATATCCTAAATCCTGAAGTGAAGTATTAGGAGGCTGGGCCTTTGAGAGATTAGTAAGAGCTCTGGGCATGAGTGCCCTAATAAAAGAAGCCCAAGAGAGACCTCTTGCCATTTCTGATTAGAACACAGGGAAAAGAAGGTGGTCCATGACCCAGAAAGCAGGCCCTACCCAGACACTGAACTGGCCAGTGTCTTAATCTTAGACTTTTTCATGTCCATATTATTTAAAATAAATTTTTGTTAATTAAAAGTCACACAGTCAGCTGGGCGTGGTAGGTAGCCCACACTTGTAATCTCAGCATTCAGGAGGCTGAGACAAGAGGATCGCGGTTCGTGGACAGCCTCAGCTACTTAGTGAGGCCCTCCAAATCTTAGTGAGACCCTGATTCAAATAAAGAATAAAAATAGGTCAGGGAGTGTAGCTCGGAGGTAGAATGCCTCTGGGTTCCCTCCTCAGACCCAAACATAGACAAAAAAGTCACACAGTCTTTGATATTTTAACAGCAGACCAAACCAAGACAGTATATACCAATGGGCAACATTCAGAATATCCAGTGAAATAAATCAAAAGTAAGCAAATAAAATAGAACTGTTTTAAAGCTAAAAAGAAGATGTACTTGTGTTAATTTTGAAATTTTCTCTTACCTAACATAATAGGAAAGGAAGTAATAATTTTATTAGGTACTATGATTACAACAGTTATTCTCAATTTATTTTTATTATATTATTTGAACTCTATTTAACTTGAATTATTCAGCATTTCAAATTAACATTGGATCAGTCTGACAGTAATTTTTATATACTTTCAAAAATTGAGTTACCACAAAATTAATTGCAATAAAATTTAATTACCTAACATAATAATTTAGAGAAATATTACAATATAATAATTTATCTAAGGAATTGGTGGAAAATATGGTTGTCAAAACATCTATTGACTTTGAGACTTTTTATGATTAAAATTAGTAGATAATACAAAAGCACTAACATTGTCAGGCTCTCAAGTCTCGAAGTAATTATGAAAATTTGGGTAGTTTTCACTTAAATTTAGAAACATGGTAATATGTTGTTTTATGTAACCTACCAAATAGTATTTTTAAAATATCATTTGTATTGTTAGCTCTGTTTAAAATAGTCTCTATGACAATCTAAAAAAATTTAATCTTGGGATTTTCTAAAAGAAAAAATGTAGTAAACACTAATATAGCACATCAGTTCTTATGTAAAATGAACTTGATTATGATTTCCAAGTGCTACATCAACCAATCAATCTATCTATCTATGCTATATGTTGCCGCTTCAAAGTATTAATCCACTTTATTCCTCCATTTATTGTGTACAATTACATTGCATAAATGTACTTGAACCTACTATCACAATTGAAGGTACTATAATGTGGTTTAAGATATAAATATACCCTTTAACCTAATGTGTTAGGTACATGATTAGACTTATGAAATTATTTTTATTATATTTTAAGTTGAAGTTTTACTAGTAGGTGGTATCAATAAAGAAAAACATGTTCATTAAAAATGGCATTCACAGGCTAATTACTTATATTACCTCTTATTAGTTAAAAAATTCAGTCTGGTTTTGAAACCTTAACTTCTTTCTTTTCTAATACAGATGAAATCCATTTTTAATTGATTATCATAAAATTTATTGCTTTCTCTTCTGAAAGGATTTCCTCTTTCTCTGAACCTCTTATTAGCTTCTGTTATTCGCTCATATTACTTTTGGAACATAATGCATTAGTCTTCACTTATTTCTAAGCTTAAGTAAATTTGTGGAATCCTAAATACATTACTGGTTAATACATATCAAGTCCAGGTTTCAGGGATGTACAACAGAAACCCAGAAAGCTCAGACTCCAGCTTCCACAGAACAGAAAGAGAAAAGGTATTGAGATGGGTAGCTCTAACCACACAATTTATGCACTGAATGAATATATCTTTAATGATACCTGAAGTCAATACATTTCCTTTCTTCCATAAATTTAACCCCTTCACATATGTCCTAGACACCATTTAATTTTTGCAAGAAAAGTTGCTATTTAATCCTCTCCTTTTCAGAACCTTTAAACTCCCTCAAACAAATCCTTCCTCTCTGCCTTTATACCTATCATGAATATTCCTTTGTTAATGTCCATATTGAACTTCTAAATTTTCTTCTCTGCTCTAAGCTTAGCTTAAATTCCTTATTTTCCTCCTTATCTCACCACACCAAGTTAAACAGCTCATTCCTTTCTTTTCTTGATACTAATTCCTAATATTTTCCCATCTGTCTTCTTTCCCTAACACTTTTTGTATTGCTTAGAGACAGTCTCATCTCTTTCCCTGTGGATTCTGAAATTCTATTCTGTTAGTTTAAATACTACACCTGCTTAGCCTCATTACAGCATGATCATTTACCCTCTTATTCTGAATGAAAGTCAACACCGCAATAAGAATGCTGGGTCTCCTGGAAATAATTTTGAGAGAAAGCTGGTCAAAATCTTACACGCACACACACGGAGAAAAGCTCAGAAGTGTTATTGGCATTTTTCTGGGTCTACAGCACTGCTTCTACATATTTACTTTTTTTTTCTTCCTGTTCTGGGGATGGAATTCGGGGGCATTCAACCTCTGAGATACACCCCCTGCCCTATTTTTTTATTCTTTATTTTGAAACAGGGTCTCACTAGGTTGCGAAGGGCCTCACTAAGTAGCTGAGGCTGTCCACGATCCACAATCCTCTGGTCTCAGCCTCCTGAATGCTGGGATTACAAGTGTATGCCACCACGCCTGGCTCATATTTACTTTTCTAATCTCATGCAAAATCTGTTTTCTTTATGCTTATACCACTATACTTCCTTGATGATATTGTCTGCATGTAAGGCAATTTTCTATCAATCTTAGGTTCTTGCTGACTTCAACACATATTAAAAGTCTAGCATCAAAGCATGTTGCGTTCTTGCCTTCCCAAACTGTAATGCATATTTCATCCATCCTAGAAACCTGTTCCCAAGATAAAACACTTTATCTTTACATTATACCAACAGCTGACAATTCTAAAAACTTAAATCGATCTCTGATAATAATCTACTCATTTATTTCACTGATCTTTGATATCATCACAGTCCAACTTCTTACACGGAACCCTCCCTTTCTCAGCGTATTGAAAATTCTGCATTTAAACATGATTTAATGACTAACACTCCCTCCCACACACAGCCGATTCATTTAGACATCACCTCAACCCCTTTCCTTGCCCATACGCTTTCAACCTTGGATCCAAGTGATTAGGCTTAAAATGTGTTATTGAGCTAATCACACAATTTTAGAGAACCAATGCCATTATAAATCCAGCTAAGCCCTCAGCATTCTTTTACATAGTCTTGATGAGCTCCTTCTCCCATGACCAATGGTAGTTACTTTTAAGTTTTAATTCCACAACACTGTCAGAAATACAATCACCATCTTTATTTATTTATTTTCTTTTTCTTCTATTTCCTTTCCTCCCTTATTTAGTTTGGCTTCCACTTTCAACAACTTCATTGAAACCAATCAGGCAAAGAGTATTATTGATTAGTTTTATCATTTAATAGAATATTTATTTTGCTCTAGAATTTGGTTCTGTTGTCCCTTTCTTAAAACGCTCTCTCCTTCATTCAATTTTCTTTTTCATTAACATCCTATTGTCCTTAAAATGTTCTTTTCAACACAGCTGTTGGATCTTATTCTTTCATCTGTTTCTTAACTGTGAATAAGTCTTGCCAATCCTAGAATTTTAAATCTCGGCTGTCTTGAAATTCGTCATATAACACTCACCCCAATGGCATCGTTTAAGTGCTGAAACTCTAAGTCTCTAGCTCAGACTTCTCTCCTCAGTTCCACTTTAATACATCTAATTGCTACTAGATCTTTATACTTGAATATCAAATGAACTCTAAACTCAACCCATCTCCAAAATGAACCCTAACATCCCCCTAAACACTTACAGCCTATATTCCCTACCAAATCTACCACAATCTATCCAAACATTTCAATCACTGAGATTATTTTATTCATCCTGCATTAATAATGTACAGTGATTTACTTTTAGATTCTATATCTTCAAATACATTCTCATGTATTAATTGCATCTACTGATAATCTCAACTTAACAGACCATTTCTGTCTTAACTAATGTATTACAATATCCTTATAAATGACTTAACTTCTATCACTCCATGCTACATAGCTGCCAAAGTAACCTTTCTAGAAACAAATACCTAACTAACTCTGTTATCCTGTTGCTTTACATGTTTTCAATAACCTATACAATCTTCATGAATCCCATTCGTGCCTACTTTGGTCTAAACTTATTAGAAAACTCTGGCAGTATTTTCTTTGCCTGAAATGCTGTCTATACAAGAAGCCAACATTTTCAGCTTTTAATATTTAACACAACAGTAGGGATTTCTATGAAGTATTTTCTGAGCTCACTCACATGCAGTCCTACCTTGGTGGAAATAATCATACCACTTTTTGTGATTTCACTGTATTCTACATAAAGTATTATTGCATAGCACCAATAATTTCTTATTTACTTATTAGATACACAAGAGAATGTTCACAAAATTAAAAAGCTATTTTGTGAGTTGGGTTATATCTAGCACCTAAAACAGTACCACACAAAGTATGTTTAATAAGTGTGTATTGAATTAATGTTCAAGTTTCATCTTACAGATTACCACTTCCATGAATGCCTTTATGACCATCTGTTTAAAACAGATTTTATTTTGCTTTATACCTTTGTAGGATACATTCTTAGAATCATCCATATTGACACATAAATACAGCACATTATTTACATCTCTGAATTCCTCAGTGATTCTGACATCTATTTTAGAACACATATTATGTCTTTGGTATACTTCACAGAGTAGAACATTGCTGAAATCATGTCAGAAATAATATACTTTTAGAATAATGTAAAATAGCTGAAAACAAGTTTTATGGGCAAAATAAGCTGGAAAATAAATTATGATTAATTTACGCTAGCTATCATAAATATACATATGTATATATATTATATTGCATCTATAGTTAGTTATCTGGTTACCAAAATTTACACACATATAAATATTACATCAAAAATTTACCCAAGTAGTTGAAGCAGTTGCTGCTAAAAGTTGAATATGTACACATCTAAAGCAAACTGCCTGTAAGACTTAACATTTTCTTATGTTAGAGAAGAATGAAAAATTATAAAATGAGTAGAAATGATAAAAAAATTTCTAGGTCAAGTTAGATAAGTGAAAACATAACAAAGAAAAGCAGTAGAAGAGACAGACCTGCATGTCTTCTCCTTGTGTAGTCCACGCCTTCTGTAATCACATCATGGAATGAACAGACATAGACAAAGGAGATGGGTGTGAGTGGGTGTACTCAAAAGGTAAAAAGTGACACTGAAGGAAAGGGCACCAAATCGTTGAGAGAAAGATTCCTGTGCACAGGTCGTAGGGAAGATAAAATCAAATACATATCATAAAAAATATGGAAGAATTGATGGCAAATTAGTTAGGCTACTGCAAGTTAATAGAACCAGAAAAATGAAGTTAGTGCATCAGTAAAGATTAGAAAGTTTAGGGTTATTTATGTACGGCCATTCGTGAACACCAAGGCTGAAGAAAGATACGATTCAAGATAACACTGAGACCATTAAGACCTGTGAAAATGCATTTGGATTTTTAGTTTTTCTGAAGGCAAGAATTTAGTTGAGTCATCATCAAAAAGAACAACAAATATAGTTTCAAAAATTGTTGTAGCAGATATCTATGCTCTTTTACATTTTCCAAATTAATAAACACATGCATGAAAATAAAGTATGGTCACTAGAACAATTTTTAGTGAATAATTTTAACTTAGCAAATATCTTAAAAATGCTATAGAGTAATATTATATATATATATATTGTAAAAATATATATAGTAAAATATATATTGTAAAATATATATATTGTAAAAAGAGTGGCTGAAATGTATGGTTTTATTTTATTATTAAAAATTCAAATTAATATAGACAATTTTTATTTGATAATATCCTCTTATACTGCCAATTTATCCTAAAAATTCTGAAAAAAAATTTATAGATTATTGAAGTTTCTATTAAACATTTCCCCCCACATCTAAAATCTACTAGATTTTAGCATAACACATATTTTGAAAACACTTCCTTCTTCACTACTAGGTGGAGAAGTCCAAAAGATATATTATATAGTTACTTGAAAACAAGAGAAAAAGTATTCTGCTAAACTTGGCAAGAAAAGAAAAAAAGGTCTTTCAAAGAATTAGTGGGTGGTGTTAGTCTTATTAGCCCAGATAATAATACAACACAAAATCAAAATCTCCTACTTTAATTGCTCATTTAACTTTAAATCTGATACCACAAAATTCTTCAGTCAAATCACACATTAATTCTGCAGTAGTTATATCATGGTTTTTAAGAAAACTATGGAAAATAGGATGAAATATAAATATATTAAAATTAGCCATTGAGATAATTCTTGTAATTAATTAATTTCTTTTTATGAATAATAAAAATGAAAACTTTTGATTATAAGATAAAGTGCTAGGATGACCAAAACATTTTTCTTAGATAAAAAAGGGAAACCCTAGAATGAATTATAGAAAACTGGAAAACAAATGGCACTATTGTTAACTTAAAATATTATTATGAATTATTTTTATTATTATTACATAAGCATATCTTTTCACCTATTCAAAATTAGACACTATTATATTCTCAACTGGAGGATACTAGTAGTATTGACCAGTAAGAAAACTATTTGTATTTTCCTGAAATGTACTCATGCACATTAAAATGATATGTCATATTTTCTTTTTTATTCCCAGTCTAATTTTTAAAAACAAGGTAGAAAAATAATCAAAGACATAAAATAGCCCAATGTTGAATTCTATCTTATCTTGTTTAATATTAGCATACAAAATCTCTCTACTATTGATCACAATACTAAAATAGTTTATTTAAATGTTAAAATAAGATTTATATGATTTGGATAAAATAATTGTTTACATATACTTAATTTCTAAGAAAATGCTTTACTTTTGCAGAAAGCACAAAGTCTCCACAAATAAAGCTTCTCTCTCTCTTTTTTTTTAACCAAGTATATTCCTTTATCTTGGCTTACTTTACATATTGATGCATTGGTATTCACATTATGAGGATTTAAAACATTGCAATTTCCTCTAAACTTTCATTCATTTATTATGAACAGTGAAAGCATCTAGACTTCAAGTGACTTACCCAACATCTCAAAATAAGTTCAGCGGCAGAGCAAAAACAGAACAAGCAGTCTCCTAATTACCCATTCAATTTTCCTTCTAATACATGCTATATGACCCATTAAATACCATGTGAAATAAAAAGCCAAATAAGAAAAAAAAAAAACTCTCTCATGGTGACACCTGAACTAGACATATAGAATTTAATTTTTAAAAAAGATGTACATGCCAAACTGGTCAAGCAATCCACCAATGTCTTTATTCCATTAAGGAATAAGGTAATACTGAACCAATAACCTAAAAACAATTTTTAAAAAACAGAATATTTGCAATACTCATAAGGAGATGCAAATATCTTGACTATGATCTTCCTAATAAAAGTTTAACATAGCCAGGTGTGGTGGTACACGCTTGTAATCCCCGTGGTTGGGAGGCTGAGACAGGAGGATCAAAGCCAGCCTCAGCTACTTAGTAAGGCTCTCAGCAACATATTGAGACCCTGTTTCCAAATAAAATATAAAATGGGTCTGGGAGTATAGCCCGGAGGTAGAAAGCCTCTGGGTTCAACCCCAAGTACCACCAAAAATAAATAAGTAAAATTTTAACATATAACTCCAGTTATAGCAAATATATTTAAAACTTGGTGGTGTTATCTTCTTGCCTTCCTTATGGTTATAGTTTTATGATGTACTATTTGCATTAAAATAGCTTATTTTAAAATAGAAACTTAGCCGGGCATGGTGGTGCACACTTGTAATCCCCGTGCTTGGGAGGCAGAGACAGGAGGATTGAGCAGGTTCGAAGCCAGCCACACGCTGGCTTAGGAGACCCTGTTTCCAAATAAAAATGTAAAAATAGGTCTGGGAGTGTAGCCCAGAGGTAGAAGGGCTTCCAGGAACCACCCAAAAATAAAATAAAATAAAAACGAAACTTATAGTTAATTTCATTTCAGCAATTGTGTCTTATATAAATGGTAACAAACTATAAATACTTATTTTGCATATAGTATTATAATGAAAGGCAGACTTCAGTAAATCTTGAGAGAAGCTAAGGGAATCCCCTCCACTCTTCCCTTCCCATACATATCTTTCAATTATTACCATGCCATAGTCAAATATTATACTTTTCAGCACTATCAATGACAATTTGAAAGAGAATTCCTCTTTTATTTAGCTACCAGAGTCCTCTATAACCAATGAGCCAGACTTTTTATTTACCACTACCAGAAGAGTGATTACATGTAGCAAAAGTTCCGTGTCTCTCACCCGACCCTCGTGCCCACCATTGGCATAGTTAATGACTGGATCTTTGTTTCAGACTTAGCAAACATAATTACTCATAAAGGCAATGTATTGTGGTTTTTGTTGTTGTTGTTGTTTACTACATATGAAATAAAATATTTTCGAAAATCACAATGAAATAAAAGTTTATAAAATACATGTCATAATAATATACAAACAATTCAATGATTCATAATAATTTATCATTTAATAAATTATTTTCAACAAATATTTTAAAATTTAAAATCCCATCAAGTTACAAACTAAAAAAAGACTGGTTTTTGGTCAAGCAAAACAGTATAATAAAAAAACACATACACCCCCTCTCTACACATTTGGGTTTAAAATTTTTTAATATACTAAATATATATACTATGAAGGAAATCAATTTGATAAAACATATTTTATATAATAGTATGGCCACAAAAATATAGTGTCTTTTTTGTGTAAACCAAATATTCTTCCTTTGCCGATATGTTTTAACCATTACATTTCCACTTAACACATACCTCAAGTTCAAACAAAAATAATAAATAACTGGTAAACAACTTTATTTAAAAAGGCAAACAAATTGGGGCCTGTTTAACCATAAAATTCAGCTTTCACCAAGGACATATGATATCTATCTGAAACTGTGTTGACTGGCTAATGCTCGCTCTTATAACCATTGACAACTGGCATTCTCTTAGTCCTGTTATCAGATTTAAGTATACTTGAGATTTATCCTTTATGAGAACATTAAGTTTGAATGGTCCTGACACAATGAAACAGAAGCCTTATGTCATTTGCAGGGAAATGCACTAGAGAATGGCACTAGGGAATATTATGTTGAGTGAGATCAGCCCAGTCTCAGAAAGTCAAGGGTCATATGTTTTCTCTCATATGTGGAAGCTAGACAGAAAATAGAAAATAAAATGGACTTCAGGTAAATGGGCAGAGAGACCCATAGAATCTTGAAAGGGGATTGGAGGACGGGAAAAGGAGGCTTGATGAAGGAAACAGTTCAGGTAATGCAATGTCCACAGATGAAGGCATCACTGCCAAACTAACATGTATGGGGAGGAGGAGGACAGTGGGATCTGGAGCAAAACACACCAAGTGCTGTGTGCATGTATGCTCTTAGCACTTTGAACTTCACTATGATGCATAATTATAATTCACTAATAAAAGTATATTAAAAATATTTTAAGTGTATAATAACTAATATCTAACTATAGTATGAGAATTTATTAAAGGTCATAGAGTTTTCAAATGCTTTCTTTGGAGAAAGGAAAGATACCTTTCAAAAAAAAAAAAGCCTAAACATTTCAGTAGAAAGGACTCAATGACACAAAGGTCAAGATTGAACCTATTTGTATATTTATATCTGTGCAAGCTCTTGAACCAATACATAGACAGGGATGACTACTTTTGAGGGTGTTACTAGCACTTAATTCCAAAATTTTATCACCTGATTTGTTTCATAAAACTTTACTTAATTTTTCTCATGGAATTTTTTTCCTCAAAAGTAAAATATACCCATTCTTTAAATTTTCACTAGATTTTCAATGCAATTACTGGATACAAATAATTAATTATTTTAAATGCAAAAACTATACTCATTCTACAATAATCCAGAAATAATCAGAAAATACCAAAAATGACTAACAGTGCAACCCTATTTCACTTTTCCAGACTGGAAAGATTAAATTAGAAGTCTAATTTTAAAATCTACTTCGTACTGATATAAATTTTGTCTAACTTTAAGAAATTCCAAATATTCAAGAATAAAAGGAAACAAAAGTAGAATTTAAGTATAAAAATGACTAACAAAATAATCCACTGAATACTTACTTTTCATTGAGATAAATTGTATAAAACAAAATTCCAAAGGTGAAACTAAGAAAAATCCCTACCTTGACCATAGATATAAAGTCTATAAAGAACAGAGTATAAAAATATCCACATTGAAAAAAATTAAAGATTAATATATTAAGTCATACAATACTAAAACTAGAGAATTATGCACAGGTTAAGATGTAAGAATATGCAGGGCGTGGTGGCGCATGCTTGTAATCCCAACATTAGGGAGGCTGAGACATGAAGATCACGGTTCGCACACAGCCTCCGCTACTTAGTGAGGCCCTCCGCAACTTAGTTAAACCCTGTTTCAAAATAAGGAATAAAAAAATAGGTCGGGGGAGTAGCTCGGAGGTCGAATGCCCCTGAGTTCCATCCCCATACCCGCAAAAAAAAAAAAGTAAGAATATCTTCAATATACAAAATGTTAATCATCTAATATTCCAGCAAATTGTTTCATTGACCTGCCTTAAAAAAAGACAATTCTTCAGATAAAATACAGCAAAGTGGGAGCACTGTCATGGTTTCAGAGTAATTACAATAAGGGTAGCTAAGTGTTGAAGATTTTCCTAGTGTAACATGTACTTAGCAAATAACAAATCAAGGCTGATTATCCTCTGATGACTAGTGTGAATGAATCATCAAACATATCAGAAATCATTTTATTTCCACGTAGACTCTAACCTACTTAAGTCCAAGACCAGTCTTTTCAAGAGTTTCTAATTTTGTAGAAATTATGGTAATTTATTGGTTTCAAAACATTCATTAAGCCTTCATTTATGTTTGCTTTCCCAACAAACTTTTTTTGGTGTGAAAAACAGCTAGGGTTAAGATATTTTAAGTAGAAAAATGCTTTTTTCATATTAATTCCTACTTAAAGAACAGATAAACTCACAAAGAAAAGACAATAAAATTCAATTGTTTAAATTGTATGCCTCTACTATCTTGTACCCCATTAAGACTTCTGACTACAATGCAAGAATAAAAAAAGTTTTATAGCACTAGATTACTCAACACCATGATGTTCTTGCCTGGAATCAGATTACTTTTTGAAAAAATAAGCAGTATATTATCCCTGTTTACATAACATTGATTTATATTAATATCATTTCATTAACTCTAAGGCCTGAAACCTAAATAGAATCTAATCCACAGTCTAGGTGAGGAGGCTGTAGACCAACCATTACTTGTAAATCCTGGAGTTTAAAATTATATGTAGGATTTCTGTATTTTATATTCACACCAGAGACCTTCACATGATAAATATCATTATAATTCCCTAGCTTATTTACCAATATAGCTAATGATTATGTTAGAGACATTGAAAGTAAACTACCCCTCTTGCTGATAATCCTGTTAAGGCATCCCTTTTAAAAAATGCAAGATTTTCCTCTAAAAATGCAGATACTAGTTCATGATATTAAAATTCATCCAAATATTTAACTTATTTCCTATTTCATGTCACTTCATTCAGCCCTTCAATTCTATGGTCTCATGTTTAAAACAAAAATTTTTACTGTTACTTTTATTGTTAGTATACTTCCGAGCAATAGTAAAATTCTCAGGCATTATAAATTATTCTTGCATAGACTTTCATTCACAGACCAGGAATAGAAAAAAAAAAACAATTATGTTTTTGATACATAGCTAACTTTGAGTCCAAGCCCTTGCATATTTTGTTAATGCAGTAAGTTTGCTACATAAAACTTAAAATAAGGAATCCTTAACACATAATCTCTTAAGATTTTAGATCATAAATCACAATGTATAAATTACTAATACTTTAACTGTACTTAAATATAAAAGATGACTCCAAATATGTTTTCAGTAAAGTTCATGGTCATAAACATGTGTTTAAAATGTATCAGCCCCACCCAATTTCTCATTACTTTCCTCCCACTTTATCATTTTCAAGTTTGAATTATTAAAACTATTCTCTACCTATCTTACTTTACCTTTAGAAACACGCAAAAATATAGAACTCTGATATGTAACACTTATTCCACAGCCTTAATATATCGCATACTTACTTGTAACATTTAGAGTTTGAATTTAGAGAATCAATTTTCTTTGTATACAGGAAAACACACAATTGCCACAACAGAAAAACCTACAAACAGTAAGGCACTCTACTTTTTCTCTACTGAACACATACATTACATTCAATTAGAGGGCTTAAGTCATAAAGAAAAATCTATGGCATATGTGAGAATAAACTAAAATATTTGAAAAAAAATTTCCATTTGTGAAATTTAAATTTTAAGCCAAACATTGCATTGTTTTATGATTTTAATATACAAATGCAGATATACAGATGGCCATTGCCACAAACATATTCATGTATCACATGATGGCAAACAAGACAAAGAGACAAGAAATAGTTTATGTATCACATAATATAGCAAGGAGAGCTTCTCACCTTAATTTTTTGTTATATAAATCATAATTTTATATTTATTTTGTTTACTATAAAATGTCAAATATTAAGCTAATCACTTTTTCAAATAAACTCTTAAGTGAAGATTTAAATTTTTACAACTCTATGGATATATTCAATTTTCTAATGTGAATTTTACTTTATTTATGACACTTTAAATATATAGTTTTACTAAAAGTAAATTCACAGTTTATCATTTGTGCTTTGCTATCTTTTCTGGCTCTCCAGGCTTATTATGCAATATGGTAAAATTTTTCCAGAACACCCTATTCTTCTCTTTAGTAGCCCTATCACAAGTATGGCAGCTTAATAGTATAATTATTTTTATTTGTGTTTTTGCCAGATATAGACTCTATAAGGGCAACTACTTTTTCTGTCTTGTCTACGCCAATAATTTATTGCCAACTGCAATTCCTAGCATACAAGAGTATGGCAATGAATACTTCTTGACAGATTAGTTTATACATCACCATATTTTAAAATATGCATCACCACATAAAAACATATTAACACTTTTACTACAGATAAACATTTTACATAATGATAAAGTTTCAAATATTTCAATAAAAATTTTAAGGTATTCGCATCTAATTGCTAATTAAGAGTAATACTGATTATTCAGTTCATTGATATTTGCAACTTTTTGTTCTTTTACTCCTTTTTCTAAAACCTAGGATTTTTTCTGCTTAATCAAATCTTGTAAACAAAACAAAAAAAGAATGACTACAACAAAAATGTTTCCCTAAAACTCACTGGTAGAATTAATAGTTTGAAGAGATTCTTGGTTAAATTCATAAATCATGACATCCCTGTTACTTGTTACTTTGGGGAATATATTTGGCTCCAGGGTTATAAGAAAATTATTAAAATATATTGTATAAATATCAAAATAGCATTTGGTCTTTAAAAATATGAATGGCATACAAAGGTAAATTTCAAATAGTATATTGAGATTTCTATAGTATGGAAGAATGTACCTTTCCGTTAAGGTACAATCAAATATATAAAGCAAATAATCATTTCTGCTTACATTAGTCATCTTTCCCAAAAATGACTAATTTATAATAATAATAAAATAACCACGTTTCCCTAAAAATATGTAAGATTACTTTTGAAAACAAATCTTGGAATAAAGTATTCACCACTCCACTCTACATGGGATCCACAGACTATCAAGTTCACACCAAAATGAGAGAAATGAGGTACAAGGGCACACGCATTTGAAAAGCATGAAATGCAATGTTTATAGTCTCATGCTTTCATGTGGTTTCCAAACCCTGACAAACCTGGCTCAGATTGGTGTTTCTTTTTCGGCAATGGTTTGTCATCACTTATTGTACCATTCACCTTTTTCTGCTGGTCTTCCCATGTAACTTCTAGTATAAATCAAAAAGAAAGTAATCAGAGCTTTTCAGAAACATTTGATAAAGTGCACAGAATGAACCTAAGGAGACTTTAGGGACTGAAGGGTGTTTCTTTTTATTTAGATATTTCTCCTAAATTCCCATAGCATTTTCAGTGCAGGAATGTGACACTATTACAGATGCTTTTTATAGATTTCAAAACCAAAACAAGTATATTTTTGGTAAATTTCAAAATCTACTTATAATAAAATGAAAAGATCCAAGGTAGAAAAATAAGATAACAATAATTAAAATGGTTTGACAAATAAAGGTCTTTTGTAGATATTAAATAATACTAATTTATTTTTAGAAACACGCATTTTATTGAACATTGTTTTATTTTGGTGAAATGAAATGTTTATATGCAATTAAGAGTTTTCAATACATATCAAGAGAAAATTCATGTACACATATAAGAGTAATGGTTATTTTACTATCATATCTAGTGTTTTCCTTAAGTAGTAAAACATGTGCTATGAAATATTTCAGTAGAAACCTTGATAAAGGATGAATACAGCATTTACTAGTACCAGCTTGTTATCACTGAATATGAGTTACATGGTTTATCTAAGATTGTCTAGAATTATTTCTAGTGTGGAACTCAACAAATATATATATATACACACATATAGATATGTGTATATATACACATATGTATATATATATAGATATGTGTATATATATTATTTAGTATCTACTCTAATCCAGGCACATATTGTTATTGGGAATGAAACAGCAAATAAAATATGCAAGAATTCATATCCTCATAAAGATCATACTTTAGGAAAAAGATGAAACTTATAATGAAAGCATATCATGACTTAGACATTGATAGGTGCCAAAAGACAAATATGAGGTAGGTAAGAAGGAAATGAAATGTCCAAGAGAGAATGAAACTGGATAGGATAGTCAGAGAAGTCTTTTTGAAGAAGGCAGCTTTGGAGTAAAGTGCACAAGGATGCAAGTAGTTATCTGACAGGAGACTCTAGGAATATGTCCTGAGTGAAAGCATGTGTGATGTCCCAGAAAAGCATGGAGATCACTGTGGCGAAAGCAGAGAACAAAGAGAAAGTCGCAGAAGAGAAGATTAAAGTGGTGATGGAGAAGGAGATGGGGGCGTACAGATTTTGTAGTGACTTGTTGGTCACATATAAAAATTTCACTGGCCATCATTTCATCTTATTCTCATAAGCAATTGCACATCCTATCACTTGCCTTTCTTTTTATTCACGTGTTTTGGTCTGAAACACAAAATTTATGTTCTCTATACAATGGACACACAGTGTTTGAAAATAATTTATACAGCATCTTCAGTGCATTTAGTCTGTGGCCTGTCCCATGAAGTCAGGTATAAAATTTTCCAATTGTGGTGTCATGTGGGTGTTTTTCATATTTTGGAGCGTTTGGAACTTCAGATTTTGGAACAGTGATGCTCAACCTGTACTCTCAAGTGATCATAAACTGTCTATTAAATGAAAACACAGACCCTACATCTCAACTTCAGTAGTTAATGTTGCTAATTCACTTAGAAGTTACCACTAACCATTAATTTATTTTCCCTATTTAAATTATTATACCCATCCTTTCTTCTCTTGTTAATTAAATTATACTCTGATCAGAAAAAGGGTTAAGTCAGGTATCTTATGATCTTTAAAGACAGATAGACATTGTTATTACTAGATAATTACCATTGGTGATGAAATGTGTTATTATTCATGGTTCTAAAGCCATGCTGCAAGGGGTGTAGACCATTACTATTTAGATTCTAATCCCCATACAGGTTCACTGTATATGGTGTTCTGGTACCTCATCCACCTTTAGTCATAAATGGTAGAGTATGAATATATTTTATTATCCTAAACTATACCAAACATAACTGGAAAGATAAAACCACTGTCAAAGTGGAAATGACATCTCTACTGCAATACCAAACATATATAAATTTGATTATATTGCTGTACTAGAATTGAATACAGTAAAAGCGTTTTCTAATTTCTAAACTTGAAATATATACTATTATATGACACTATATTCTGGCCCAAGATAAATTATAGACTTCAAGGAAATGGATTTACATTGGAAGTTTTAAAGTTATACCTAGGTATATAGTTTATGCCCTGATTTTCCAATCAGTAAAAAATCTGATAAACATTAGATTTCCAAATGATAAGGAATCCAGATAAAGATGCTATATTTCAATCAACTGGTAGTGGAAATAGAAATCTTAAAATCTTTAAAGAATATAGCCGGGCGTGGTGGAACACGCTTGTAATCCCCGCACTTGGTAGGCAGTGTGCAGGTTCGAAGCCAGCCACGATGGCTTAAGAGACCCTGTTTTCAAAAAATATATAAAATAGGTCTAGGAGTGTAGCCCGGAGGTAGAAGGGCTTCCAGGAACCCCAGTACCACCAAAAAAATAAAAAATAAATAAATAAATAAAATAAAATCTTTAAAGAACATAAAAGTTTCCAAAACTAGTTGAGACATCTTTAGTTGTAAGAATAAGAAAATCACCTGTTACCTGAAAGTTAAACATAACCAACAGACTAGTTTTCCCATGTGGGTCAAAATAAAAACTTATCAATAATAAAGTATTTGTTGATTTTGAATGGTCTACACTTTTGACTACCTATCAATAAACAATTAGAAGATTTTAGAAGCACCATTGAGTTGTGCCTAAAGTAATACAGTTACCATCTTTAAAAGTTGCTTTGCCATTCAGCATTTGATAGTTTGTGATGTTCTAAAAATTTAGAAGCACGGCATCTTTTTTTTTTTTTTTTTTTTTGGTGATGGTATTGGGGGTGGAACCCAGAGGCTTTCTATCTTTGGGCTATACTCCCAGATATATTTTCTATTTTATTTGGAAACAGGGTCTCACTAAGTTGCTGAGAGCCTTACTAAGTAGCTGAGGCTGGTTTCGAACTTGTATGATCCTCCTGTCTCAGCCTCCCAAGCGCAGGGATCACAAGCCTGTGCCACCATGCCCGGTGAAGAATGGTATCTTTAAAGCAAGATCAAGGGTGTAGAAATAGAAAGTGTTTGTTTTGAAAATCTGTAAATTGGTTAACAAATAGTATTTTCTGAAGTGTGGACCAAAAAACGCCTTAAAATAGAACATATTTAATGTAAACACTATGAGTTGATATTTCAGTTGAAGATAAACTGCTCATGGTGAAATTAGTAAATATTTGTTGAAAAACTGTATGTCAATAAAAGAAACGTTTCAATAACATTAAGCTTATAAATACCAGTTAATTCAATTCCACAAAGGAAAAAAAAATCAAGTCCATCAGTGATTGGTAGCAGAGGCAATCAATATTTCACTAGATTAAACCAGGAAAGATGGTTTCTAGTACACTGCCACCATCGATTAAGTATTTGATTTCTGGCAAGTTTCAAAGGTCGCCAGGTCTCCCGATTTACTGTGTTTGACATAAGAAAGCTGGTTTTGAAAAATTGGTAAGGTGACTCAAGTTCTAATGTCACAGTGCTGCTCCTGCTTCTTATCATTTAACATTTTTTAGTCAAATTAAACTTTGTGGAAGAGTACCCATTCACAGAAATGAGAAAATTGAAATGTGAGAGTCACAAGACTTTTCATAAGTTTGAAATATAACTATTATTAAACTCTGTATTAGCCAGGTGTGGTGGCGCATACTTGTAATCCCTGTATTTGAGAGGCTGAGATAGGAGGATCACAGGTTTGCAGCCAGCCTCAGCTACTTAGTAAAGCCCTTCATGACTTAATGAGATTCTGTTTCAAAGTAAAGACTAAAAAAGAGGGCTGGGGGTATAGCTTGGAGGTAGAATGCCCCTGAGTTCAATCCTTAGTACTGCAAAACAAACAAACAAACAAACAAAAAAAAAAACCCCAAACTTTACATTCTAAGCCGGGTATTGTATACCTACTAAAAAGAAAGATGAAAATCAGATACATATAATTTAATTGGTAAGTATTACTTTGAAAGAATGCATGTCAATATGCTTCAATAAAAACTAGGAATTGCCAGGCTTGGTGGCACATGCTTGTAATTCCAGTATTCAGGAGGCTGAGACTGGAAGATCATGGTTCACAGAGAGCCTCCACTACTTAGTGAGACCCTTGGCAAGTCAATGAGACCCTGTTTCAAAATAAAGAATAAAATATAGGACTAGGGGTGTAGCTCAGAGGTACAATGTCCCTGGATTCCATCCCTGGTACCACACACACACACACACACACACACACACACACACACACACACACACACACAAATCCTAGGAACCATTAGAGTAGGAAAAAAGATTTTTTCCTTTTAGGATACATTTTTTTCTATTGAAAATTTTAATCACTGGTTAAATATTTGGTTTTGAAACTCTTAAATAAAATATAATTAAAGTGACATATAATAAAATTTTATTTAATTTTAAATTTTAATAAATTCCAAAGAATAACTTTTAAGATTTAATACTCTATAACATTCCTAATTTGTAGACAGGACAGTTGGGTGACTGCCTGATTTAATAAATGCCAGAGGATTTGAAGAGTGGTTATATTCATGAAAATTTACCTATGAAGTGATTTTTTTTGTGATAGTTAGAAAACTTGCATTTCTACAGAGTGACTATGTACCAGCCAGTTTCATCACACCACGTAGTCAATCCTATATAAAAACTATAACTGAAAGAGTACAAATTCCTTCATTAGCAAAAGGTATGTTGATATGCAGCATTGCATTTGACTCTATAAAGAACAGAAGTGATCTTCTATCCCTTCAGCTTTACAGATAAGAATATAAATAACTGACTAATAATTATGAGAATATTTATCCTAGCTAACAAACAATTCACACACACATTACCTTACTGAATTCACAAAGTAACATTCTGAGAATGAGAGAAATATGCTGCTTTCCTTTATCCAGATGAACTAGATTGGGTTTAACCCCTACCGTAGGCTGGAAGCCCTACAGTCACAGTGTTGGTTCACTGTAAAGAGGCTCCGAGCCAAAGCTGCAAAACTCATACTCTTTCTCCTGTGCCAAATCACCTTCCTGAGATTAAATTACTCTCAACAACAAAGAGAAGAACTCAACTAGGCTAGCACTTAGGAAGGCAATAGTGATATGGCCTTGGACAAAGGATGACGTTTGGAAAGAGGTAGAAGTAGGACATTCTTCTCTAAATTTGGTTAGTCATTTGAGACGTTGGGAGTATAGAATAAATAATATGAGCTAAAGAAAAGGAAGAGTAAAATAAAGATAAAAGGTCTCTGGAAAGTAAAAAGAAAGGTTAGGAAGAAAAATAGAAAATATCTGTTTGTAAGTGCTTAACTGATATAAATGATTCATTTAGGCTTGGGAGTTACGAACTGATAAAGGAATGTTTTTAAAACTACTTTTCTTGGCACATAGTAGTTGTACAATTGTTCAATGTGAGACACACATACAGGCACACAACACGTGGTGTGCTTCCCTCCGAGTCCCCCGAGTCCCCCACCTCTCCATATAGATGAGTGAGATTGGTAGTGAAGCCTTCGTGTATGTATACAGCATTACTTGGACTGTTCCTTTCATCTAGCCGTCTTTATCGCTCACCAGCTTCCTCCCTTGGATCTCCGTCCACTATTCTACTGGTCTCTCTCCTCATTTATCTGAAATTCCTTTGTTTCTTGTTTTCTAACTTCAACATATGAGAGAAAAGAAGACACGACATATAACCCTTGACCTTCTGAGACTGGCTGATGTCACCTAGCATATTATTTTCTAGTCCCATCCCTTTTCCTACAACATAATTTTGTTCTCCATCTCTTATTTCTGTACAGATAAGACTTTTTAATAAATATAGTTTAGTATATAATCCTGACCGCAATTAATTACGAACAGCTAGTTACACTGTATCTGCTAACATTCCAAAACTAAGAAATTTTACGAACAAAATAAGCAATAAATTGGAAACAGCAACTTGAGACATCAGATTTCATCAGCCACTTCTCCAAAAGTACTTATTTTCTCTTAATATCTTTTTAAGGTAATTTATTTTACAAAAGAGGAAACTCTGACCCAAAGAAATTAAAAGATTTGCTTTTAATTTAAGTCATAAACTTAGATATTGAAATGAACTCAAGACCCAACTATATAACTTCCAAGGGAGTCCTTTAAACAATATGAAACAGGAAAAGTCCCTTTGGATTAAAGAGTTTTTTGACTTTGAGACCAGTAGTCTAAACATTTGTATACCAATTTTTATATGCATTTAAACATACATAAATAAATTAAATGAATGTATTAGTGCATTGTAAAATTACTTATACCAGAATCCAATCCTGTTTATTATTACTTGGTATTCTTTCTTATGTAAGTTATTTGATTAAGAATAGCAATAAGATTGCTAATTTCCCAAGGAAATATGACACTACATATTGAATAGTTGGTTCAGAACAATGACCATAATCAGGTTTAACTTGACATTATGTCTAAAATTAATGTTTTCAGATTGTGTGCTAAAATATAAATTATAGTAAGATGATACTGAGAATCATAGAAACTATGATTTTTCAGATAGCTGACACATAGTACTTATTATGTGAAATAATTTATAGCATATCTCTATAGCAAGATATAATTTAGAATGGACAGAAGTGGCCATTATCACCCTTCCAAGGCACTTGGTCCTTTACCACATTTCAGAATCTCACTCTCAAAACTTAGTTTCCTGCACACACTGATTCCCATGAAATTTTGTATGAGACAAAAGATCAGGATGGTTCCCCAAAGATACTTACACTTCAGTGTTCTAGAAAGCCAAAAAGTATTATTAAAATAAGCAATTACAGAATAGAAGAATATAAAGTATTATGACAGAGTGGAAAAAATTTTCTTGAAAACCCAAAACCACACAAAATTTACATCCTTTTTAAAAGCTGACCCTGAATAGAGAGCACAATCTTAAGACATTTACATAAGTCGCATACTATAGAATAATCTAATCAGCTAGTTTTATTTGTTGTTATTACTACTAATTTTTTTCTTCAGAGCTCCCCAAAGACAGATATATGTCTTATTCATCCTTACATCTTCACTAACTACATACATAGCAGATATTGGTCATATTGAACTAAACCTTTAGCTTACATTTAAAGTAAATTAAATGGCTATAGCCTGTGCAAGTAAAATACCCTCTATCTGAAGGGCCTGGTATAAAAAAGGATGTGATTGAAAGTCTAGAGATCTGTTAAAATCTGTGGATTTTAAAAAGTTAATTATTATCTTGAATTCTACTCTAGAATTCTTAATTCCCGTGAAGGAAGATTATTTTTTTAAAAAAGATGTATAATACATCTTGAAATCTAAAGGTCTTTGATGCTAAATCGAGAAGCTAAACCTAATCACAGTGATAAATGTCTTGGTAAACTACGGGACGATAAATTGGCTTCACAAAAACAGTGAGCACCAGGTTTCTCAGGTATCCTTCCTGTGTTCTGTTCCCTTGACCTCCCCCTTCAGCTCTAGATTTTTGTTTTTTCCTTGACAGCCAAACTCTCACAAAGGTTTATGTAATCAATGTCTCTTTCTCACTTCTTTTTTTGAATCTAAACAGATTTTTTAATGACAAACCTCTAATACTACTCTTGAAAGTCAGCTTGACTTCTTGCTAAATAATCTGGTGATTGCTTCACACTTTTTTTTTTTTTTTTTTTTGCAGTACTGAGGATGAAACCCAGGGGTACTGTACAGAGCCACACTCCCAGCCCTATTTTTTTAGTCTTTTTACTTTTGAAACAGTCTCACTGAGTTGTGAAGAGCCTTGCTAAGTAGCTGAGACTGTCTGCAAACCGCGATCCTCCTGTCTCAGCCTCCCAAATGTTGGGATTACAAGTATGTGCCATCACACCCAGCTCAATTCTGTCCTCTTAAAGTACTTTCCTAGTATAGATTCAAAGACACTACAGTCCATGATGGCTTTCCCACCTCTTCCCCACTGTCTCAGTCTTCTGCTCTTTCCAACTTCTGAACAATAGAAGGGTTTAGTTCCTTCTTGGACCTCTTTAAGCTATCTAGTCTTGTTCTCTTAGTGATCTAAATCGTTTTAAATAGCACTCTTTAGCCGGGCGTGGTGGCGCACGCTTGTAATCCCAGCACTTTGGGAGGCGGAGACAGGAGGATCACGCAGGTTCGAAGCCAGCCTCACTGGTTTAAGAGACCCTGTTTCCAAATTTTAAAAATATATAAAATAGGTCTGGGAGTGTAGCTCGGAGGTAGAAGAGTTTCCAGGAACCCCAGTACAACCAAAAATAAATAAATAAATAAATAAATAAATAAATAAATAAATAAATAAACAAATAAATAGCACTCTTTATAACAAAAACTTCTAAACTTATAGTTATAATTCAAACCTTTGGCCTGAAATCCAGACCTTATTTAAAACAATTTGCTATCTTAACTTGAATTGTCTGATAACATCTTTAACATCTCCAATATCATATTTCCACTACATCTATTCTTTCAAGATTTTTTGAATGCCAATTAATAGAAACTCCTTTTTTCCTCCCAGTGAATCAGGTCAGAAGCCTGGATGTCATCAGTTAATGAATCCATCTCTCTCCACCCCCAAATCAGGGAGTTTTGTTCATTCTTTCTTTAATATCTATCCAGAATCCAACATCTATAAGCTCTGGTATCACTATCACCTCTTTCCTAAGTTGCTGTAGAGCATTATAATGCCTCCTCCTCTTTCCATTCTTAAGCCCCACATTGTTCTCAATGTTATAATTAAACTGATCTCACTAAAAAAGAAATGGTATTAAACCAAACTTTCCCATTTTACTCAGTAAAAGCCAAAATCCTAAGTATGCTTTATAAGGTCATCTATAAATAACCCCCTTGCCAGTTACCTTTCTGACCATCATCCGCCAGCTTGTGCTCACGCTACTGCTCCTGCATTGACCTCCTCACTGTCCCTGAACAAGCCAGGCTTGCTTGCATTAGGGCTTTACCTTTCCCCTGCCAGGAATGCTCTTCTTCCAGACCTTATTGTGGATCATCCTGTCATTTTAATCAAGCCTCTGCTCCAAAACTACCTAGATGGGAATACTTCTCAAAATACATTATCAAAAATCATTTACTCTAATCCCGTAAACACTCTATATCATTTGATCTTGACTTTATTTTACTTGCACTTGTCAGTACTCAAAATTATCTGAAAATTTTTTTATTTAGTATTTACGTCCTTCAACAATTGTTAGGATGATGAAGGCGGGGACACTGTTTGACATCGGTATATGTCACCAGCATCCAGGACAGACACTAGTGCAGAGTAGGTACTTAAACATTATTTGTAGAAGAAATCATAAATAAGATTTTATGGGTGCTAGAAACTCACCAATTCTTAGGGTTTTAATTTACATTGCAGTGCTACATAGATTACATACAATTTAATTTTAACTCGGAGGCAAGAAGCGTCAATGTACATACATAATTGGCATAGGCAGATATTCATTTGAGAACTCAGCAATCAATATCATACACCAAACAATGTAACTATTAATGTATAGCTACTGAAACAGAACCAGCTATCCAATCATACATCTCACTATTATAGGGCAGAGGACACTATGTTTATTCCAAAATTATGTTTAGTACTTTGCAACAGATAAAGTTGTATATATTATTTATTTATTTCATATTTTAAATCTGAAGATAGGATGGTGATGTGTCTCCTACTCCTGGGCATTTCTAGCACATGGTTGTAGGTGGAATCCTAGCTATCTTGTGTGCACCTTGGCTATGTTCATAGAGGAAGGAACATAGTAGATGCTTCTAGCATCCTTCTCACCTCTGGAATTTCCTCTGATACATAAATATTCTTTAACTAATTCAAAAACAATCTACCACCTTACATTTACTCATGAACATTACTGTGATATTGAAAATTAACAGTAAGTACAAAGGCAGTGTTCCAAAAGAAGAAAGAAAAAGGAACAACTGGACAACTAGACCTCAATTACAGACAGAAAATCCATATAATTAAAAAATTAGAGATAGAAAATCATAAGATCACAAGATTAAACTACATAAGCATGAGGATTAGCATATATAAAATATAGGTTTATCTTTCAATTTTTTATTCATTAACTTCTTTCTAGGTTAAATTATACCATACAAAGAATTGGTATATATGACAATAGGGATTTTAAATATGTTATAAAATAAGTATTATAATGGGTGTAAGTAACAGGTCTCAATGATCATTGTCAACAGGAACCTTTACATACAAGATCAAAGGCGATAAAGCAGACCAGCTTAGAAGTGAAAGATTTGACAATATTCTGGACCAACAGAGGTCAGGAAACAAACTACTGAGACAGAATACTTCATCAGTTAGTTAAAAATCTTTAATCTAGTGACCTCAGATAAAACAGATACTATTTTAACATACTTAAATGCACTTAAACATGAAATAGTATATCTAAATTTTCACTCATAGGTAGTCAGCAAAACTCATGGAAATAAAAAATAGTTAAAATTAATAAATATGTAAGTACATTTGAAAGCTCATTTAAACTTTTACTGTTTTATAAAATATTTATATTTTATGATGTGCAATTAAAATGTTACATTTTCATTTAAATTATATTCTAGCATTTGTATTAATAAATAATGCTCTACAGCATAAAATTATAAATTTATTTAATGTTAATTAGCTCTCACATGGAACACTACAGACATTATTTATAAAAGAGGAAGACAAGGGATAGTATACTTAGGATTAAAGGCCATTTCAATTGAGTTACTAAGCTGAAAACTATCATTTCTTAATTTGGTCCAATAACAAGGGCAAATTGTGATGATATAGAAAAGAGTATTATTTTTAAGTAACATTTTAAAATGCTAGTATTTCATATCAATATATGTAGAACATACATAGGTCTGTGTTGATAGAACTCTATAAATGTTATTTATGCTCATTATTACTTATATTCATTATTGTTGAACTAATATTCATTTTATTTTCTACTTTAAAAGTCTGCTTAAAATATTTTGTATAATCTAACCATAAATAATTTCTGGGTTGAAAAATATCTATGTTGTGTTTTTCTGAATACAAATTAACATGATCATCACTATTTTCTTGAAAATATTGCCATTTAACACAATCAGGAAAAAAATCTGTAAGGCTTAACTGCAATACATTTAAACAAAACAGAATTATATTAGAATCAACAAAGTAAAAATTTGAAAGTTTTATATTAAGAAATAAACAATAAATGTTTAAAGTACTAGATAACTTAAATTGGGAATAATACTTATATCTAATTTAAGAAAGCATATTTATACATATTATAAAAGTCTATATAGAATATCTCCTATAAAAAACACACTATGGGCTTCATTTTAGACTTGCCTTTTTTCCCATTAGTAGGTAGGCTTGGTATTTCTCCCTTATTGTCTTTATAACATTGAAAACAGACAAAAGTGATTAATAATTAAGGTCATTAAAAAACCAAATAAAAACCACACACACCAAAAGCATAAAATCACACACTGGAGAGATAAATCCATGCACTAAACATGACACTGCACACTAATACAAACAAGATCATACAATTTCTATCTTACAGGAAAGGTAATAAAATCAAACAAGGACTAAGACATCATTTATATATTATAGTTATGCCTTTATGCTAATTTATTGATGTATAGCACAAGGAACAACCTGGTTCAACAAATTAAATTATTTATGTTAATGGGGATAACATAAAATACCTATTGCTTAAGTCTACAAATTAATGTTATCCTAAAAATGACTTTATTGTGGAAGCCAATTTATTAAAAGTGTGAAAGGTTTCAGTATTTCTGTGAACTAATTTAAGAAAGCGTGTGTGAACAGAAAACATTAACTGTTCAACTAAAAAAAAATTCATTCTTAAAACATTCCATTAAAATATTATTCCTATAGCATTTCAGGAAACTGTGTGGAATTCCAGAGTATAAATATTATAGATATTCAGAATGAAAAGTTATACATTACTATAACTGTGAAAATTAAATTGCCTTTGTTTTTCATAATCAGAATTATTCTGGTGATTTTTCTCATTGCACTGGTACTAAAAATTTATTGAAAATTAGCGGTTATAACTTAAGATGGTTTTAGTTTTAAAAACTACAAAGTACTGAGGGAATGTATCAATGAAAATAATTCTCACATAAAATATATGTAATGACATTGCTTTTCACAATGGTAAGGAAAGAAAAAACACAAAGTACATTACTAGTTGTAAGTAAAAAAAAAGTGATCGGTTAAACATTAGGTAAAAACATATATATAAGCTGGGCATGGTGGCGCAAACTTGTAATCCCAGCATTCAGGAGGCTGAGACCAGAGGACCGCGGTTTGCCGACAGCCTCAGCTACTTAGTGATGCCCTCCACAACTTAGTGAGACCCTGTTTCAAAATAAAGAATAAAAAAATAGGGCAGAGGGTGTAGCTCAGAGGTCGAATTCCCCTGGGTTCCATCTCCAGACCCGTAAAACACACACACACACACACACACACACACACACACACACACACAGTAATTCTGTATTGTTCAAAGGGAGTTTTAAAAGTGTTTTACACCTGACAGTTTAGATAAGATTAGAATTTAATTCTGGGTTTCAAATAAAAATAGAAACATTTTCATAATATGTACATAAGTTTTTACTGTTCATATAATATGTTAATATTTAGGTTTCTTTCAGGAACATTCTGGCAAAAATTATGATATGTAAACATAGCATGTTTAGAAAACACAAGAAATGAAGGGTCTATATTTTAGAGGACACGATGGGGAGAGATTTTGGTTGTCAATAAATGTTACGAGGTTGAGCTCCAAGGGAGAAGAGGAACCAGGGTGAAGTTAACTGTTCTCATTTTAGGAAATAATATGATTTGAAAGTGATCATAGTCTCTGGAAGTTTTAATGAAATTTATATTCTCTTCTCTATTTGCCTTATAAATTACTTCTTGTAGATTCAAAATCCTTAGAGAAGCAGGTAGAGATTTCTTTATTTACTGCTACACATGGCAAACACGTTTTCTCATAGCTACTCAAATATTTTCAAAGTATTTAAATAAAGGCAAATGAATGAGCTAGAGTCAAAGCTAAAATAGGTATCTAGTCACTGTTCATAATTTTAGTTTGATTTAAGCCTTAAGAAAAATATCTGCCGGGTGTGATGGCGCACACTTGTAATCCCTGCACTCGGGAGGTGGAGACAGGAGGATTGCGCAGGTTCGAAGCCAGATGCGCTGGCTTAAGAGACCCTGTTTCCAAATTTTAAAAAATATAAAAATGGGTTTGGGAGTGTAGCCCGGAAGTAGAAGGGCTTACAGGAACCCCAGTACCATAATATATATATATACACACACACACACATATATATCTCCAACCAGTTGCGCAAATTAAATATTCATACAAGTTGCCTAGACAACTTGTATAATAATTCTTCATTAATTTAACTAGGCAATTTATATTTAAATTAGTACTGACAATCAGTTCTTTTTCATAATTTTATAAATGTGTAATACAATATCTTATGTGAAATTAGTTATACCATTAAAGCATCCATTGATTTGTGTAAGACACACAGTCAAACAGACCTGCCTGGACCTCTTCTCCCTGTGTTTCTACCCCCTCCTCTTCCACATGCCCAGTTTCTTCATTAACTTCTGTATTTGCATGAGAAAAGGTAAACAAAAACCAAGACCAAACAGGTATATTTGTTTACTTGTATTTGTGAAATAAAACAAAATTGTCATAATTATATAATGGTAATAAGGAAATCAACAAATTATTTTAAAGGAGTTTTTGACATGTAATAGAAAAGCAAATCAATTTACTAATAGTGAATTATATTGTCTGCTTTATAATGATACTGAATTATAAAAGAGAAACTGCAGTATATGAAAAACTAAGTGAACTAAGCAAAATACTTCATCTATAAACATGATGTATTATTAGAAAAATAATATATACCTTTTTAAGGAAACAAAATAATATCATAAAATTTATTTTTATAACATGGTGGTACATAAAAGTTAGGGGAAAATAAAATGATAATGTGTTATAGTTGTTTAGTATATGATATTTTATGTATTGCTATTATTTTTTCCTCTGGTTTTCAATAGAGAAAATGACAAAATATAGAACCCCAACCAAAATCAAAATATATGATTAGAAATCAATTCAGTTAACAGAATCATAAGGAATTAAGTTATAATTTGTGTATTTTTATATTCTAAAAAAGAATAAAAATACTTTTTCAATACTGTGGTTTTAAAGTAATGCCAGTAAATTATAAGGTCTGAAAAACAACTTTAGGAGATAGTCCATACATAATTACTGTTAATTGATAGTCTATTTTGGGTTACCACACATTTAGCTTCAGTTATAAGTTAAAGACCTCTTGAAAGCATACTATTTAAGATTAAAATATTGCACAATTAAATATCTATTGAAGTCTCCATATTAACATTTATGAAAAATTTATGAAAATTTTTAAGAAAAATCACCTATACTGCTAGTAACACAAACAAATAAAAACCCATCTGTTTCATACTAAAAAGGATAAGGGAGACTTTATCTTCCCTTTTTTTAATTAAATAACAAAAGGAAAAGTCACAACTGGAGGCAATAATGTGCCAGGCATTATTCTCTGTGCTAGATATTCATCAGTAAATAAAATAGTAAACAATTTCAGAATTGGAGGACCTGAAGAAAACCTGTGGTTTTAATGGATTTTTTTTTTTAGGAAAAAAATTGTAAACAGAATGTTGATGAAACTTTAAAACCTTTTCCAGCCTAAAACTCCAGTAAAAACAATATGGTCAGTTTTCTGACATAGTATTACAAAGAACTGAGCTATTCATATCAAAATAGATTATTGCTATACAGGATACTAAATTGAACAAGTTTTGTAACATAAATTTGTTTTTCTGATTTCATAGGCCAGTAGTAAATGATGTTGAAACTATCTTCAAAAATCTGAGACAATTTTCACAAATATTACTGAAATTTCCTTACAAAAAGTAATTTAAAATTATATGCTCCCAATCTTACACAGATAATTGAGAACTACGGAAATGCACCTGTATTATTTTTATCAGGAAACACAATGGATCATTAATCACAAAAATTCTAGGTTGTTCAAAACCATGGTATACAATAAGCAGAAGGAGCCACAAAATGGAAGTTGATAGCCATGTAGTTAAAACTAACAAGATCACAGCTTCTATCAATTTATATACAGCAATAAAAGGATTACTGTTTAAATGCATAGCATTTATATACTTGTTACCAATAAGGTTATAGAAATATGAATTTTAGTATAAACATATGTAGAAATACAAGATTATTTTTAGTGGTATTTTATATACTATTTGAGGTAGCTTTTCAGTTTCCAAATAAATATTCATGCATTAAATTCAACAAATATTTATTCTGGGCCTACAATGTTCCAAGCCTTATTCTATGTGCCAAAGATTCATCAGTAAATAAAAGATTTAACAACTTCAGAATTTTATAGCTAGCAGAGAATGTTTTATTTTCCTAGTAAATATACTTCACAGATAACCCAATATTTTGTTTTCAATCATAATGCAAGGTTAAATAACAAAATTATCAAATGATACCATATGTAACGTTGACATACTATAAGCAGTCACTACAACATGAAAGATTATGTAGGATATAGAAATCACAACTACTATCTAATTTAATGACTTTCTTTTTAAGAAAGCCAAATTTAATAACTAAAAGATCATCATAGATACAAAGTGAAATATATGATGATAAATTTAACTAGACTATGTGTACATCCTCAATGACATAAACACAGACTGCAATTGATATCTTTGGCTAAAGCCTTGCTCAAAGTCTAGAATTCTGCTTAAAAGGCAAATTAAATATTTTAAAAAGAGAAAATACAATCTAGTCATTTAAAAGAAGTTAAACCCTTTGTATTCTTATTTGAATCAAAGCAATTTAACTTCTTGGTATTATTTCTAAGTAAGGTAAAGTTAATACAAGAAATCATAAAACAAAATTATTTTACTGCATATAAAACTACATATTAAGGGAGATCAATTGCAGTTGGGTTTATTTTTGCTTACAAAGCCCCCCAAAAAAGGCTGTCAGCACAAAACAAACCCTCCTTTATGTACAGACCTTCATAAGGTTCTATCTCCTTGACTCCATTGTCTAGGGAAAACAAAATAAAACAAAACAAAACAAAAAAAGGGAACCAAAGCACAGGGGTTAAAAACAACAGAAATTTCCAAAGGCATAAAATGAATTGTATATTAAAGAAAAATTTAAGTGGTGATTTAAATACATATATATGTGTATATACTTTTGAATAAATATATCCAGTTACTAAGTAAAGGGATCATTTTTAAATAAAGTTAAAATTATTATATTCTGTTATCCATGCTTTTAGAGGTCATTTATCCAAGAGTTTATAGATGTTTGAGAAGTATGTTCATGTGTGTCAGCAAATATTGCATCTTATGCAAAAATTTAAAATTATTAAAAACATCAGTACAACATGCATCTTTCTTTGTATATTTATGATTACCTTTTTCTTGTACTCCAGTTTTGAGAAGGATCACCATTGTTGTGCATCAGCTAACCAGTCCTTTGCAGTGTGTGAAAATTGATTTAGCTAGTTACTAATAAACTTTATGTAACTATCAAAAATTACATAAACTTAGTTGTAGCAAAGAAATATCATTTAACTGCTTATTTATATGAGGTTTACTTTTACAATGCCATTTATCCAAATTTGAAAAAAAATGTCAAAGAGCAATAAAAAATAGCTTATTTTACCTCCAAATATTATAAATTTTAAATGCAAAATATATAACAATATTTTAAATATAACTACTATCACATTTAGCCAAGATACAGAATTAACAAAAGAAGACTACTAACTCAAAGGTAGTAAGAAAATCATGATTCACCTTAGCTTCCATGGGTATTTCCTAATTGACACAATTAGAAATAAAACTTACTTCTCTCCAACGTTCCCTTCTGTGGAAGTTGTGGCAGCTGCCGGCCCCTTCTTCCTGCCACTGGAGTGCTTGATGGGCTCGTCTGGACAGACCCAGTTCGAGGATGAGACCTACAAAATACATCACAAATATTCATTTTCAGTATAATTTAGATACTAGCTATATATTTGGCTCATATGATGGCTGAGTAAGTGAAATTTTTTAAGAGAGGTTTAGCTGCTGATTGAAAGGTTAGGAAAACAGGACAAAATGTGGATATTTGAATGATTACTTAAATAGCAAAAGATGTTTACAATTTTGTGTAATATGTATACATACACACATACATGCACACAAAGCCCTACAATAAAATCCACGGACTTATTAATATAAAATACTATTCTATCCATATGAAAGAGAATTCTGTAGTTTTCTAAAAAAATAAAAGCTAGTAAATTACACTTCTTTCTACCAGATTTCAAACTTAGCACTAACCTTCCTTTCTTGATCCAAAGAGATTTTTACTCAGGCTTATATTAAATATCCCTTTATTAGAAAATATTAGAAGCAAATAAAACCCTAAATAATTCAAAATTGAGCTAGAGAAAATGCTGGTTAATATATGATATTAGTGTTGACAGAAAGAAACTAAGTATCTAGTTTTATTTATTGTTATTATGATGATCATTAGAAAAGTGATGTCTAATGGACACTAGTAATTTCTCATTCTGGAGTAGGAGAACCTGATAGTTGTGAGGGATTTTACCCAGGACTCCTGATTAATGAGAAATCACAAAACAAATGCAGTCAAGACAGTTAAAAAAAAAAAACAAATTACAATGGTCATCACACACTATTATATCCACTGAATATAAATAGTGTGCTTACACTGAAAAGGTTAGTATTGACTGTTACCAATGATCAGCCAAAGAGGAGAGAAGAGACTATGTAGCTGTTGGGAAGATAAAATGGTGTGCTGGTGGGGCAAAGGGGGAAGTTAGTCTGATCGATTTGTCTTTCACCTCGATAAGGCAGGTGAAGGAGGGGCAGATCTTCCAGTCATTAATGAAGGCATCGACCTCATGAGGTTTGTGTCAGGACGCTCAGTGGATCGGGAGCGGGTGGTGGTCCGCTCAAGGAGAGGCCGCTGTTCTGTTGATCTGGATCTGTGATATGGCTGTCTATCTGCTGCTTCACAATCCCTGAAATGTTAGTCAAAAAGCAGCTCAGTTGATCTTTAGTACCCTCCTGCTATTTGCTTATGATGCATCAAACTGATTTTGAAAAAGGTAATTGTTCAAAATTATTGAGTATCTAAAAAAACTTTCCCCAACATATTGTCAGCAAATCCTCACTACTCAAAATTCCTAAGGATCCAAAATCTGCTTTTAATGTAAGCAATTCCCAGTGAAGATAATAATAGGAGTTGCTCAGGTATAGTCAACAAAAACCCAAACTGTTTGCTTTCCAAAATGAACTCCCTAAACAGAACATATAAACTACTTGAAGTATTCCTTTTTAATGGAATTCAATAATTTTTCCTAATATTTTCAAGAGTGAAAAAATATAAACATTAATTTTCAAGACCCTGAGGCTGTTAATTGGTATACCAACTAAGATATAAAAAGGCTTTCAGCACAATAATTATATACTGATACACCTGAACATGCAAACAAAAGTGTCAAAATGAGGTCATAGGAAAATAGGGCCATCTTTGAAGTGTGTAGTCATATTTAAACATGATCCCCAAAGAGAAACCACTTTGCAGAGAACTGATTAATTAGCCGTCTACCTTAGTGCACATTAGCTACAACAACCAATTCAGATTTGGTATTAACTGATTACAATAATATTTCTGAAAACATTGTGATCTCTTTGACCACACATAAATCTAATCCTTGTTAAAAGAATATTTAAATTTAAGTAGCCTATCATTAATTTGTATATTCCTCAATACTAGCATAATGGTTTTACACCTAATATTATCAATATGTTCTACCACGAAACCCACAATTTTTAAGACAACACTAAAAACTGTGGCTCTGGAAATCAAAAATAATACATACATTGAAGTTTACATCATACCAAATTATTACCTTCACACCCAGTTGTAACCACAAATATGAAATCATATATTATAGTGAAGCAAGCATTAGTATCATGCAGAACTTCACTTTATCTATAAATTCTCTCAAATTTGGTAACATATAACTCAAATTATTTTTAAATATTTCTAAGTGCATGTATCATAATATGATTGATCTCCTAAGGCAAATTCAGTATTTAAGTATATCCAAAACATTTAAAAATAACTGAGATTCAATGTAAATTCATAAAGATGATTTAATTACAGGTAGGGGAGAATTGAAAAGTCAACTTCATAGTATAAAATTCACAATTGTATTTAAAAACTATTTTAGAGAGAACACCTTCATTTATAAATAAATATGCTCATTAATTTGTGACACATTTTAAATGTATTGACTTTGTGTATCTTTATTATAATAGATAACAAAAACAAAAAGGAATCTATGTATTTTTAAGTTTCTGAAAACCTCTATTTTGAAAAATAGCAATTATTTCATTTAAAGTTTTCATAAGTTAAGAATAAAATTGTCTCATTATACACCATGTGATGGTAAAACTCAGTGGAGTAATTATGAATATCCAAACAAAAATACCTTATTTCATTTATTTATCCAAACTTTGATACATTCCACCAAGCAGAAAGTGAAAATGAAATGTTGGACTGTACATTTTTACTTCTGTGATACTATATTACATTTAATAATTGAGATATATGGTGAGAGGTGAGATCCAAAGAATTATCTTAAATATGTTGCCATGCTGGATATCCTCAAAAGTGTTTTTGGTTTATTTATAGAACAAAGAGTCCCTCCTTAGAAAGCATCCCTTATAATATGCCCTTTGGTGAAAAAGATCTTTAAGAATTATAGTCAATCTTTTAAATTTTCCGTACATTTTCTTTCCACAAAATATATGAAGTATATAATTCACAAAATGTGGGATGAAAATAGGTTATTAAGTGAAACATAAAAAGAACCACACTGGAAGGTAGCATTTTCCTAAAATCTCCTTTCACATTTATGGGGAAAGTTAACCACATTTTAAACTTGATAATACATAGAAAAAGTCAAGATAGGTTCCTACAATCTGGTAAAAATAGATCGAAGTCAGAGTTAAAATTATTGTTAAAGTTTAAAGCAGCACTGCCTGAATTATAGCAGGTTCTGCAACAATTAAAAAATAAAACTTGGAAGCTTCCACCTACATTTTGAATGAGTATTAATTTTAAGGTATAAATAACTGAATAGCAGCAACTGAGAAGAGGAAAATTACGTATAAAGCTTAACATATTTTAGTGCCTATCTGCAGTGATCAGTTTGTAGTTTGCATTCCAATTTCCTTTTTAACCCTTCTTATCCACCTTATTTTTATTTATGAATATAAAATACTATTTGTTTATGAATATTAAATAACCATAAAATAAATGGCTATTGGTTTTATCATATTACTAAAGAGTAAGCAATACACTTCAATTGCAAATTTAAGTGTTTTAGGTAAATAATACAATTATCTTTTTAAAATTATTTACTAATATGTCATGTTCCATTTTATTAATAAATGATTTATATTTTCTAATCTAAGTTTAACATAGTTTAAATTTTTTTACATATCACATACCTGAATTGATATAGAATACTGTTCAGCATTATCTAGTAGCTTTAATTATAAACTGAAAGCATTTGGTAAAGATACTGCTTCAGAGATCCTCCACTAATTTATATTGACTGACAATATTATAACAATAACAGGACTGTAACAATCCAGTCATCAAAACATAATATTACATGAAGATCCTGAGATGAGGATTAACTGAGATGAGATCCTGAGATGAGGACAATAGGTGACAATAATAAAGAAAAGAACTTAGAAGCTCTTTGAATTTATGTGTCAATGTTCACTTAGAACAAAAATGAAAACGTAAAACGTGTTAAATTTTAGTACTTATTTTCAGTCACTTATAGGGGAAATTTTTATAAACATCTAGTGAAACTGCCAATTTTTATCATTTTTCCTATTTTTAACATGTTCAAGTATCTCATGAAGCTTCCTATTTATCAATTTTGCTACTTAACTTTGAGTCCCAATTGTCAGTGAAAGTATAAGGGATGTAGGCAAAGTTCCAGAGAACAGACTTGTGGGTATCCTTTACCATAACCTATTTCATACATCCATCTATCCATCACAACGCTGTAACTCCAGACCAAGGTAAAGTCAATATAGCATATCTCTATGGGTATCAGAGAAGAATATTAAGAATAACATCCAAAAGGAACATAAAGACACTAACACAAACATCCACTTCTCATTATCTTTCCAAAAGAAAAAATCAGAATATTAGAGTGATACATGCATACTCATGTTTACACAACACAACAGACAATGGCCAATTATAAAACCAACATGGGTGTCCATCAACAAATTAATGGATAATAAAAATGTGGTATATACATACAATGGAATTTTATTTAACCATAAAGAACAAAATTATGTCATTTGCAGGAAAAAGGTGAACCTAGAGAGTATTATAAGTGAGATCAGCCACCTTCAAAAAGTCAAGGATTATATGTTTTCTCTCAGAGGTAGAAGCTAGAGGGAAAATACAAAATTAAAGGGACTTCAGTTAAATGAGAAGACAGACCAGCAGAACAGTGAAAGGAAATTGGGGGAGGTAGGTGGGTATAAGAAGAAAAAGGCTTGAGTAAAGAACAGTTCAAATAATGTTATGTCCATATATGAAGTTATCACTCCAATCTCACTAACATGCACCGGCAGGGGGTGGGGAGAGTGGAAAGTGGTGTGGGATATGGAGAAAAATATATCAGGTGATGTGTACATGTATATTTCTATCAGTATGGATCTCATTATGATGTATAATTATAGTACACCAATAAAAGGTTACAAATAGCTTATTTTAATTCCTGTTCAGAGATGGAACTGGAGAACATTATGCTAAGTGAGATTAGTCAGTCAAAAAAGTAAAAAATCAGATGCTCTCCCTAATATGTAGACGCCAGGGAGAAAATGGGTCATAGGAAGGACTCCAGAAAAAAAAAAAGGAGAAATTTTAGATGAGTAAAGAAGGCAACCTAACTGAGGGAAGTGGGAGGGAAAGAGGGAAACTCTCAACTGCACATGATCTACATTCACAAACATAGCAAAGCCAGTCACTAAGCCAAACATGAGAAGGAGGGAGGAGGATAGAGTGGAATTGGGGGAGGGCTAAATAATACTAAGTGGGCATGAATGTCTCTGTCACCTTGTACCTCGTTAAGATGTATGGTTATAATACACTAATATAAAAATATTCCACTGTAATATTTAAAAATCAAAGAAAATTGTCCTAGATTGCAACTCAGAACTTAGTATACATTAGAACAAAGATAGTTTATGTTTACATTATAAAGATATAAGTAAATTTAATAGGTTTTCATGAAAAATAAAGATACTTAGGTATTATTCTTTACTTTTATAAATCTGAAATCTTATAAAAATTTGGATGCATCTCCAAAAGATAGCAAGTCAAGCCTCATGCTTGTGTTAAGAAGTACCTTCCTCATATTCATATTATGTAATATAGAAAGCTGGTTAATAGCAGAAGCAGCAATCATTTTAAAAATATCTTGAGCTGGGCATGGTTGGCGCACGCTTATAATCCCAGCATTCAGGAGGCTGAGAACAGGGGATCGTGGTTCGCGGACAGCCTTAGGCACTCTGCAGCTTAGTGAGACGCTGTTTCAAAATACAGAGTAAAAAATAGGGCAGAGGGTGTAGCTTGGAGGTCAAATGTTCCTGGGTTCCATCCCCAAACCCACAAAATAAATAAATAAATAAATAAATAAATAAATAAATAAATAAATAAATAAAAAATAAAAATAAATAAAGTAAAAATATCTTGAATAATATCTAGCATTAACTGTATAACTGAAGTAATAATTACATTAAAGTATACTTAGAAATATTTAAAATGAGATTTTGGGATAATTGATAAAACATACATATTTGCATAATGTAACAACTTCATTACATGAATCAAGTACAAAATTGTAAGTTTTATGGTCTTTACAGTGTGCAAAATACATGTTTAACTTTTTAAAAGCCCTATACTTTAACATTGCTTAGAATACTAAGAGAATAGCAAGACACAGATGGAAATACAGCTCATGATAGCACAACTGTCAGGCATGCACAAGGTCCTGGGTTCAATTCCCAGCACTATTGAGAAAAAAAAAGAAGAGGGCAAGAATTGCAAGACACAAATATTCACCACGGAAATCATGATGAATAGTAAAATATTGGGCATATGCAGAAGTATTTTATTATTAGGAAGTAAGATTATTCTTAGGCATACTAGCACTTCTCTGCAGAATATTTCAACTGAGGTAAAATAAACACTTTTTGTTAATTAAAAGTAAATGAGATTATTTAAAAATAACAAAAATAGTCATTCAACTTAATAACAATAAAAAATGAGAAAATGATAATAATACAGACGTTGATGAGAGAAAACAGACATTTTAATGCAGAAAAGACATTACTACTACATAAAAGCCTATTGAACCTATTGTATCATCACAAAAATGTGTCACATCTAAATAGAATTTTTTAAATAATCATTGTTTGAAACTAAAGAAAGAAAAATTAATTTCTAAAAAAAAGATAAAATGTAATACTGAATAAAAATGCATTGTATTAATAAATATGTATGTATAAGAATATATAAGATAAATATACTGTGGAAATTGTGAGTATTGTATAATTTATAATTAACCAGTAATTTAATTTTTTTGGGGGGTGAAACTGGGGTTCCTGGAAACCCTTCCACCTCCAGGCTACACTCACTCTCAGAGATTATATATATATATATATATATATATATATATATATATATATTGTTGTTGTTATTATTTGGAAACAGGGTCTCTTAAGCCAGTGAGGCTGGCTTCGAACCTGCACGATCCTCCTGTCTCCACCTGCCAAGCACGGAGATTACAAGCGTGCAACACCACGCCCAGAACCTGTAATTTAATTTTTATTTCAAGAATAATCAAAACAAAATCATAAATGGGCACAGTTGTTATCCAACATAACTAATAGAAAACATATCAATACGTCTTTAAAATATTAATTTAAAAATTTCTGAGATAATGTGACCATTACCTTCTACCTAAAAATACTTATTTTATGAAATAGTTTTCATATGCCATCCACATTCAAGTTAATAATGCTTGGTTGTTTTAAGAAGTTCAAGTCATTCTATTAAGGCACTAGCTTTACATTATTTTTCCCAATTCTTGAAAGATTCCAAAAAATATCAAATGTTTTAAAGATTTATATGTAAAAGACAGATTGTAAATTTTATTGTATTATATGAGACTATGTGATGATCTATGATCCTCACACTAAAACATACCTTATACACATAGAAAATTCAGTCCTTAAATTAATTCATTTGTAACAACAAAAAAACCCATAATAGCCAAAGTAGTTCTCAGCAACAAAAACCATTGCAGGAGGAATCACAGTACCTGACTTCAAACTATACTACAAAGCCATATTAATAAAACCAGCCTGGTATGGACACAAAAACAGATACACAGACAAATGGAGCAGAATAGAAGACTCAGAAACAAATCTGCACACTTATAGCCAATTGATTTTTGACAAAGGGGCAAAAAACATACACTGGAAAAAATGATAGCCTGTTAAGCAAATGGTGCTGGCAAAACTGATTAACTAAATGCAGAAAAATGGAAATTAATCCCACTTTCTCACACTGCACAAAAGTTAATTCAAGATGGATCAAAGACTTGGAAATTAGACACTAAGACATGTGAATGTTGTATTCCACAATTCCACTGATCAAATCTGAGAAATATAGCAGTTTCTTTTTGTTTTGTTATTCTTACGTAGAGTGGAATAATTATAATGCAAATTTCTTATATGCACTGCTGCCAACTAAGCTTAGTTGAAACATCATGCTAGTCCATATCACATAGTCAGAAGTTGACTGATAAACACAAACACACAAGTAATAATAATAATAATAATAATAGCCGGGCGTAGTGGCGCACGCTTGTAATCCCCGCGCTTGGGAGGCAGAGACAGGAGGATCGCACAGGTTCGAAGCCAGCCGCGCGCGCTGCCTTAGGAGACCCTGTTTCCAAATAAAAAAGTATAAAAAATAGGTCTGGGAGTGTAGCCCGGAAGTAGAAGGGCTTCCAGGAACCCCAGTACAACCAAAATAATAATAATAATAATAATAATAATAATAATAATAATAATAATAATAATAGTAATAATAATGTTTGTGCCCATTTTCAAGCATAAATTTATCTGCCTCAGTCACTATTAATGACATGATGTACAACATTCAGTAAAAATCATTGGCCGGGCATGGTGGCACACGCTTGTAATCCCCGCGCTTGGGAGGCGGAGACAGGAGGATCGCGCAGCTTTGAAGCCAGCCACGCTGGTTTAGGAGACCCTGTTTCTAAATGAAAATATAAAAATAGGTGTGGGAGTGTAGCCTGGAGGTAGAAGGGCTTTCAGGAACCCCAGTACCACCAAAAGAAAAAAAAATCATTGGACATACATATATATATATATATATATATATATATATATATATATATATACATACACAACACACATACACACACAAAGAAAAATAAGGTTCATTGTTTTAAGAGGCAAACAATCCATAGAGGCAAAAATTAGAGATGAGATGACATAGATCTGGAACCATGAAATACAAATGTAAAGTAACATATTTAATATATTTAATATATAATGTCCTCTGAGGAGTTCATGTATTAATGTTCAGAGTTGATCTAATTAAGTCACGCGGGCTGTGATCTCACAATGATGAATTTACTGGACGGCACTTGGACAGGTGGGCTACAGAAGGTGGGTGAAGGAGGGTGTGGCCCTAGGGATGTTTTGGAATCCCCTTGCTTGCTGTCCTGCTTCTGTCCTCCACCAAGTAAGAGCTGAGGTTTGTACTCTCCCTCTCTCTTGCTTCTGGCATCAGTAATGTGAGAGAATGTTGACTGAGACAATATGTTAAAAACTATAGTACAAAAGATACACAATACGCATGAAGATGTGGGGAAATTTCAACATATGATAGATTAGGAAAGATTAGAAAAAAAGTCAAATGGAAAGTCGAGTGGCAAAATGTTGAAAAATTAGTCAAGTCTATTTATGAACATTTTAATGAATAAAAAATAATTCAACAGTAATGCATGGAATGAATTAATTTAGAAACAGCTTTTGACTTCCATTAATGTTGAAGAAAATAGAGAAAGTATGGATGATAAGCATTATAAATAATAACACAAAATACATACTATACAGTCTACAAAATATGCCTAATATACATAAGTATACAGAAGGAATGTTAGAGAAAAAAGAATCTCAAAAGACAATCTAATCTCACTTTAGACATGAGCAAACTAAAACAAAAACTTGCAAAAAGTCATAAAATTTGATATTTTTTGAGCTGGCACTTGAAATGCTCTTTCTATATACTAAAATCTACTATTTTACTTAACTAAGTCTTTGGTAATGTAAATGTTTATCTTCTCTCAATAATATTTGAAAATCATTACATATATTAGTTCAGAGATGCATAAACCAAAATTAACAAGCAAAACCAAAAAGATTTAATTTCCAGCCTCAGAAATGAAACAATGGAAGTGGGGAATGGTAAAGCGCACCTGTAATCCCAGTACTTAGGAGGCTGAGACAGGAGGATCACAGGTTCATGGCCAGCCTCAGCTACTTAGTAAGGCCATTCACAACTTAGTGAGACCCTGTTTTAAAATAAAATTTTAAAAATAGGGCTGGGAGTATAGCTCAGTGATAGAAAGTCCCTGGGTTCAGTCCCTAGTACCAGTACCACAGGGGGGGAAAAAAGGTGATGAGATATTAACATTTGGAAGTAATCGTAGGAAGAAAAGTGAATTCAAGTTTAGACTTAAATTTATGAAGTGTTGGAATCTTGTGCAGATAAAATTTGATCAATCACTGTGTATAGTAATATCTCAATATTAACTGACTCAATAATTCTTTTGTAATATATCCAAATTGGTATCACTTGCTAGGTACTAATAGAAGTATTGGTCAAAGCCACAATAATGATAAAATATAAAAAATATAGTCCAAAAGGTGAGGACTTGATATGTAGGAAATAAGTATACAAAAAAGCAATCAAGGAGTAGAATAAAAACCAAGACAACACTGCATTATAGAAGCCAAAAAAGCAATTAATAATGGCAGATATATGAGGCTCTCAGCAATTTAGTGTGATCCTGTTTTCAATAAAATATAAAATAGGTCTGGGAATGTAGCCCAGAGGTAGAAAGCCCTAGTACCACATAAAAAAGCAGATTTAAAAACAAGAATTACCAAATAGAAAAGATCTGACAGATAATAACCATAGAGAAAATCATTTCAACAAAATACTTGGGGGAAGAGGTCAAGGGTTTAGGATTAAAAACTGAATGTACAGGAAGCATACATAAAATTATGTACTAAAAAAACTAACCTAAGTAAAAGAGAAACAAATTGACCATTCTCAACGTATTTTGAAGGGGTAGTAAATAAAATGAAGGTATTTCTTAAGGAGATTTCAACAGTAATTTTTGGGAAAATAAAACCACAAAAAGAAGAGAAATTGAAATAGAACAGAAATAAATTAATGTAAGAAATAATGACAGTAACAGCAAAAATAACTAAGGAAGTTCAGTTTTATAAAATTTATTCAAAATGCTTAGGAGTGGGTATATACTAGACTAATTTCATGCCCTCGTTTCTGTTATAGCCTAAAACAAAACAAATACTTTAATACATGTAAAACATACACGTGTATGTACATAACGAATCTTACAGTTAGAAAATTTTGTGTTATAATATAAACAATAACTTTATGGCTCCCAACCATGAACCAAATCATGATACAGAAAAATAATTCATTAAATGTCCCTTTCAAAATAGGCCACTTAGGTTCAAGTTGAGAATTTGGATAATTACATGAAATTAACATCCTACCTAGAGCTGTTTAAGAACTGAGTCTGTGAATGATAAATATATAAAAAGTGTTCAACATCATTAGCAATCAGGGAAGTACAAATCAAAACTACACTTAGATTCCATCTAGCTCTAGGTATAGAGCTATATGGAGGACAGGATGGAGGTCAGTACAGAGGTTCCTCAAAAGAGTAGGAATAGAATCACCATATGACCCAGAAACACCACTCCTAAGTATCTTTCTAAAAGAATAAAGTCAGAATACTATACTGGTGCATTCATATCCATGGTTTTTGTTTGTTTGTTTTTGGTGGTACTGGGGTTCCTGGAAGCCCTTCTACCTCCGGGCTACACTCCCAGACCTTAAAAAAAAAAAAAGGGTCTCTTAAGGGAGCGTGGCTGGCTTCAAACCTGCGCAATCCTCCTGTCTCCGCCTCCCAAGCGCGGGGATTACAAGCGTGCGCCACCACCCCCGGCCATATCTATGTTTATAAAAGCACAATTCAGAATAGCCAAGTTATGAAACGGGTCTAGATGTGATTCAGCAGATAAAGGAAATGTGGAAAATAGATTTTATATTTAAAATGGTGTTTTACTTAGCCATAAAGAACAAAATTATGTCATTTACATTTAAAATGGAGGGAACTAGAGAATATTATGTTGAGATCAGCTAGTGTCAGAAAATCAAGAGTTGTACGTTTTCTCTCATATGTGGAAACTAGAGAGAAAATATGAAACAAATGGAACTTGAGGTAAATAAGGAGAGAGACCATTAGAATAGTAGAGTGGGCCTGAAGAGGGGTAAAGGATGCTTGATGAAGAGAACAGTTCAAATAATGCTATGTCCACATAGGAAGGCATCACTACCAATCTCCTAACATGTGCAGAAAGGGGAAACAAGTGGGTGGGACCTGGAGAAAATCACACCAAATGCTGTGTGCATGTATGTTTGTATACCATTAAACCTCACTATGACGTATAAACAATCCACCAATAAAATGATATTTATAGAAGAACTGAATATATAATGAATCCAAGAAGTGAACAGCATGAAGCTAACAATCTAGTAACTAGTAACAGGGCCTAAGAAAAATGCAAAAGACAAAAACGTAATGTGGTATATGATTTTAAGTTAAAATGAAATAAAGAAATAACAGAGGAAATAAAATAAGCCTATAATCAGTACTGACTGATTCATGCATGTCACCCACCTTAAGAAAAGCCTCTGCCAAGTGTCAGGATACAGGTATATGGCTACTTTTTCACAGTTTTGTAAGATAAATGTATAATCATTACAAGCAAAAAAAAATAGAGTGTATTATATAGCAAACAAAAATAAAAGACAAAACAATGAAAAGGTAATAATTAGTACTGAAACAAAATAACAGAGAAAAGGCTTAGAAAATACAAAAATTAAATATAGCAACAACCATTATTATATAATTAAATTGTAAGACACTAACTTTTAATTACATTTATTGGAAGATCACAAAACTTTAATTACCATGTACTTAATGTTAGCATTGTCTCTTATTTCCTTCCATATTTACCCACAAGAATTCAAACCTGAGGAATTTATCCATTAGTTTTCATCAATGTTTCTAAACTCTTTATTATCAACCCTTAACCAATTTAGTAGGAACAAAGGAAGTTAAACTTTGACCTCAAACCACTTTGAAACAATAAAATAACCGAATACACTGCATAATCCTTAATCTATACTTGGTGAACTCACCATTATATCATCACTGTCATTTTCTTTTCTGCCTAAACTTCAAAAGTTGCCAATGAACTGACTCAAGTCCCTAAAACTACATACAGCCTTTAGGGGGGAGGAGACTTGATAAATTTTAAAAACCTTATTTCCCTTCTTTTCCTAGTTGACTCCCCTTTCTATTAAGTGAAAGATAATTGATATTCCCCATACCTATAAATTATATTTAAGGTATAAGGGCTGATTCACTTGAAATTCCCACTTTAGAAAGAGGAACCGTGGTAGATTCAAAATGAACAAAATGCTTTTCCCATAGACCTAATATTCTCCACAGAGCCAAAATTGATCAAAGAGTTTGGCACACCCAGCTTTGTCAAGCTAACGCACAACAAATCAGTTCAACCTAAGCATTTCAAGGAAGACTTCTTGATATGGTTACATAAAGAATGTCCCTAGAGAATATTCCTTGAAGAGTTGGTGTAATCAAGTTATGATGGCTATAATCTCACCAGTGGATAAACCCATGGGATAGGTTTCCTGGGCAGTAATCTAAATTGGAGGTACATAGCTGGAGAAGGTGGGTCCCTCAGCGTGTGGCCTTAGGAACTATGGTTTTGTCTTTAATCCCTTTGCTTGCTCGCCCGCTCTCCTTTCCAGCCTCCATCATGACAGAGCAGGGCCTTGCCACCTCCCTGCCTCTGCCCCTCTTCCAGGCCCTCAGCTCTATAGACCCTAATCTCACGTGAATTGAATTCAAAATCTCTAAAAAATCATGAACAAATAAATCTTCCTTCCTCTAATTTGTGTGGCCAGTTACTTTGTAATATAGCAGTAAGGATGCTGACTGAGACATGCTTATATTCTAGGGCAGGAAGACAGGGAAGTAAGTTCTCAAACATGTACAAATCAACCAGTGCTGCTGAGGAAGGTCAATAGTCAATTGCAGTTAATTTTCACAGAACACTGTTAATTCTATCTTTCTAGAATATTGTAGTTCCTAGTTTATTAAATTTTTAGGATATTCAAAAAGATAATAGTTCCCCCAAAAGAGGTATATTTTGACATTCTATTTAAATAGTTGAAATATTTCATTTCATATATTTTAAGGGTTATATATCAATGTTTCATTAATAACCACAATTGTTTATTTAAAAAACAGAAGTAAAAGTGAATGATATCACATCAATAGACAGGAACATGCAATTCTACAAATAGACTCAATTGTAAGAAAAATATACCTGACATCCCTGTGATGATGCTCAATGGTCTGACTGTATCTGGAGCGAGGTAGAGTAAGAAAATGACTGCAAGCATGGCAGAAACAAGAATATAAATGAGACTCAGGAAAGAAGAAGAAAAAGGTATAGTTTAATCTTAAAAGTGAGATTCAAAAAGATAAGCAGATAGTAAGCAAAGCAAATGAAAATTGCTACTGAAAAGCTTGCCATTGTAATATGGCAGTGCTAAAGTTTAAAATAGCCTAAAATTAAATATAACAAAAATATAACATTCAAAAATTTTAAATCATATTTCAAAATAAAAATTTTAAAACTTATCACTCAGATATCTTCAGCACACTTAAGAAAATGTTCACTATAGATATTCTTCTATATTTTAGGAAGAAAGGTGAGAAGAGAAAAATAATAATCAGAAAGTTTAAGGAAATAATAAAGAGGTAATCTCCCAAACTTATAGTACTTAGGAGATTTTATTGGGTAATTATTTCTTCTCCAATCATTAGTAATTAAAAGATATGAGGGGCTTTAAAGTTCTATTTAATAAATAACAGATCCAAATTATTTTTATTGATTATCTTAATTCAGTTTATTAGATGCTATCCATTTTTAAAATCTCTTTGTTTTGTATATATTATGTGCTATCGGTTCTGCTACATTTCAAGCCTCAAGATTATCTAGGACTATGTAATCTCTAAAGTTCCTTTTAATTTAAAATACAATGCATCAATCACCGTATGGAAATTAATGATACTTTGTCTACTTTTCTTTTTTAATCTCAGTTTTACCTAATGATTTAGATATTAACATAATAAATTTACTTGTATAATTTTGGAACTAATTCACCATTTTCTTATTTTTCACATTTAATTAACTTTTATACTTTGTTAATTCTGATACTTAAGTAATTCAGATTTCTCCCTTCTTTTCCTTCTTCCTGCTCTTATTGTAAATTAGAGTTAGCATGTCTATTAAAATAAGATTTTCTTAGGTCTCCCTAACTTCAGTCCCCAGCCCTCTCATGACCAAATCCATTTGTTACCATATTTTTAAATGTATACATGTAAATTATGTTTTCTTATAATGCAGGCACCTTAGTTTAAACCTTTCAATAGTTCCCAATACCAAAAAACAAATACAAATTGCTTAAGACTTCAAAAGTACTTTCAGTCTTGTCTCCCCTCACTTCTCATGCCCCATATCTCTAGACTTTATCTAGGAAAACAAACTACCTAAGGTTCTCTAAATATATCATGTACTTTCTTGACTCCAGTAATTATTCATGCTCATTACATTGTCAAAAAAAACCATCATTCTCCCTTTGTCTCTATTTTTGCCTTTGAAAAATCCTACTTGAAAGTCTAATTTCAAACCAGGTTTGGTGACACCTGCTTGTAATCTCAATACTTGGAAGACTGTGACAGTAAGATCTCAAGTTCAAGGTCAGGCTCAACTTGGTAAGACCCTGTTTCAAATTTTTTGTTTTTAAAGTTTTTCACAGAATGGCTGACCTGATCAATAAATATATTTTGTATTACGCTAAACGATAAAACAAAATAATGCTATTTACATGATGAATGTTTGCAATGAAAGCAGCTGTCCAAATAATCATAAAAATATTCTAGAAATAGATATAAACTGAGGATTGTAAGCCTACATAGAATAAGAAAATAAGTAAGTATAAAAATGTCAGGTTTTATAAATAACAGAAATAATATCCAACTGTCATGGTACTAAGATTTATTGCTTTAAAAAGAACAAAATAGCTGGGCATTGTGTTGCACGCTTGTAATCCCAGTAGTTGGGAGGCTGAGACTGGAAGATTACAGGTTCATGGTCAACCTTAGCTATTTAGGCCCTGGGAAACTCAGTAAGATCTTGTTTCAAAATAAAGAATAAAAAATACTCGGGGTGTAGCTCAGAGGTAGAATGCCCCAGGGTTCCATCCACAGTTACACACACACACACACACACACACACACACACAAATAGCTTAATAGCTTATCTCCAGATACAACCTAAGAATAAGAACAAAAGCATAAACTTCAAAGCTTGCCAAAAGTTATAAATTCATAGAATAAATAAATGTACTTTAGCATCATCTAGTTTTTATAATTTCCTTAATAATTAATTTTGTCTATATAAAGTCAAAGAAACATTAAGCATGAATCACTTTCATTAAGCACGAGTTAATTTTATTTCTTTTCCATCTCTTGTCATGCAGGTTCTTAGCCTTATCTGCTCATGTCCCTTCCTTAAGAGTCTATTGACAAGTGAGAAATTATATGTATGAACATTATACAAAATTTGCCACTCTGGTTTAGTAAACTCTCTAAAGTCCACTGAAGGTCATTGGTATAGCCCGCATCTTTTGCTCATCTACTTCATACAAATTAAACACATTTTGTATTTCTTCATTGAACCATATTTTCTTTTCATTCAAAATGCAGTTTAATCAAAGAATTATAAAACCTGAACAATATATATATAATTATTAAATATTCATAATAAACTAAATAAAGTAAGTTTTATTAAAATCACATTTAGGGCAATCTAGTTGAAATTTTCAAAAACTATGAGTAAAATAGTAAGTCACTAAAAATAATAGAAAACGAATACATTTGCTAAATTTTAAACAGCAAACAATGAAGTAAAAGTTGTAGGTTCTAAGAATCACAATAAAAATATTATTCAAAGAACTGAACTAGTTACTAATTGAATTTCTAAACACAGTATAATTTTTATATAAGTTTACAAACAACATACAATTACTACTTGCTCATTTTTATAATGAATGATCCCTCTCCTATATTAAATTGGTTTAAATTTCTCCTTTTAGGAACCACAAGACACAAAAAATACCTCAAAAAGATTAAATAAAATATACCATCCACAAGTAAATCAATAATTTTTGAAATTTGTTTCCTACAATTCCCATTTAATGCAAAACCTTCCATTCTGTCTTTAACAGTGTTAATGTTTTGTTTGGATTAGATGACCTTAAAATATGTTTCTGAAATGTAACGTATAAAATAATGCATTTATAAAGTGAATCCTTATTTTTCACTTACCTTCTTTATAATTAAAAACTTCAGAGATGTATTTCCCTCATAACTGATCATTGTAAGGACCAAAGAGACTATCTTTGATGAAATAATTGTGAAACTTTTGGTAGTTGGCTGCCTTATATAGAATATAAACATGACGTATATGTGTGAGGTATCCCAGAAGTCCATATAAGAAGGCATTTTCCTTTTTAGAATATAAATGTATTCATACAATGCACTAGGGAGAAGTAATTTATCTTGCTAGTGTTTTTCCCCTTATAATGCTAAAAGTGTATGTCATGGGGAAATAAAGCACCCACCATATATGCAACAGGTAATTATTTCCTGACGAATGCATTCTGTAGCATATCTCTAACATGTTATAGAAATACTAATATTCTCTATGTATTTGAACAATAAACTAAATCATACAGATACAAAGCTCATAAAATAAGCCCTAATACAAAAGTCCCATAATCTGCCCAGTAAAATTATGTTCCTAGTTATAGGCATTATGAAAATTTCCCAGAAAAAGTGATACAAAAGGGGTGAATGTTGGAAGATGAAAGATGTCATTTATAATTTATGGTTTTAATTAATATTCCTGTATCCAATGTTCTAAATAACTGATAGAGAATCTATTTATTTTGCAAAACAGAAGATAATTTCAAATAATGATGAGTGAGATATGTAGAAAAGCAAAGTTCCAATAAAAATTAACATATAATTCTTAATTATCTATAAAAAATAATACTCTCCTTTCTTACACCACTTAATTTTAATCAAATGCTATAAGTTAATGTCAAATAGCACTATTTACTATTCACACCATCAATAAAAAAGCCATTGTCCTCACATACAATTTTACAAGTGCCCAAACTTTCTTTGCACTGGGCCTCTTATAATGTACAGGTTTGCTTTGTCTCTGTGTCTTTGCTCTGGTTCTGGCTTGAATAAACAGGCCTATTTCTCAAACATCAACTCATGTCCTACACTCCCTAAAAAACTTTCAAAAAAAGTCTGAATTGATTGATTTACCTGGGTTTTCTGTTTATTCATTATTATTAAATGCAAATTATTTGCAATTCAAAGATCCTTGTGAAAAGTTAGTGTTAAGGCATAACTTTTTTGGACACACTATGCAACATTTTGATGAACTAACTACAGGTTTTTGTTATATTGGTTGTTACTTAACTTATGCCACCCTATAAAGTTGATATTAATATTCCAGTTTTATAAACATAAAAGTCTAATGTCAAAGAGGTTAATTTTTCCAAAGACACACAGCAAGCAAGAAGTAAAATTCTAGATTCAAACCCAAGTCCATTTGGTTCCAGTGAGAAAGAATCTACTCAATAAAACACCATTCCAGTTCAGTGCATCAATTTTTACTGACAAGAAAGGCTACTGTACCTCTCAACTAAATCAGGCTTACTTTCTCAAAAAATCCTTTTTAGAGATTTTTAGTTAATGGTATTATTGATTTAAAATGGGGGGTTATTCATGAAAATTCCTGTAAGAGTTCTGGAGTATTCTTACTTTTTAAATAGTGCATAAAAACCAGGCATGGTCATGCACTCCTGTAATCCCAGTACTTGGGAGGCTGAGACAGGAGGATTGCAGATTGGAAGCCAGCCTTAGCACTTTAATGAGCCTCTCAGCAACTTAGCAAGACTCTGTTTCCATCTAAATAACTTAAAAAAGTAGATGTGGGAGTGTGTTTCCGAGGTAGAATCCTTCTGGGTTTGATCCTCAGCATCACTAAATAAATAAGTAAAACCAGGCATGGTGGCACATGCTTGTAAACCCAGAGCTTGGGAGGCTGAGACCAGAGTATCACACAGGTTCAAAGCCAGCCTCAGCTACTTAGTGAGGCTCTCAGCAACTTAGTGAGACCCTGTTTCCAAATAAAGTATAAAATAGGTTTGGGAGTATAGCCTGGAGGTAGGAAAAAAACCCTGGGTTCCACCCCAAATAAATAAATAAATAAATAAATAAATAAATAAATACTATATAAAAACTAAAATTTCTCCACATTCATTTTACTATAAAAATCATTTAAGCTGGGCATGGTAGTACAGGACTGTAATCCCACGTTTCTAGAGGCTGAGCCTAGAGGATCGTGGTTTGTGGACAGCCTCAGCTACTTAGTGAGGCCCTTCGTAACTTACTGAGACCCTATTTCAAAATAAAGAATAAAGAATAGGGCAGGGGTGTAGCTCGGAGGTTGAATGCCCCTGGGTTCCATCCCCAGATCCGCAAAAATAATAATAATAATAATAATAATAACAACAACAACAACAACAATAATAATAGTAATTTAGAATATTAGATGAAGGATTCATTGTCTAATAATGTGAAAGACTACATACATGGATAATATTGTATTTTTATTCCCTATGAAATGATAAGGCTCATTAAAATTCTGTTAGGCAATCAAAATACCTATTAACCCACCATAATAAGACTTCTTTTGAGTCCTAATCATGCCAACATAGTGGGCCTGATTTTTTTTATCATTGTTGGACTTAATAATAAGTATCACTTTCTATAGGTAATACATCTATAATCCCTCCTAGAGGCACAGAGCGCTTTGAAAAGTTAAGCAAATTAAAGAGAAATAAAATAGCATGTCAATTTTCATTTGACATGAGTACTGACATAAATTTAATAGCTGTCTAATTTCTTTTTAGATCCCAGAAACAAAAGCTGTTACTTTGATACTATTGAAGACTAAGATCTTTTGGAGATGAGCACTATAGCACAATGAAATTATAAGCATGAATTAAGCATAAATCTCAATTCAGACAAAATAATTACATTAATACTGACAGTAACTTCCCTTAACGGTTGATGTTAAAGTAATTGTTCTTCCTAAAATTGGTCCCCTAATCATTTTATCATATTTTTTGAATAGTAAATTCAGCTTTCTTTCTAATTTTATCTCAAGTTTACTTTATAGTTTGGGGAAAAAATTAACACAGCACCTTTTTTCATATATAACCAAAGCATGAATTAGAGAATTAATAATTTTCTTAACTTAAAAAATTAGTAGTAATTAATTTAAGTATTGTAACATACCATGTTACTTCCAAGTTTGTCACATTTAATGGAGCAAATTCAGAGAATTCTTCCAAACACAGCAATCAACAAGCATGATTCTTTAAGATGCTTAAAAGGTTTATGAAAGCCATGAGGAAAAACCTCCTGATGAATCATGATAAAATGTTTCCTAAACAAACCAGACTCTGTCTCAATACTTCTATCCATGAAAAGTCACACTGATTTCTCTGATATATGTAAAGACTTCAAAATCTACTGTCTCATGAAAGCAATTTTACATATAATAATTGATTATGACAAGTTAAAATAATCATCTTTCTGTTATTATGTTTATCATCATAATATCTTGTGCAAATTCACTAATTTAACTACTTGGACTTAACAAAAGACCAAAACTGCGAGAGCAAAATGGGTTTTTTTTCTCCCCCCCAAAAAAAGTTTCTTGTTTTTATTTATTTTTAGCAATGTTGATACTCATAGGAAAGAATGTAGGCATAGTTAAAAAAATGGTTTCAGAAACTAAGATAATGAACTGCATTAAAGCATTTAATGATAACCCCTCCCTGCAGGTAATGATTAAAATAAAGTTTTATAGTATTTAATCATATTTACCTGTCTCTCTCTGGAGAATAATGGTCATCTGTGACGCGATGTCTATCCATTCGGCTAATAGTATTATAATGTCCAGGAGTAGCACGTGGCCCTCGAAGTCCCTGTTCCACATTCCGACTAAAACAGCAAGATCCATTAAATATTAATCCATAAGTTTATACTACATTAAAAAATAAAATTTATTAATAGAAATAGCAGAAACAATGTCACTGAAATGCCATGTCCAATTATTTTAACTATTTATACCTCCAACAGTATAAATTTCAGTTGGAGGTTGATTGCTGCTGTAACAGAGACACAACTTAGAATTTAAATTAACTAATATCATTGGATATTAGAAAAGAAACATAAAAGCTATTAAGCTGTTCTCTTCTTTTTCAAATTATTTAGCTATTTATATACCTTTATCCTTTTCAAGATAATCAAGATATCAAGATACCCAAAATGTCACATAGATTTTGGCTGGTATTGCATTATAGTTTAACTTGTGGAAAACTGACATCCTTATTATATGAAATTATTCTACTCATAAATAGGATGTATCTCATATTTATTACTCATCTAATTTTGTGTTTTTAGTATGATATTGTGAATTGTTGAATGAGTAGAAAATTTGTACTTTGTGTTGAGAATAGTGTTTTATGTCTTATATTTTCTAATTAGTTATTACTCATTTCTGTAAGTTGATCTATGGCCAGCTGTTTGACATAACTGCTATATTGGTTTTAATATTTTGATTCTGTGAGATTTTATATGTACACAAACCTATTATTAACAAATAAAAATAATTTTTTTCTCTTCCCCAATCTTACAACCTTTCTTTTTCTTATAACATTTTTAGGATTTGAAACACTATATAATTTGATATTATTTGTTTTCCTCTTCTTTATGTTATTAATGTGAATGCTTCTAAGACTTTTTTAAAGTCTAGCCCTTATGAATATATAGGTGGTTCTTCACTCCTAGTTTACTCAGTATTTAATGTTAATAAAAATCAAATAATAATATTATTTGCCTCTAATTTCCTCATGAGTCCATTAATGTGACTAGATATCAAAACAAGTTTTATGATGTCTAACCATCATGCTTTTAATTCATGGTTAGTTTTGGTTACTTAGTAAGATTTTTACATCTATATTTATAAATAACAATGCATTTATAGTATTTTCTCATACTATAGGGATTATAACTATGGTTAAATTAGCTCTAAAAGAAATAATATACCTTTTTAAAAAAATTGTTTCTGAAGCTAGATGTATAGAACAGAGATATCTGTTCTAAGAAACTTAATTAAAACTTGAGTATAATAGTTTCTTAATCTGGACTTCTTTGAGTGGAGGGGAGTCAAGGGTAATAGTCTATCTTTGAGCACCTTTTCAACTTATTTACTAGTTACTAAATTTTTAACTGTTCTAGCTCTTCTTGTGACAATCAGAACATTTTTTCAAAAATTTAAAAGTTTCATTTGGATTAAAAAATTTATTTACATACTTTCGCATTCATTTCTAAAGTCTTTTTTCATATTTGTACTCCCTTTTTCTTGTTTCATTTATTTACTCTTTATTTTTCACATATAGTCTCTCTATTGTATGATGGTATTAATATTTTCAAATACCTAATTGGTGATTAAAATGTACTCCTATCTCGTCTTTCTCTCTCCCTCACTGTCTGTATATCATTTCCAAGTTTGTTGACTTTTGCCCTTATTATTGCTTTTCTTCATATTCACTATGATTGCCTTTGTTGTTCTATATTTACTTTCCTAACCCCCGTGTTTAGTGCACTATTTCTTTTTTTATTAGTTGACATATAAAGATCATATACATTGTAGAAACAGCTAAATCAAGCTATTTAACATTGGCATTATTCAATACTTATCAGATTCACATAAATTCTTTTTTAATTCTAAAATTTTTCCTAATTTTAAAGGCTAGTGAGATGCTTTATTTTTTCTATTTATTAAATTACCCCTATCAATACCATTCATGAGTCTCAGTGGTTGGTTCTAAATGGATCTGCCAATATTGATAGGCAATTTAAAGCCCATTCTTATTAATTTTGAACTCTTACAATATACCATCTAGATCATCCAAAGTTACAGAGTAACTCATACTTCATTTTATTTTCATTATATAGGTTATTGAATAGCATCATGTTTTTCCTTAAATAATATTTTCTATAAGGATTTTTCTTTAGAGATACTTTCTGGTAAATAAACCTACAGTAAGCACCATTCTACAAATAAAATATGTATGCTATCTTACCTTTGTGGAGGAGGGACACTGGGTGACCATGATCTAGTCCTTCCTATAACGTCTACTCGGTGAGGAGACCCTGATGGTGAACAATGGTTTGATGACATTACTTGTTCTGGCACTGATAATGTTGAGCTTTGAAGATCTCGACCATTGTGTCTATAATCTAAAGGTGGAAAGATTAATAAATATATCTAGCTACACACTAAGCCCTTTGTGCATTTTGTACTTTGTTTGAAAACATAAAATACTTGTTAAGCTGAAAGACTTTGAATCATCAAATATAAAGCATAATAAAAAGCATAACATTAAGAAAAAATATTTATGAAGACAAAAAGGAATGACAACTATTCAAACATTTAGATAGCTAATTATATTCAAGGCACTGTGCAGGATAAAGAAAAATTTTATGTATACTTACATACACAGTAAATCTTTTATATACTCATGTAAAGAAAACATATGCAGTTAATTACCTCATAAAATATTGTTCTAAAAACATTCATCTTTTCAATGACCTACTTAGAAGGGTTTCAAATACTTCTCAATAATTATTAATATTTAAAATTATTAAGCTGACACAGTTCCTAGAAGTCTGTGTTTCTTTAAGAAATAAGCCATTTAGAAAACAATGGCATTTGAAGCTCATATGTAAACTGATTTTCTTATACTACTTCACAGAACTGAGAGACCATGGAAGCCTGAGGATAAAAATGTGACAAATTGGAAAAGGGATATAGCTAATGCTTTGACATACTTAGACAAATATATTTTAAAAATGCAACTCAAACAAGTACAAAAAGTACTTGTTTGACAAATGTGGAAAAAGCAGATGGAATTTGAGGCTTGTAGAAAAACATCATTTTAATGTGGAGCAACATAGGAGAAATAAGCAAGAAAGGTAAAGTTGACCAGAAATTGTATATATCTAAAACATCTTGAAGTTTGTTTTAGAGAGAGCCTAAACATTGATGAGAAGGAAGTGATATTACCACCACCACCATCATCTTGATCAAGCTCCTTATGGTTACTAGCACTTGAGCTTTTACTTTGATCTAGAAACTCTGCTAAGAATTTCCCTAAGTGTTTTGCAGCAATGTTTATTTAAAAAATAACTTGGGGCTGGAGAGATAATTCAGACATAGAGCATGTACACAAGGCCCTGAGTTTGACCTCCAGAAACACCAAAACAAATAAATTAATAAAGTATTATAAGCAGAATTTTTAAAAATGATTCATATGTGATCTTTTCCCATCACTATAATGTTTTATAACATTATCTTACATTAGATTCCCTAGAAACAGCAAGAAATGAATATTCAAATATATATGAATAATTAAAAGAACATTCTAAAAACAATAGAAGAGCAAAATAGGGATAAGAAAGAAACTGAGCAAGTATTCCCAGCCTGATTCTTCAGGAGGCTCTGGTATGAACTGCCCTGGATTTGCTCTGACTTTATGAAAAGGGATTGAACTTTTACACTTCGTTATAGCCATGTATTGGACTTGGCAATAGTTGTAAATGAACACTGCAAACTCAAAGGTATATACCAGAATAATATTTAAAAATATAAATGATATGGTAAGGAAGAGAAAAAATAAATTACATAAAATGCTCAGTTAAAACCACACACAGAGAAAAAGAATAGAAAAAAATAGAAATGAAGAAAAGGGCAAAAGTTTAAAACACCAATAAGTATGATGGAAAATAATCCAACTATAACAACATGCACTGTGAATGGCAGTGGTCTAAATGTACTAATTAAAAGAAAGACTGACAAAAAACTTCCAGACACTTCTTATAGCAAGGTCACTAGATATAAGATTAATAAAGACAACTGCTTTCCTATATGCCAGCAATAAACCAAAGGTGTCTTGCTGCAGGTAACTAATGAAAGAGTGGCCAACCACAGAGTCTTCAAGAAATAAGAAATTCTATGCCATTTGAAAGTAGTTCTTATTTGTGCCTTCATTTAGCAAGCACTCTAAGATGAAGGAAAATGTTTTCTGATAAAAACAAAAACAATTATTTGGTACCAGGTTCTTCTTCTCTTTTTTTTTTTTTCTGGTACTGGGGTTCCTGGAAGCCCTTCTACCTCCGGGCTACACTCCCAGACCTATTTTATATTTTTATTTGGAAACAGGGTCTCTTAATCCAGAGAGGCTGGCTTTGAACCTGTGAACTCCTCCTTTCTTCGCCTCCCAAGCGCGGGGATTACAAGTGTGCGCCACCACGCCCCGCTTAGTACCAGGTTCTTGATAAAAATAATAAACAAAATTAATGTTGTTTGTAAAAAGTAATATCAAGTCAGTCAGATAAATGTATCATGCTTTACATTAAGATGTGTGAGCAGAGAGATTGACTTTCTATTTTAAATACAAAAATTTAAAAATTATTTTGTATCTTAAAAAAATGGAATTGAAATTAAAACCATAATGTCATCACCTTCCAACAATAAAATCCTTAGGTACAATCTAATGAAATATGTACAAGATTTATGAGAAAAACACTAAAGCTAAATAATGAAATTGAGAAATGAACTAAATATGCCTCAGTGTAGTCTACTGAACCATTTATTTTTCAGGCACACACTTGTAATCCCAGCATTTGGGAGGCTGAGACTGGAGGATCGCTCTGCAACTCAGTGAGACCCTGTTTGAAAATAAAGAATAAAAAATAGGGCAGGAGGTATAGCTCAGAGGTCAAATGCCCTTTCGTTCCATCCCCCAAAGCACACACACACACACACACACACACACACAAAATAATAATAAAGATTTAAAACAAAAATAACATTAAAAATGTAAAAAATTCACAATATTAATATATGCATGTTTTAAATCTCAGTTATGATTTTCATGTAAGTGCAACTGCCACATCATTCACTGACATGATGAGGTTTGAACTACACATACCATAATAAAGGAAACCACCCTGCGATAATCCTGATTTTGATGTTTATAAAAATAGAAACTTCAGCCAAGCGAGGTGGCGCACGCTTGTAATCCCTGCACTTGGGAGGCTGAGACAGGAGGATTGCGCAGGCTCGAAGCCAGCCTCAGCTAGCTTCAGAGACCCTGTTTCCAAATAAAAAAATATAAAATAGGTCTAGGAGTGTAGTCCAGAGGTAGAAGGCCCCTGGGTTCCATCCCCAGTACTATGAAAAAAAAAAAAAAGGAAAAATATAAACTTCAAACTTTCAACAGAATTCAAGAAGTACTAAATCATTATTAAAGTATTATACAATATGAAAACTCCAAATCTCATAATCAGACAGGATTTCAAAAGAGCAAAAGATATGATGCTGCACAACAGTTTCTTCTCTTTAGTGGTGTTTAGTTTTTCATTGCTGTGACCAAAACACCTCAGTACAACTTAAAGAAGGCTTTCAGAAATCATTTCAGAGGTTTCAGTCTTCCGTAGGCTGGTTCTAAGACAGAGACCATGGTAGGAGAATTTCAGGGTGTGGGGGAGGAGGAACCATTTCCCTCAGCATAAGGTGGGGGGAGAGAGAGAGGGAGGGAGAAGGAGGGAGACAGAAAAAGAGAGGGGGGAGGGGCAGGCAGTGGCCAAAGACATACAGTCCCCAAAGCCCAGGTCCCAGGTATCTTCCACCTGTAGCTAAGTCCTGCCTCCTAACTTGGCTGTATTGCCACCGCATGAAGTTTTTTGAGACTTTTTATTGATATTTCTTATTAAATTATTTTATTTTTATACTTTTATTGGTGTATTATAGTCTTAGAGTCTTTTTAAAATATTTTAAATACTAACCATAACAAATAGATTAAATGATCCACCTGATAATCTCTGATTGGCAAAAAGGAATAGTAATAATAATGTTTTGACAGAAAAAAGAATATTTCATTATGTTGAAATATAATAAACCCAGAGTAAGCACTTTATTTTATTTATTTATTTTGTGTATGGGTATCAAACCCAGGGAAGTTCTCTGATCCGCACTCCCAGGCTTATTTTAATTTTAATTTAGAAATAGGGTCTCAGTAAGTTGCAGAGGGCCTAAGTTACTGAGGCTAGCCATGAACTTGTAACCCCCCTGTCTCAGCCTCCCATGTACTGGAATTACAAGCGTGTGCCACCACGCCTGACTCAGAGTAAGCACTTTGAGTTGGATATGTTTTCTAAACACCATTATGGAATATCAAGAAATTATTCCAGATAGTATTAGTCAAAGAATAAAAGAACATATGTTTTTCAAAAATATAATTCCTTTCTTACAATGAAAAAATAATAAAATGATAATACTTAAGTTTATTTGGAAGAATGGGAGAGGTGAAGAAAGGTTGATCAATAAGTACTAAGTCATAGTGAGATAAAAGTAATAAGTTTTTCTAGTGTCCTGTTGCATAGTAGGGTGACTAACAATAGTACAATTGTTTACTACTTCAAAAAGCTAAAATAATTTTGAATATCTTCACCATAAAGAAATGATAAAATTTTGGGAAGATAAATATTTTAATCTGCTTTCAATATTACACTATATATATAAATATATATATATATATGTGTGTATGTGTGTATATATATATATAAAATCACATAGTACCATATATATATATATATATATGTATCTTTTCATATAGTGGTTAAAATTTTAAAAAATTCATGAAGTATTTGAATCAATCACTAAATAAAATCTTTGTCATCTTGAAAACAAAAACTAAAATATTTGAGATATGATGGCAATTAAGATGAAATAAATTAGCTAGGCATAGTGGTGCATGCCTGTAATCCCAGTATTTGGGAGGCCAAGACAGGAAGACCACAGGTTCCAGACCAGCCTTTGCAAGTAGTGAGATTCTCATCAAGCTAATGACAATGTTTCAAAATAAAAATAAAATAAGACTAAGAATAAAGCTTGGGGATAGAATGCTCCTTAGGATGAACCCCAGTCCACAAACAAAAAAGAAAAAAAAGGAAAAAAGAAAGAAAAAGAAAATAAAGGAAAGGAGTATATAGCCTGAGGGGAAATTAGTCAACCAACAACAGAAAGAAAGAAAGAAAGAAAGAAAGAAAGAAAGAAAGAAAGAAAGAGATTATAATGACTTGTTAGAAAGAGGAAAATGACTTGTTAGAAAGAGGAAATATTTCCCAACATCACCTTACTGAGGTTTAATTTAAAACCATAAACCATTTGCAATTCAACCCAGTGAAGGTGGGGAAGGAGTCTACAATTTTAAAAGCCATAAGTGAAGCTGGAGTCTCCTTGGGAGAACACCCAGCCCAGTGCACAGGGACTAATGCAGCCATGATAAACTTTCTGGGTCTGAGACTCTGTGGTTCAACCCAGAGAAGGTGAATTAAAAAAAAAAAAAAAAAAAAAAAAAACCAGAAACCATCTATCTGCTGCCTGCAAGAAACACACCTTACAAGTAAAGATAGTAATAAACTTAAGGTAAAGCATTTAAGCAAGGTAATCCATGCCAATGGAAATCAAAGACAAGCAGGAGTAGCAACTACGATATCAGACAAGATATACTTCAAGCCCAAAATTAACAAGATAAACCACTAGCCAACCTAACCAAAAAAAGAATCAACCCAAATTATGAAGATGAGAGATGAAAAAGGAGATTTTGCTACTGACAGTGTAGAAATGCAGAGGATTATCAGAAACTACTTTGAAAAACTATACTTCAACAAAATGAAAAATCTGGAGGAAATTGGCAACTTTTTAGATAAATACAATCTGCCTAAACTGAGTCAAGATATATATAGAAAATTTAAACCAACCAATAGCAATTAAAGATATTGAAACAGCTATAAACAGCCTACCATCAAAGAAAAGACCAAGACTAGAAGGTTTCTGAAGTGAATTTTATACAACCTTTATAGAAGAGCTAATCCTGATACTCCTCAATCTATTTCATGAAACAGAAAAAGAGACTCTCCCAAAAAAATTCTATGAAGCCAACATCACATTAATACCAAAATCAAATAACGATAGCTCAAGGAAGGAAAACTACAGGCCTTTATCTTTGATGAACTTGGATACAAAAATGCTGAACAAAATACTAGCAACATGGATTCAAAACCACATGAAGAAAATCATACACCATGACCAGGTAGGGTTCATCCTGTGGATGCAAGGCTGGTTCAATATACGGAAATCGATTTATGTAATTCATTATATAAACAAAACCAATGACAAAAATCACGTAATCATTTCAACAGATGGATTTTGGCAAAATCCAAGATCCATTCATGCTAAGCACACTGCAGATAATCAGAATAAAAGAATCATATCTCAACATCATAAAGGCAATCTATAATAGGCCCACAGCCAACATCATATTAAATGAGGAAAAACTTCGAGAATTTCTCCTAAAAACAGAAACAAGACAAGGATGTCCATTATTACCACTTCTTTTCAATATATTACTTGAGACTCTAGCCAGAGCAAAAAGGCAAGAAAAGGAAATCAAAGGAGTATAAGTAGGAAAAGAAACTCAAACTTTTACTATTTGCAGATGACATGATACTAGATGACATGAACCTAGAAGACCCATCAAACTCAACCAAAAGGGTTATAAAACTGATCAACAAATTCAGCAAAGTGTCTGGATACAAAATACCAACCATAAATCCACTAAAAAAGAAATCCATAAAACACTTCTATTCAGGATTTCCCACAAAAAAAAATTATTTAGGAATATACTTAACCAAAGAGATAAAAGATGCCAGGCGTGGTGGCACACACTTGTAATCCCCACACTTGGGAGGTGGAGACAGGATCGCACAGGTTCGGAGCCAGCTGCACTGGCTTAAGAGACCCTGTTTCCAAAAATAAAAAAGCATAAAATAGATCTGGGAGTGTAGCCCAGAGGTAGAAGGGCTTCCAGGAACCCCAGTACCACACACACAAAACAAACAAACAAACAAACAAAAAAAAGAAGTAAAAGACTTCTACAAAGAAAATAATAAAACATTGAAAAAAGAAATTGAAGGAGACGTTAGAAGATGGAAATATCTTCTATGTTCAGAGATAGGTAGAATAAATATCACCAAAATGGCCATACTTCTAAAAGTGATCTACAGATTCAACACGAAACCCATTATTATACCAATATAATACCCATTATATTATTACCCATTATATTACAAAGATCATGTCATCTGCAAATAGTGAAAGTTTGAGTTCCTCTTTTTCTATTTGTACTCCTTTGATTGGACAACAAAAACCCAAGAATAGCCAAAGTAGTTCTCAGAAACAAAAAACATGCAGGAGGAATCACACAACACCTGACTTTATATTACAAAGCCAAAAACAGATACACAGACCAGTGGCACAGAATAGAAAACTCAGAAACAAATCCACACACTTACAGCCAATTAATTTTTGATAAAGGGGCCAAAAACATACACTGGGAAAAAATATATACTGTTCAAATTGATTGGCAAAATTTGTTAACCATATGCAGAAAAATGGAAATAAATCCAACTTTCTCACTCTGGACAAGAGTCAATTCAAGATGGATCAAAGACTTGGAAATTAGACAGAGACCTTGAGGCTTCTTGAAGAGGGCACAGTTCCAACATTGCAACACATAGGCACAGATAATAACTTTCTACAGAGAACTCAAGAAACTCAACACTAAGAAAACAACGCTACAAAAAATGGGCAAGTAAACTAAATAGATACTTCACAAAAGAAGAAATTCAAATGGCCAATAAATGTATGAAAACATGCTTAACATTATTAGCAATCAGAGAGATGCAAATCAAAACTACCCTGTGATTTCACGTAACTCCAAGTAAAATGGAAATTATTCAAAACACAGACAACAGCAGATGCTGGCCAGGATGTGGAAAAGTGGGAACTCTAAAATATTGTTGGTGGGACTGAAAATTAGTGCAACCACTTTGGAAAACAGTATGGAAGATCCTCAGAAGAATGGGAACAAACTTACCATATGATCCAGCCATACCACTTCTGGGTATCTACCCCAAAAAAAGTAAACAAAACTACCAAACTATTGCATGTGTATCTATGTTCATAGCTGCACAACTCATCATTGCCAAACTATGGAACCAGTTCAAGATATCCAACAACAGATGACTAGATTACAAAACTGTGGGATATGTACACAATGGAATTTTACTCAGCCATAAAGAAAAACACAATTACATCATTTACAGGGAAATGGATGGAACTGGAGGACATTATGCTAAGTGAGATTAGTCAGTCACAAAAAATAAGAAATTGTATGCTCTCCATAATATGTGGAAGCTAGGAAGAAAATGGGTCATAGGAGGATACCTAGACAAAGAAGGAGGTTCAATAGATGAGCAAATAAGGCGACCTGAGGGATGGGAGGGGCAAAGAGGGAAATTCTCTAATGCACCTGATGTACTTTAACAAATACATCAGTGTCAATCACTAAGCCAAACATGAGAAGGAGGGAGGGGGAGGAAATGAGGTGGGGATCAGATAAGGGCTAATTGGATGATGTGTCCATCATGTATATCTCCACCATCTTGCATCCCATTAAGATATAAGAATACAATGTACCAGCCAGGCATGGTGGTGCATGCTTATAATCCCCTGTTTGAAATAAAAAAATACAGAATTGGTCTGGGAGTGTAGCCCAGAGGGCTTCCAGGAACCCCAGTACCACCAAAAAAAAAAAAAAAAAAAAAAAAAAAAAAGAGCACAATGCACCAATAAAAATTTTTTAAGTGTTTTAAAAATAAATATAATAAAAATAAATATAATAAAAATAGTTTGCAATCTCATTAAATTAATATATTGTTTACCCTTTATACAAAAAATAAAGGCAAAAAATAGTAATTGAGTTATAAAAAGTAGACTATTGACAGAGAAATACTAACCATCCCATATTGTAATAAAATTTATTAAATAGAAAACCTGCTATTAAGCTGACGTCATGGTGCACACTTCTAATCATAGCATTTGGAGGCGGAGACTGGAGAATGGCAGTTGCTAAGTAGCTGAGGTTGTCTGCCTACCATGATCTTCAAGTCTCTGCCTCTGGAAGCTGAGATTACAAGCGTGCACCACCATGCTTGGCCTCTGTGTCTCTTTCTTGCTTCTGGCCTCCATGATGTGAGGCGCACAGCCCATGCACTGCCCTCTCTCCACTGCCTGCTGCCATGCCCTGAGGTTCACAGTCCCTGGCTTCACATGGACAGAACCACAAAACTGTGAGCTAGTAATCTTCCTTCCTCTAAGTTAATGGTCAAGTCTTTAGATTATAGGTTTGAAAATGCTGATGAATCTGGCATCTTTCAATAATATATATATATATATATATATATATATATATATATTTTTTTTTTTTTTTTTTTTTTTTTTTTTTTTGGTGGTACTGGGGTTCCTGGAAGCCTTTCTACCTCCGGTATACACTCCCACAGGCTACACTCCCAGACCTATTTTTTAACATTTTTATGTGGAAACAGAGTTTCTTAAACCTGCGAGGCTGGCTCCGAACCAGCGCAATCCTCCTGACTCCGCCTCCCAAGCGCGGGGATTACAAGCGTGCGCCACCACGCCCGGCATAATAATATTCAATCTAATAATTTGTACAAGTGTTTCAAGAACTATTTAGGGGCTCAAATTGCTAAAGTCATAAGGTTGTTGTAGAAAGTGAGGAAATGGAGAAAAGCGGGGCGTAAGAGCCCCGCTAACAACCAATCTCCATTACCACAAAATCAGCGCCTTTCATAGCCAGAAAACACCATCACCAGAGAAACAAAAAAATCACCAGGCCCCAGAGAGAAAGCGGACTGAGAACAGAGCTCAGAGCCACAGAGGAGACACACTGGCCTCACGCCCGAGGACGCGGCAGCAGCACCATACTGCCAGCGGCAGCGGCAAATTCACCGAACGGCTACAGCAAGCCGAGGTGAGCCGCTGCGGAACAGCCAGGCGGGATCTTTCAGCGCAGGAAGCATCTAAAGCTCCCAGTGGCTGAGCTCAGAACACACTGCAGGAACTCAGAGTGGAACTCAAAACCAGAGAAGAAAAAATACGCCAGTCTCACGGCCGAGGGCATGGCAGCGGCGCCATATTGCCACAGGCGGCAGCAGCAGTGAATTCACCAAGTCCAGTACAGCTACATCTGCGTACTCAAGAACAGTGAGTCAAATTGCGGGCCACAGAGGAGAAATCCCAGTACTGTACTCCCTGGGACTTGACCCAGTGGAGGAGTGGCGGTGGCAGAGATATCATACCATAGGAGAACGTGCAACCTGGCACCCCCCATAGTCTAAAGCAGCCTTTATCGACTCCCTGGGTCGGAGACTCTGTGATAAAACCCAGTAAAGGAGTAGTGGGGTCAGAGATACTACAGACTCGAGATCCAGAGCACCTTAAGCAAAGTCATAGTGACCCAAGGGAAGAACCCAGAGAAGGCACAAACATCCGAAATCATGGGAAAGAGGAATAACACTGGAGCAATGAATGCCCACAACCCCACAACATCAGAACCCGATAAAACAGAAAATCAGAGATTTCTAGAAGATCAAATCAGGAAAATAACTGTAGAAATAATAGAGGTGCTTCGAAAAGAACTCAGAGAGAGCCAAAAAGAGATAAAGGATGCAATTAATGAAGTAAAGGCCTCAATTCAAAGCATGAACAACCGATTAGACCACATGGAGAACAGAATCTCGCTCTTAGAAGATGATCATTCCAAAAATGAACGCATAGTTTCTAATATAGAAAAAGATATCCGACAGCAGGAATCTGACATTGAAGAAATATGGGCCCATTTTAAGAGAGCTAACCTAAGAATAATTGGAATAGAGGAGGGAAAAGAAAGTGAAACCAAAGGGATCAACAATCTCTTCAAGGAAGTAATAGCAGAAAATTTTCCAAACATAGAGCAATTGGTTGATACACAGGTCCAGGAAACTTATAGAACTCCCTTTAGACAGGATTGGAGAAGAGGATCCCCACGCCACATAATTGTCAAAATGACCAATGTGGAAGCCAAGCAGAGAATCTTAGAGGCAACAAAAACACAATGCCAAGTGACATTCAGAGGCAAACCAATTAGAATCACTCCAGACTTCCCAAACCAAGTCATGAGAGCCAGAAGGGCTTGGAGTAACATATTCCAAACTCTGAAAGAAAACAACTTCCAGCCAAAAATTTCCTACCCAGCAAAACTTTCTATCAAATTAGATGGAAAAATAAGAAGCTTCCATGACAAACAGAAACTGAAGGAATTTATGTCTTCAAAACCAGCACTAGAGAAAATACTGAAAGAGATTAACTACAAAGAAGAAATAGGTAACACACACCAGAACCAGAGAAACAAGATTTTCCATCCAACAGACAACTAAGTCTGGTTATCTGTGGAGATTCATTATTTATGCTAGTCTTTTACCTATCTCTAAATTGTATTGTTTGCTTTTATTGTTGCTAATTTTTAGGATGTCTAGTTAGAATATTAATATACCTTCAGATATAGCATTTGGAAATATTTTATCCCATTATATTAGTAACTTTTAACTCTGTTTACATTGTCTTTGGATATAAAATATTTTTTTATTTTTTAGGGAGTTTGTATACTCTTCTGTTGCCTGTGCCATTGAAATCATATCCAAGAAATCACTGCCAATTTCAATGTTGTGAGGTTTTATGACCCAGATTTTCTTCTAAAAGTTTATAGTCTTAAGATTTATATTTAGGTCTTTTATCTATTTTGAGTTAATATTTGTATATGGGATTAGGTAGGGGTCCAATTTTATTCTTTTCCATGTAAGTATTATTTTTCAACAATATTTAGTTAAAAGATTATTATTTCCTCCACCAAATGTTCGTGGAAACCTTGTCAAAAATAACTTGACAATATAGGGAAGAATTTAGCTCTAGGCTTTTATTTAACTCCAATGGTTTATATATCTGCCTTTAGAACAGTACTACACTGTTTCAATTATTGCAGCTTTATATGGTTTGAAATCAGAAAATATATAGCTTCTATCTTTGTTCTTTTTCAAGATCGTTTTGGGTATCTAGAGTCCATATTCCATATTAGGATAGATTTTTTTCTGAAAAATAAATATATAAATATATGATAGTTTCACCTAAAAATATAGAAAATATATTCTCCGGTAAGAAAGAAAGCAAAAGGAAATATTGAAATGTTTTCATGTAATTTTAATTTTTCAACATTATTTAGTTAAAAGATTATTATAATTTCCTCCACCAAATGTTCGTGGAAACCTTGTCAAATATAACTTGACAATGTATGGAAGAATTTAGCTCTAGGCTCTTATTCAGCTCCAATAATTTATATATCTGCCTTTAGAACAGTACTACACTGTTTCAATTATTGTAGCTTTATATGGTTTGAAATCAGAAAATATACATCTCCTAACTTTGTTCTTTTTCGAGATCATTTTGGGTATCTAGAATCCATATTCCATATTAGGATAGATTTTTTTCTGAAAAATAAATATATAAATATATGATAGTTTCACCTAAAAAAAAAAGAAAAAATATTCTCTGGTAAGAAAGAAAGCAAAAAGAAATATTGAAATATTAAAATATTATCTTTATGTTATCAAAAGCTTGGTATCAGACAAATGAAACTGTTATGTGAGATTATCATTTTTAATTTTGGATAAATTGCTATAATACTAGATTTCAACCACTAAGCCAAGCATGGGAAGGAGGGATGGGGAGGGAATGAGGTGGGGATAGGGTGGGGGCTGACTGGGCGATGTGTGCATGTATGTCTACAAAAGTTTTCTTTGTATCTCACTATGATGTATGAATACAGTGCACCAATAAAAAAATTTTTAAAAAAAGAACCTAAAAAAAAAAAAGAAAGTGAGGAAATAAGTTCTCTTTCTTTCTTTTTGTCTTCATTTTAATAAAGATAATATAATGGTAAATAATGATAAATTAATCTTTCTAATAGTATAAAATAATTATGAAATTTTTACCTGATACTACACCAATTCCATCATCACAGTCATAGTCGGAGACTTCACTATCACTTATTCTCTTTGACCCTATGGAACAAACAACAGCAGTAATTAAAATTGCTTGTTATTGAAAAGAAAAACCGTCAACAACCTGAAAATAAGATGATTTTGAATGAAACACTCGATAACAAAAAATAGAATAAAAATCATTATGGCTCACCAACACTTATTTTCACAAACATATTTCACAATGTGAAGATACAGGTGATGAGGATTTAAAAATTTACCCAGGAATTGTTCTGGAAATGTGTAAGACTAAGTTCCTCTATGAATTAAAGTTTGAAACAACGTTATTTGACGTTGTTTGACAATGTCTACTGGAAAAATAAGAGTACTAGATGCATTTGAACCAAGGCATTTCTGTCTATGTAAAGTTGAAAATATAAACAATTTATTTTCGAAAGCACTAATGTGTCATTTCCTAATATGCATGTCTAAGAGATTTGATATTCCCAATGCTTTATTTTGCATACTCATAAACAGGAAGTATAATTCAAAAAAGTCAACTCATTAAGTTTAAGATATTTTAAACTTCCTTTTAAAAAATCTATTTTAGCTGTTTATTGTTTTGAGAAGGTTAAGAAATAGGTCACATGTAAAACTAATACACCTGAATCATGAATTGTGCTGCTTTCTTAGAAATAGCCTAATAGCCATAATGGTTATTACAGCTTAAGAACACCATGTGTACCAGGAACAGTGGCACATTCCTGTAACCACAGTGCTTCAGAGGCTGAGACAGAATATAACAGAAGAAGATAAATTTATTGTTAGGTGCAGAGGTCTTCTTCATTTGATCTTAAGAATAAATCTGTAGTTTGTTTCTGTTTGTATATTCCCTACAATTTTGTTTGCTTGACCTAACAATGATGAAGAAAGAATTATGTTGGAATCTCCTTCCATAGTGATAAATTGGTTAATTTTTCTCCCTAGTGTTATATTGTATATATTGAAGTTGTTTCATTTAATATATTCAGGATGAAAATTACTTCAATACATATAGAGAAACATTTGAAAATGTTTGACACACATTCATGATAAAAATCTTAATAGACTAGTAAGAAGGGAATTTCCTTATAGTCTACAAAAGATCTACAGCTAAGATATTATGAAATACTGAACACCTTCACCCAATACAAAGAACAAATAAAAGATGTTCAATCTAACAATGAACTTTCCATACAACATGGTACTCCATGTTCTAGACAGAGCAATACAATAAGGAAAATAAATGAGGGCATACAGATTACAAACAAGAAATAACATGACCATATACATTACAATTCTTAAAAATGCTATAAGTAACCTACAATGACCAACACATGAGCAGGGTTGCAAAATACATAGCCAATATAAAAGTGAATTATATTTCTTAGAGAATAGCAATGAAAAATTAGGAAATTAATTTGAAAACTAATACAATTTACAAAAGTAGCCAAAGTCATGACATACTTAGAAATACACCTAATACAAAATGTGAAAAACATTTGCATTACAGACAACAAAACACTGGTATGACAGTTTCCTAGGGCAGCTATAACAAGGTACTCAAAACTTGGTAGCTTGAAACATCAGAAATGTATTGTCTCAGTACTGTGGAGGCTAAAAGTCCCAAATCAAGATGTCATCAGGGCCGCGATCTCTCTGGTGACTCAGAGGGAATCCTTCCTTGTTGTTCTAGTTTCTGGTGTTTCCAGCAATCCTCGGTGTTCCTTCACCTGCAGATGCATCGCTCCAGTTACATGGCCATCCTCTCCCTCTGTCCACTCATAGTGTCTTCCTTCTGTGCATGACTGTCTCTGGGCACTGATTTCCTCTTTTTATAAAGACACTAGCCACATTAGATTAAGGCCCACCCTAGTGACCTCACTTTAACTTGGTTACCTGTACAAAGAATCAATTTGCAAATAAGATCATATCCTGATATAAAATAAATGAGGATATAAATATATCTTTTTCTGAAAACACAATTCAGCCCAAACAACTGCTAACAAATTAAAGAAGATTTAAATAAATAAAGAGATCTTTCTGCAAAACTGGAAGCCATACATTTTGGAATAACACTATCAGCATTCTGAGAGAAAAAAAAATGATCTATATGATTTGTCTGGGCATTCATAATATGTCTAAAATGAAAAAGAAGTGAGAAACTTTTCACTATATGCACTTTTTAAATTATGCCTTATGAGTGCTTTACTTCATAAATCAATAGCAAATTTTTATAAATATTTCATTTGCAGATAAAAAGAAAATATATTTGGGGATACATTCTATTAATTAAAGTTGGTGAGCTCTATAATTTACATTTCTGAGAGACTGTCCCTGGGGTTATCATATTTCAAATTATCAATTCTTTCTGGTTTTTAAACAACTGTAATAAAACCAAAGTTTAGTATTTTTAATGTTTCTCATGATCCTGCTAACACTCCTCAAATAGCTTCTCTTTGACCTAGGCCAGACACATCTGCAGACCACCTACAAAACCAGGATTAGAGGGATGAGTGAAGCAGGCTCATTTGTCTTCATGGATTCTAGTTTTCCCTGATTCCCCTATTTTGCATGTATTTTTCCTTCCAATCCTTTCCTCATCCACAGAGACCTGGGGACTTCTAGATGCTTTGTGGTCACTGGCTGGTGACTATTCTCAGATTCTTCAGTCACTGTATCATCAAAATTTCTTGTAAAGAATTCCCAGTTGCTTGTACAATCTTGTAAACTTCAAACTTTGTTTACTGCACATCCCTAATATTGCTTCAGTATGAAGCGCTCCAGCTTCCAGCTGAACCTGAAATTATATAATATTAGACTCCTTAACCCATCGAGAGTTTGTTTTCCTGAACATAATAGAAGAAAAAGACCCAATTTCATGTTTTCTTTTCTTTTTGGAGAACAACTTCTTTGTAACTCAATGACTGAGTTGCCTATTTTTTCCCTGTTGATCTGACATGTTAGCTCAGGTCCTTCTATAAAAGGGTCTGCTTTGGAGATATCTACCTTATTCCATGGTCAATTGATTCATATGCCAGTTTCAAATATAAAGGCTGACATCTGCTAAGAAATTTTCTTCTCCCTGTCCTCATGACAACCTTTCTAGTTATTCTCTTTAGTTTAATTTTCTTTAGTTTTCCATATATATCTGTTTATCATTTTCCATGAAGATATTTGACAGGATTGGAATTGTATTGAATCTATAGTTCAAACATAGAAACCGACAAATTTTAATGTTGAATCTTATGTTTTTCTATATTCTGAAACAATTTTATTAATTTGATAAACACTTATTGAAGAATTTAGTAAAACACACTTTAAAATTGCCTAGATCTAGTATTTTAGTAAAATTAATTTTATTTCCTTTTTCCATATAGTATAATATCTCTATATATTAATGTTCATGCTTTTATTTCTCATTAGGTCACTTTTCATACTTTTTTTTCTAAAACCTTTTATATATTATTTATGTATAAAAATTAATGACATATATTCATAGATGGAGTTCCATTACTTCAACTGAACTAACTTTATTCAAAGTTATCTCTTTTACAGTCATATATTTTTACCTAACCATCCTCTCAATTATTTTGTAGTTTTCAGAATTTGACTTGCTCAGTTATTTTCTCTTTTATTGGCTTCTATTTCATTCAATAGTTTTCATTTCTTTGAATTATATGCAAATATGAATGTGCAGTATATTATCTTTGCTATTCTCCTTTCACATAGGAAAGGGGAGCAAGGAGAAATCAATGAAGAAAATACTTTCATAGACATTATGTACATATGTGAGGATGACAATGTTAAACTCAATACCCTGAATGGAAAAGGAGCTGGGTAAAAGCCCATCAAGTATTGTGTGCATGCATGTCACTATCGCTACGATGTACACTATGATGTGAGACTATAATGTACCAATAAAGTATATGAAAAATAAATTTTCTCTTGTGTTTTATAGTTTTGTTTTAAATTTTTATATATTTTGCTAAACTTGCCCACTATTTTATAATTTATAGTATTTTAAATGGCATTATAGTTTCCAATTTTCAATTGTTCATTGCTGTCATATAGAAATAATGTTGACATTGTATCTTAACCTTGTATCTAGAAAGCTCAATAAATTAACTTCTCAGATATAATAATTTTCCATCTGACTTTCTGCAGAGATGAATATTAATGCAAATAAAGACCATTTTATTTCTAACTTTTCTATCAGAATGCAGTTTATTACTTTTTCTTTAGTTGCTATACCAGCCAGGACTTCAAGTACAATTCTGAATAAAAAAGGACAGATAAGACATTCTTTTCTTTTCATGTTCTGATTTTAAGAGGAAAGGGTTCATTATTTTGCCACTATGATTTAGCTGTGGGGTTTGACATATTTCTTTATCAGTTTGAAGAACTTTTCTGTTCAGAATTTTATATTATATGTGTGTGAATGATAATATTCATATGTAAGATTTTTTTTTTTTTTTTTTTTTTTGGTGGTACTGGGATTCCTGGAAACCCTTCTACCTCCGGGTTACACTCCCAATTTTACATTTTTATTTGGAAACAGGGTCTCTTAAGCCAGTGCGGTGGCTTTGAACCTGCGTGATCCTCCTGTCTCCGCCTCTCAAACACAGGGATTACAGGCGTATGCCACCACGCCTGGCCATATGTAAGATTTTTGATAAAAGAATTGCATTCCTAACATAGAAATCATTTAGTCATGATAAATTATTCACTTTATGAAACATGGATACAATTTCTTATATATTTCTCTTGCTAAGTATTTCTAAATTTAATAAGTTAAATTTTCTAAAATTTTTATAAACTTTATTGGTTGATAGATTTCATGTCATAGCTTCATCTAATAATGTTATCATATTAATGTTTGTCTAATAAAACAAGTAAGAAATATTCTCACTTTTAAAATTTTCTATAATAGTGTGTGCAAAGTTATTATTGTACTATCATTAAATATTTGGTAAACTTAATTAGTGAGGTCCTGAAGAATTTTCCTGATTAAAAACAAGTTTCAGCCACAGTTCAATTTCTTTAATATATATAGGGTATGCAAAATAGTTTTTCTTCTTAGGTCTACCTCAAATTTGTACATTTCGAAGAAATATTCTATTTTATCTAAACCATGAAATGTATTGGCATAAGGGTTGTTCATTATATTCCTCTAGGTTATTAAATATTTTAGATTCTATATTAATAATGGTTTTCCTTAATATTTCTAATTTATTTATTCTCTCTCCTTTTGGTGACCAATCTTCATAAACGTTTTGTTAATTTTATTGATCTTATAAATTAATCTGTTTCCCATAATCCATACTGATCTTCTTATGAATTCAATCCTTTGTTTCATTAATTTTTTTCATTTATTTTTCTGTCTTGATACCACTGACTTCTATTCTGACTTTATTATTCCCTGTTGTGGTTTGGATATAAAATATCTCCTGGAAGACTTCATGTATTGACACTCTCACCAACAAATGAATAGATAAATGATGGGTAGATATATACAGAGATTCCTTGTGTTTCTGTCCCCCGCCCCTGCTCTCATGCCATGAGCTCTGCAGATATGACTTCACCTAACAAGGACTGAAGCCTCTGAAATCTCCATAGCTGCAAACAAATAAGTCTTCCTTCCTCTAAGTTGTGGTCATCAGGTATTTTGGATCACAGCAGTGAGAAGAATAACAAGAACATTTCCTTTCCTCTGTTTCATTTGGGGCTTAGATTACTGTTCTTTTCTCAATTTATTAAGGCAAAATGGTTCCCTGATTTAATTTTGGTAACGTATGTGCTTGGTGCTACAAATTGCCTCATATGTTCTGCTTTAGTTATAATGCATTAAATTTGATAAGTTGAACTTACAATTCATTCAGTTCAAAATAAATTTTAATTTATTTTCTGACCTCTCCTTTGACTTCTGCTTATCTAAAGGTGTGTTAATTTGTTTCTTCATACTTAAAAGATTTCCCAGAGATTTTGTTATTAATTTCTAATCTAATTCTAGTTTGGTTGAGTAACATACTTTTGTTTGACCTATTTTAAACTTATTGAGAGTCCAGTATGGGGTGATTCTTGAAATCTCAGTACTTGGGAAGATGAGACAATAGGATCACAGGTTCACAGCCTGCCTCGGCAACATAGTAAGACTGTTCCAAAATTAAGAATAAAAAAGAGTTGGGGAGTAACTTGGAGGTAAAATGCCCCTGGGTTCAATCTCCTGTATAAATAAATAAATAAGAAAGAAAGATTTGTTTTGGCTAGCATAGATCCATGTCATTAAATGTTCTGAATATCCTTGAAAAGAACATGTAGTTTCTGGTATTATAGGGCCGACTTATAAATGTTAATTAGGTCAAGTTGGTTGATGGTGCTATTCAAATGTTCTATAGTATACTGCTTTTTCTACTAATTTTATAAACTACTGAGAAAGCAGTACCAAAATCTCTACTTTTAATTGTCTTCAAATTTAAACTGTGTCCTATACAACCACACATAGTTGGATTTGTCTTTCTTAACCCTTTTACAATCTCTGTAAATTTTTTCTCTATGAATTTGAGTCTCTACTTTAAGAGACTCTATTTTTAGATGTCTAAATAGTTAAGATTTCTCTCTTGAACAACTTATAAGATTATGAATATTACAGTTATTATTAAATGACCTCCTTTATTCCTGGTAATAGTCTTTGCTCTCAAATCTAATATGTCTCATATTAATATGAGAACTTCATTTTCTTATTAGTGTTATTATGGCACTTCTTTTCCATCCTTTTTCCTTAAATCTTTTATATTATTATCGTTAAAATGGATTCTTACAGGCAGTTAAGAGTTGTAATTATCTAATCTATTCTGACAATCTCTAGTGACCAGTTAAAGAAATTTTAGAACAGTTCATAATATCTTAGAATACATTATTAATGTATAAAACTGAACCATGATACATTGCAGTAATAAGGCTGAGGCTATTATTTTTCCTTGGAATACACAGAAAATTTTGATAAAATGATGGAAACTACAGCAAACATTGTAGTTTTAATTAAATGTGTTTTTAACAACAGGCCCCATAAGTGAGAAACATTATAAATTATATTCATTCAAATTTAAATTTTCTGAAACAACATATCATATATTAAAATGCACTTACTGATGAAATAATACTATACCAAAGAAGACATTTTAGACACACTGAAATCACAAGTCACTATATTTCAACAAATGATTTTTAATACCAAAATAAAAAAGATATAGACATAAAGATACTGAAAAAGTTCTATATTAGAAAAGGAAAGTTACTGACACATTGGTTAGAAATTCAATATATGCACCATAACCAAACAAAGCACAAAACAACAAAACCAGGTAAACTGTGCATATGAATACATGCATTAAACATTACGCATGCTAAAATTACCTGAATTATATGAATATAAGGCTTTATCTGGAAAAAAACATGTCAAAGTAATGTCAAAAATGCATTTTAAAATCTTTACATATAGTAGAGATATAAAAATTTAATTTTCCTTTATAGTATAGACTATATTGTTTACCATTTTTGTTTTAATAGTATAAAATATCACAATTCAGAATAAAGTAAGTTAGAAAGTATATCTATCCAAATTAGTAAAATATTTAAATTGCAAATCATGTTAATAGAAACTTTGCCTAATGTAAAAATTTGAGTGTGGGAATTTAGCAATATACTTCTAAATAACCCACAGATTAATGGAAGCAACAGATTAAAAATTATTTAAATTTCTTTCTAAAGGAATGAGGAAATGAATAAATTAATATTAAAGAAACTGGAGAAGTAATATAAATAAGACAAATCAATAGAAAAGAAAACATACAACCATAAAGTAAATCAAACAAAAAGTCAAATGCTTAAAAGACTAGTAAAACTGATAATTAGCAAGTCAGACCTAGGGGAATAAAGAGAGAAAAAGCAGCTTACTAATACTAGAGAAAATAGACATTAGTAGACATCCAGTAGATATTAATTAGATGTGATGTTACTATGACTAATTTTATGCATATAAAATGAAAATACAAGGAGAAATATTCAAATTTCAAGAAAAACTCGACCAAGGTGAAATAGAAAACATAAAATTTTGAGTAGTTCTAAATTTGGTAGAGGAATTTAAATTTTAATAAAAACACAAAGAAATTGCCAACCCCTATGACTGCAGTAGCAAATACTGCAAAACATTTTAAAATAATGACATCAATAATGTACAAATTCTTCCACATAGATTGTGATAATGTTTACAAATACTTTTTGAAACCGAAATAACAACATTAAAAGCAAAGCCTGAAAAAAAAATGTTACAAAAAAGAAAAATAAAAGATAGCAAATAGAAAAGAGAAGGAATATTCGCTTAAAAAACAAAAACAAAAACAAAAACCCTCTATTAGCCGGGCGTGGTGGCGTACGCTTGTAATCCCCGCGCTTGGGAGGCAGAGACAGGAGGATCGCGCGGGTTCGAAGCCAGCCGCGCGCTGGCTTAGGAGACTCTGTTTCCAAATAAAAATGTAAAAAAAAAATAAGTCTGGGAGTGTAGCCCGGAGGTAGAAGGGCTTCCAGGAACCCCAGTACCACCACCAAAAAAAGAATAAAAAACAACCTGTATTGCCGGGCGTGGTGGCGCACACTTGTAATCCCCGCGCTTGGGAGGCAGACACAGGAGGATCATGCTGGTTAGGAGCCAGCCTCACTGGCTTAAGAGACCCTGTTTCCAAATAAAAAATATAAAATAAGTCTGGGAGTGTAGCCTGGATATAGAAGGGCTTTCAGGAACACCAGTACCGCCAAAAAAAAAAAAAAAAAAAAACCTGTATTAACAGTAGTAATAATGGTACAAAACAAGAAGATAAAAAATAATCTTTATCTTTCTTTCCTGTGTGTGAATATGTATTAAAAAATTATACAGATATTAACAAATTGACTAAGGATGTAGATAAAAATGGTAAACATAACGGGCTGGCTGAGTTCATTCCAAGCATGCAAGATTAACATTTTAAAACTGGTACAATTTACCACATTATTTAAATGAAAAAGGTCATATGATTACACCTATATAGAAAAAATTTGGTAAAAAACATCTTAAGATCCATTCAAGATTAAAAGCCTTTACCAAAGTAGTGACAAAATAGACCTTGAATCTCTTGAAGTAGCACAAAAAAATCCAAGTATCAACTATAAAAGCTTTGCCAGAGATATGAAGAACAAACATAGATGTCAACTTCTACTTAACAATATCAATTTTACAGAGCATTTTATTATAGGGCCTAAACAAAGCAGTAAGAAAAAGAAAGGCAAACAAGGTATAACAGTTTAAAAGGAAGAGAAGAACTCTTTCTTGTTCATGAAAAAGATAATACTCTACACTAAAATTCAATGTATGAAAAAGTTATTAGAATTTTAAAATAACAAACCGTAAGTATTACTTCTGTATACCAGCACCAATTTGAATAAATTTCTGGATATAGATTGAAAAAAGATATACAACCTCTACATTTCAACCTATTATAATTTGTACATTGATATATACCAGATTTATAAAGTGCAATTCTCCCTACTTTCTCCAATTGGTCAATGAAATTTGAATCAATATCCTAGAAGGTTATTTGTTGAAAATAATAATTTGATAATTTATTTATAAGTGCTAAAGACTAAGAACAATATAATCTTTAAAGAGAGGGACAAATCCGGGGGTGGTGGCACATGCTTGTAATCCCTGCGCTTGGGAGGCGGCGACAGGAGGATTGCGCAGGTTCGAAGACAGCCGCATTGGCTTAAGAGACTGTTTCCAAATAAAAAGTATAAAATAGGTCTGGGAGTGTAGGCCGGAGGTAGAAGGGTTTCCAGGAACCCCAGTACCACCAAAATAAATAAATAAATAAATAAATAAATAAATAAATAAATAAGAGGGACAAAGGTGGGTAAATGATAGCAGATATCAAAATTTATTGTAAGGCTATAGTAATTCAAAAAATTTGGTATTGGCATAAAAATGGAAAAATTGGCTGAGTGGGAAAGAGTTCAGAAACTTAAAACTTCATGACTGTGACATTTCCAATACATATGTTGGATTAAGTGTATATCTATAAGGTTAAGAACAAATTTTGAAGCCTATATTGCTCTGCATACAGAAAGCATTTTTAGATGAATTATAGAGTTAATGAGGAGAATTGAGCAATATTTTAGAAGAAAATATAGTACCATATTAACTATGACCTTGAATAAGGCAAATATTTTTAAACAAGTCACAATAACAACAAAAAGCAATAGCCCTAAAGAAATGAACTGAAAACTAAAATAAATGAATGTAAAAACGTGTAAGTCAAAAGATCTTACTGAAGAGCCTTGGGGTAGCGTACATTTAAAATACAGATATCTAACAAAGAATTAAAGCCCATAAGTTTTAAAAGATAACAGAATCACTCTTACAAATCACAGTGAAAAAGACAACTCAAAAGAAAAGTGAGCAGTATATTTGACCATGCATTTCATAAGACAATAACACACAAAAAGATTATTAGACCAATCCAAACAAAAGCCACAGTAACAGTCCATATCTGCCTGAATGCCTATGATGAAAAGCACTAACAATACCAACTATAGACAAAAAGAGAAACTCAAACCCTGTTCAGTGCTGTAGAAAATATAAATTGATACAAATTTGGAAACTTTTAATATCCATTGTCATTGAATATAGAATAATCTATTATCTATTTCACTGCTTGGTATATTTCTGGCAGAAAAAAACAAACTATGAGTATCAGAGTCATGTATAAGAACATCCACAAACTTCCATAGAAGTAATTTTAGTAATAACTAAAACCTGCAAACTAACTGTTATATAGTAATAGAAAAGAATACTATATATCGATGAAAATAAATTATTCACAACAATATTGATGAATCCATAAAACAAATGGAAAGAGGAAAAAGCCAGATGTGAAAAGAAAATATATTGCATAATTTTACTTTTCTTTCTTTCTTTTTCTTTCTTTCTTTCTTTCTTTCTTTCTTTCTTTCTTTCTTTCTTTCTTTCTTCCTTCCTTCCTTCCTTCCTTCCTTCCTTCCTTTCTTTCTATCTTTTTTGTGGTACTGGGGATGAAGCCCAGGGGCATTCTACACCCTAGTCCTACTTTTTGATGGCCTCACTGAGTTGCAAAGGGCCTCACTAAGTAGCTGAGGCTGTCCGCAAGCAGCCTCAGCAGCCTCAGCCTCCCCAAAGATGGTTTTACAAGTGCGCACCACCATTCACAGTGCATGATTCTATTTGTATAAGGCTCATATATGTGAGTGATTTATTTATAAAAATACAAAAACAAGCCAAGCTGTTCTATAAAATTTGAAGTCAAGATATCAAAGGGAACAATCACTTGAGGCTTGCAAGCAGTAGGTTGATAGAATGCTAGTGGTATTCTATTTCTTGATTTGGGTGCTGGTCACATAATGTGGTTATTTGTGAAAATTCATCCAGTGTGTATGTGTGTATATGGGTACATGTGTGCAAGTATGTATGATATATATATATTATATATATATGATATATATAGGTATAATATATATATATTTCTGCATGTATGCTATACTTCAATAAAATGTTCATTTTAAAATGTTGAGTTTTGCTGGGCATGGTGGCACATGCTTGTAATCCCCGCGCTTGGGAGGCCGAAGACAGGAGATCATGCAGGTTCGAAGCCAGCCGTGCTGGGTTAAGAGACCCTGTTTCCAAATAAAAAATATAAAAATGGGTCTGGGAGTGTAGCCCGGAAGTAGAAGGGTTTCCAGGAACCCCAACAACTAAAAAGAAAATAAAAGTTGAGTTTTGCTGGGCATGGTGGTGTATACCTATAACCCCAATACCTTGGAGACTGAGCCAGGATTACAAGTTCAATGCCAGCCTTGAAGATTTGGTAAAATTCTTAGCAACTTGTGAGACTCTGTTTAAAATTAAAAAATAAAATAGGGCTTGTGATCTAGTTCAGAAGTAGACTGTCCCTGTGTTCAGTCCCCAGTATAAAGTAGAATAAAATGTAATTTTACTTCTAAAAATGTTTGAGTAGCTCAAAATTCAACTAGTTCTTCCAGGAATAATTATAAATTATATAAAACATTTAATTGTTTTAAAGAATGTTTAAAGACACTAGATAACAAACAGATGGAGACAGATATCAGTGATATAATCTTGAAATAATAAAAGCACATATTTAACCATCTCTCCTATTTTTAGTTCAGTGGAGAGGAGAGAGAAGTCAAGCAAAAAGCCTCATTCTTATAAGGCTGAGAAGACAGAAGTCAGAATTCAAGGTTGTCAGAGCAGTTGGAATTCTGCTCTTGGCAAATCCGGTAAAGAAAATACCCCTAGAGGTTCCCAAATTTAGGGACCCCATATATGCACAAAAAGAATCCTCAAATTTTTGTCTAAATTAACAGCAGCAGAGAGAAAAAAAAGAAGAAACATAATAGAAAGTCATAGCTAAAAAGGTTAAGAAATAAAACAAGATTTTAGCAACTTCTTGATGCAGAAAAGGCAGAGTTTGGAGTTTCTCATTATTACATAAGCATTAAAAAAAACACCTTAACTTTGCCTAGAAAAAAACACACCTTTGAAATAAGAGCCACAAACTAAACTAAGGAGTTCTGTGACTTAGCACTGTAGAAAAAAATCAAAATAGAATTCCCCTGCCATATTTACATATCTTGCATAGGACTTAGGTCATCTTCCATGTGTTTTCTGTCTGCTAAAATGTAGTACAACATTTTTCACTCTCTAAAATGTATTAAACACAATATTTAGTATACAATAAAAAATTAGTAGATGTGTAAGAAACACAGAATATAATCTGTAATGAAAAGGAAATACACAAATATGTACAGATCCACAGAGGACAAAGATGTTAGAAAGAGCAGGCAAGTACTTCAAGTATTACAAATCCATTAATTTTCAAGAGTTTATATATATACATATATACATACCCATACATACATGCCTAAATAAATATCTGTATTTATCAGTATATAGATGTAATAATAGAAATAAAATTCACAAAGGATATAGAAATTTGTAAGAAAATAAATACAAGTCAAAATTAAAAACAGACTGGGAGCCAAGGATGGTGCCTATAATTCTAGTACTTGAGAGGCTTAGACAGAAGATAACAGCCTCAGCAATTTAGCAAAGCTCTTACCTAATAGCAAGACCCTGTTTCCAAATAGAGTAGATGTAGACAGGTAGAGATTTCATGCAGTCAGAGGTAGAACATCCCTGGCTTCCATCCCCAGGACCCAAACAACAAAACTGGGGATGAATCTCAGTGACAGAAAACACGCTTGGTATGCATAAGGCCCTAGGTTCATTCTCCAGCATGAAAAAGTAACAATAAATAAAAATACACTGTCCTTAAGAAGATATTTGATATTATGAATTTCACAAAAGGTAAGACGTTGTAGAAGAAAGTATCAGTGAACTTAAAGATGGATGACTAAAAATAATGAAAACTGAGAAAGGAAAATATTTTTTTAAAATAGAGACACAATAACATGGAGAAAAATGTTTTACATATTTAACTGTAATCAAAGAAAGAGAATAAGGTAGAAAGTTGTTAAAAAAAAAAGAAATAATAGATGAGTAAAAAAATAAAGGAGGAATAATAAATTCCCCAAATATCTGAAATTCTGATTTTTGATTTTTGATTTTGCAGTACAGGGGACTGAATCCAGGAACATTCTAGCTCTAAGCTTCATCCTAGTCCCATATTTTATTCTTTATTTTAAAATGGAATCTCACTAAGTTGTGGAGGGCCTCACTAAGTAGCTGAGGCTGGTCAAGAACCTGCGATTCTCCTGTCTCAGCCTCCCAAGTACTGGGATTACAGGCATGTGCCATCACACCTGGCTTCTGACAAATCTTAACTATGAAATTATGTTTCTTCTGCCTCTTGACAGTATCATTTTGATTAATTCCACTGATTTGTTCCCATTCACTTTTCTCTGAAAATGAGTATTCATGAAAATAGAGTATATATGATATTCTTTAGTTTAAAAAGCAAGAAAAATTATTTTATTAAATTAAACTTCACTAGGTAAAAAATTAACATTTGAGAATCGAGAGTGTCCTCTTAAAAGAAAGTCTTTTCCCTCCAGACACTATAATTTTAACTAAATAATAGTAAATGGTATGTAAAAATAAAACTAAAACATCAAAATCACTTTCTAAAACAATCCTGTACATTTCAAGAAGGTAATAAAGAAAGTTTCTCATTGATAAGTGAAAAGAAAATCTTGTGTCAATATCTGAGATATTCCACCATCTAAAAAACTCACTTATCTATAAATACATTTTAATTGTTTGAACTCATAGGTCTAGTCTTGTTTATACATTTTCAAAATAGCAATAACAAGCCATGTGTGGTGGCGCATGCTTATAATCCATGTGCTTGGGAGGCCGAGACAGGAGGATTGCACAAGTTCAAAGCCAGACTCAGCTACTTGGTGACATTCTCAGCAACTTAGTGAGACCCTGTTTCCAAATAAAAAATATAAAATAGGTCTGGGAGTATAGCCCAGAGGTAGAAAGCCTCTGGGTTCCACCCCCAATATCACCAAAAAAAAAAAAAAAAAAAAAAAGCAATAACAGTCACTATGTGACATAGGCACCGATGACACCGTCCTTTGGTACTGTGAAAGTGATGACATAGGATAGTAGCTTTATTTAAACAGTAGTGTTGTAGAAAATATTACTTTGTCATTAAAATTTTTATCTCATAATCTAATTTATTTCGGACTTTGGAGCAATGGACCTCTGACCATTTCTATATATATTTCAATACATAGAATACTCTTATATTATCACATTCAGGATTACAGGTAAAAGTGAAGTTATCAAATCTCAAATATTGAGTTTTATCATCAATGACAAAAAAACTCCTTAAAGATTTTTCCATAGAATAAATATTGAATCTATTTATAAGTATGTTTCACATTGTCAAAGATCATAATTATTGGCATCTTAATAGCGATTAGATGGTAGTTGGTGGTAAGACTGCATGGTACAGCATGGAGCCACCATATTGGCTTTGGGCAAATTTAATACTATTAATATTAAGTAACAGAAGAGGCATTTGGGAAAGAGAAAACATTAAAGCTGAAAGACTAATTACATTAATTACATGAAAACCCATAACACCTACTGTTAACTAAAAAATACTCCACTCTCATTATTCCTCACATCTACTCTTCCCAATTATCTAGGGGGAAAGTAAAAACTTGGTAGATAGGTGTTTCAGGCCAGGCGAGTTGGCACACACTTGTAATCCCAGCATTTGGGAAGCTGAGACCGGAGGATAGCGGTTCGATGACACCCTCAGATACTTAATGAGGCCCTCTGCAACTCAGTGAGACCCTGTTTCAAAATAAGGAATAAAAAATAGGGTTGGGGGCGTAGCTTGGAAGTAGAATATCCCTGGGTTCCATTCCCAGTACCGCAAAAAAAAATTTAAAAAATAAAAATAAAGAGTTTCAGGATTGAGAGTTCTCAAAGTACTCATTATTGCAATAACGCCTGGAGTAGGTAGGAAAAGGGTCAATTCTATAAGAAAATACAATGCTAGCTAGCATTAAGAGTCTATAAACTTGGAGCCGAGTGTGTTGGCGCACACTTGTAATCCCAGTACTTGGGCAGCTGAGACAGGAGGATCACAGATTCTCAGCAGTTCATGGCCAGCCTCAGCTACTTAGTGAGGCCCTTTGCAACTCAGTGAGACCCTATTTCAAAATAAAGAACATAAAAATAGAGCTGGGGGTGTAGTTTGGAGGTAGAATGCCCTTGGGTTCTATACCCAGTACCAGAAAAAAAAAGTCTATAAACTTTAATAATAGAAATTAGTACATAATGAATTATATTAGTAATCTGTACATAATAACCTATCATCCTACATTGATTTAAAAGAGAATATACTAAATGACTATAGTGGCCCACAATAGTAAAAGCCATTTCATAAAATTCATAATGTTGTAATTGTTCCAACATAGGATGTTTCAATGGTATTTGTAAATAGTGGTTGAGTGGGTGTTTACTGTATGCGAGGCTGAAAAAAATTAGCATGGTAGAATTAATAACATCCAAATATAGAAGATTGCATGTAATGGAAATAAAATTCTACTCCATAGCCAGGAATGGTGGGGCACACTTATAATCCCAGTACTTGGGGGGCTACGACAGGAGGATCACAGATTCTCAGCAGTCTCATCTACTTAGCGAGACCTTCTGCAAATTAGTGAGACCCTGTTTCAAAATAAAGCATAAAAAATAGGGCTGAGGTACAGCTCAGAGGTCAAATGCCGCTGGGTTCCATCACCAGTACCATAAAAAAAGAAAGAAACTCTAATCCATAACTGTGTTGTTGCCAGTTATAATTCCCACAATTAATAAATGACAGAAGACTTATGCTTATAAAATGGACAGTTTTGAAATTTGGTTCATGTCAACCAGTCTTTCAGTACTGGATAAAAATATTCCTAAACCAGAAACATGTTGACACAACGAAAACTACTCCATTAATATTATGCTTAGCAGCAAGCATCTGCCTTATCTTTCAATAATAGATTCATAATTCATCAGAAAAAAAACTAAAAGCAACAACAAAATGCCCTGACTTGTGGGAGTAAAGACTCCTCAATGTTACTTTTCAATCTAGATTCCTTGTTATGACCCCCTGGAATAATTGTATAGTAAATGCCTCTGGACTATGTATAATTTAGGATAAAATGTAAACACTAGTAATATTCATAACAAAAAAACAATGTCAAAAATTATATTAGTATATTCCTGACATTAATTCATTCTTATAACAACTACCAGGTGAGGTAGGTTTTTTTCTTTCCTATAAATGAAGAAAGTGAAGAATAGAGAAATCATATTCTAAAGGGAGAAAATCTAGATTTAAATTCAAATTAGTCTGAAATTAAGTTCATACTTTCAACTACTATGCTAAAGTTGCTATTTGATATTCTTATAATACCTGGAAAATGAAAGTGGAACTCAAAATTTGGGTTATCTATAGCTACATGATCAAACTCTATTAATCATCTTATTCCTTTATTTAAGATTTTAAGCACTAAGATTTAAATACAGTTGTGCTTATTTGGGGAATATAACATCCAAAATACAAATGCAAACACTTCAATATTGTAATGAGTGAATGCTATAGGTTTAATCACACATTACTTTTCAAATGCTTAAACAGTAATAGTTATAAAATACTAACAGATGATTGCTAACATCCTTAATAGTATCTTTAAAAATTTTTAATGAAAGAATGAATTTTTGTTAAAGACTTACGTTGCAACCTCCGTGTTGGGCTCTCTCCATGGAGTTGTTTTCGTGGCAAATAAGGAGAAGGGTGGGGAAGAGGCAATGAAGAGACATCATGGGTCTGAAGCTTGTACCAATGTGGCTCATCATCTAATAAAGCTGTTTCTAATTCAATTAAAATCTATAAACACAAGAGACACAGGACTGTTATAAACACCAAGGATAAATAAAGTAGTAATAACTTTTACAATAATTGTAATGGTTATGCTATCATTTAGATGTTTAAAATGTTTTGAGAATAACTAAATGAAAAGTAAATATTTCTAACTTCTTAGTGAGGTAACAGTTTTTAATAACTAAGACATTTATTTGTCTAGCCTTGAGCAACAACTTACTAAAGGCTATTTAAATAACCACGGTGGAAATTATACATTTTACTTTAAAAAATGTCTGTAATTATTAATACATATAACAAATATACATGTATATATGTGTTACTATTATGAATGAAATATTTTCCTGGTGTCTTTCCAAGAGAATTGAAGTCAGAATACTATAATGATATATGGATATCCATGCTTTGAGCACCATAATTCACAATAGTAAACCTAAGGGATGGCCAATAGATGAATGGATAACAAAATAAATTTTGCTTACTTTTAAAGATATTTGAAATATAAAGTTTACTGACAGTCATTTAAGTAAAAATATTCAGAACAACAGAAATAATGTCAACTTCAATAAACTTTCAGGTACCTCTCCTAAGAATTCGCTTTCTTCTTCTCGAACTCGAGCTTGATCCCAAAGGGTAATTTCTAGCATTCGTTCCCGAAATTCTCTTCGGTGGACTGGAGAATAAATGAATGTTTGGTTCCATTTGGGTTCTAATGTTTTCTTTACTGTTTTTGTTCTTCTCTTGTTTTTATCACTACAAAAAACACATGTACTTATATAAAACTTTCATTGCCATAAAATTTACTAATTTCAAATTGCTCAGAAGTCAAGTGAAATTTTGTCACAAGTTTATATTTTATAGTAGATTACAAATACTATCTTTAAAACAGCTTTAAAATTTATGACATTTAATTATATAAGTATGACTTATTGGATGTGTGTCCAAGTACCAATTCATTTAAAAAACCAAGAAAAATAAATAAATTTTTGTCAAGTTAATTGAGTTTTACTTTTCTAGAAATATAATCAAAAGACTTCAGAATTCGGTCATGTTATCACATCAAGCACCGAAAACATGCTAAGTGTACTTAAAATCTAAGAGCAATAAATTTCTTCTTTTTTTTTTTTTTTTTTTTTTTTGCAGGTCTGGAGATGGAACCCAGGGGCATTTGACCTCCAAGCTACACCCCCTGCCCTATATTTTATTCCTTTTTTTTTTTTTTGGTAGTACTGGGGTTCCTGGAAGAAGCCCTTCTCCCTCCAGGCTACACTCCCAGACCTTTTTTTATTTATTTGGAAACAGGGTCTCTTAAGCCAGCGAGGCTGACTATGAACCTGCGCGATCCTCCTGTCTCCACCTTCCAAGCACGGGGATTACAAGCCTGCGCCACCACGCCCGGGTATTCTTTATTTGGAAACAAGGTCTCACTGAGTTGCAGAGGGACTCACTAAGGAGCTGAGGCTGTCCGCGAACCACGATCCTCCAGTCTCAGCCTCCCGAATGCTGGGATTACAAGTGTGCACCACCATGCCTGGCTCAATAAGCATCTTTAAAGATAGTTTTAAAACAGCAGTATACTGATAACAAGATAAACAATTCATTTGAAAAAAATTTAAGAACTTGGTTAACATTTAGAAATAAAAATTTTCAGCCAGGCTTGGTGGCACACGCTCGTAACCCCCACGCTTGGAAGGCGGAGACAGGAGGATCACGCAGGTTCAAAGCCAGCCTCGCTGGCTTAAAAGACCCTGTTTCTAAATTAAAAAAATATAAAAATAGGTCTGGGAGTATAACCAAGAGGTAGAGGGGTTTCGAGAAACCCCAATACCACCAAATAAATAAATAAATTCTATTTATCTTCATGATATTGGTACTTTCACTTTCCATTTAATTGAACTTAAATTCCACAAATAATGTTTTTTCTCAGAATTTTGAAAGATGTATTTTGACAGAAAATCAACTTTTCTCCAAAATATTAAAAACAGTGTATAGTAGCAGGACATGGTGGTACACACTTGTCATCCCAGCATCTGGGAGGCTGAAACCAGAGGATTGCGGTTCATGGACAGCCTTAGCTATTTAGTGAGGCCCTTTGCAACTCAGTGAGACTCTGTTTTAAAAATAAAAAGACTAAAAAATAGAGCTGGGGGTGTAGCTGAGATACAATGCCCCTGGATTCTATCCCCAGTACCATAAAAAAAAAATGTATAGTATGCAAAGATTTTTTTATGGTACATAGTATGCTATGTAGAAAATTTTTGTCTGGCTTAATAAATTCTAGAGTAGATCTCTTTTATGAGCCTCATTTGCCCCTCCAGAAAGTTTTATCAATAAAAAGAGATAAAGTGTTTTCTACATTTATCTCTTCAAGTATTTCTTTGAGGAAAAAGTCAGAAAAATGAAATTCATACCCAAAGCATAAATAATATTCTTTTATTTACATGTAACAACTTATCAACAGCATACAAAAACTACTGGATGAAAGCCAGGCGTGGTGGCACACGCTTGTAATCCCTGTACTTGGGAGGCTGAGACAGGAGGATAGCACAGTTTCGAAGCCAGCCTCAGCTACTTACTGAGGCTCTCAGCAACTTAGTGAGACCCTGTTTCCAAATAAAACAGGGTTGGGAGGATAGCCCGGAGGTAGAAAGCCCCTGGGTTCCACCCCCAGTACCACCAAAAAAAATATAATAATAATATATAGTAAATATATAGTAACTGTAGGTGCTGTGGCGTCTTGACATATTCTTAAGAATTCATTCTTCGACTTTTACTTCAAAACATGTAGCAAATAAAGCATAAGGCCTTTGATAATTTTCTGCTTCCTCTTATCTTTTTCTTTGTGGAGACTGTTGTTCAGATGATATTACGGCGCATGACATGAACATGATTAACTTTGTACTTTATGTAAAGAAGGCAATTAGGATCTAAGGGTGTGCAAACATGTTTACGTTCACATCTGTCCAAAAAAAACCTGAGCCTTGAGAACATTCTGCCTTGGAAGCCACAGAGGGAGATGGCTTGGGTAAGGTTCCTGTCTCAGGACAACTACTGAATAGTCCCTCTGATTTTTTGTATGCCTAAAATTTAGAGTCTTTAGCTCATTTTTTTTTTTTTATGTTTCAACAATCCTAATATCTCTATTTAAAGCAGGGCAGAACAGCATCATTTATGTTGATTAGAATTGGAACAAACAATGTTTAAAGAAGTTGGTTCTTCTTGAAGCTCAAAGAAACTGGTACCAGTGGTAAAGTCTTCTTGATGACTGGGGTGATAAATATGAAATATCCTCACCGGGCGTGGTAGCGCACGCTTGTAATCCCCGCGCTTGGGAGGTGGAGACAGGAGGAGGATCACGCAGGGTCAAAGCCAGCCTCGCTGGCTTAAGAGACCCTGTTTCCAAATAAAAATATAAAATAGGTCTGGGACTGTAGCCCGGAGGTAGAAGGGCTTCTAGGAACCCCAGTACCATAAAATATATATATATAATATCCTGTTGATTTTATAAAATAGAGTGAAACCATATCTAGTTAAGAAGAGGTAGAAATTGTAGCAGAATATGAATGCCTTTTAGTACTATTTCCAGCTTTTTTACTCTGCAGTTTGGGTTATTTTAAGCTTTAATGATTTTGATAAATAAATATAATTTATTTTTAAATATACACACGTTTAAACAAGTATTTAATAAAATAATATTTAATATACATTTAATTCATATTTTAAAATAACCTTATTTACTGTCACTATTTTGATTCTTATGAATTGTTATGTTTATGTTAAATGTCACAACTATCTAGCTGGTATGATACAGAAGGTAAATGATACAGAACTGAAACACTTGTTGATATTAACATTTTCCCACTTATTTGCAGAAATATTTTTTTTTGTTTCATATCCTTACCTTCTGTCTGGAAGAAAGTAAATTTTAACATAAGGATTTCTTGGCCTCCCATCTTCCCTGGAAGGGAGATCCTTTGCTCCCAAAATTGTAACTATTAATTGGTGACCAACCTTGTCAAACCATAGTTTTATCTGAAAAGCAAAAGTATGCACATATCAACTCAAATATTTACTATCAATACATGTTTACATTTGCAATCTTCACACCATTCTATTACACTAACATTAGCACAGAGTATAAATTTCACTTGAGCAAAGTACAATTAGTTAAAATAAAAGGATATACTATAATAACTTCAATGAATAAAAGAGCTTGTTCTGATATTTTGGTTTCACTGATAAAGCACCTGGGTATTTTTTATTATTCTAATGTGACTGCTTACTAACATGCACATAATAATTATACTATCATAATTAATGGCTTTATAGATAATCATTGCTCACTTTCTTCCTTATGCAAGAATTGGTGTAGTTCATTTTGTTTCCTCTATAATGATTTTTTATTAAGTGGTATTCATAGGGAATTTTCAAGTAAATATTTGTTATTCGGTAGCCAAAGACATTTCAAAGGTCATAAGCAAAGGGGATTTATTAGTCAATCTATTCTTTCAGTTCAAATTTAAAACTTTAATGAAGTCATTTTTTCAAGTGTCTCTTATTCAGACATGAAGTCTCCTTTTCTTCTGTGAAGTAAACACATCATCTTCTTAGAAAAATAATTTTTCATTCTTTGAGATAAGAAATGTGAGTAAATCTGCTCTGCCATAGTTAGGGATTGGAAGTCCACATCCAGCGGCTTAATCCATTTGACTTCTCAGTTACTTTCCACCCATTTCATACCTTCACACCTAGCTAGTTGACTCTACTCTATCAGGATCCATGAGAGACCTGGATGGGATGCACACATTGGTTCAGAACTCAGTAAATCTCTGATGAGCATCTGGAAGCTGAAGTGGAACACTAATTTGGAACTTGAGAATTAAAGGTAGAAATAAATTTTGATTCTATATGCAACACGGGCAGTTAATTCATCCACCATGGTCTCCTCAGTGCTCCTTCATATTCTAAGGAAGAGACTGAGCAACTTTTGATGAGAAGAGGTGGACTGATAGCCAAAGAGCACAGAAAACTATTTCTAACTCTTTTCCTTTTCCTAAAGGGAATTAGTCCTCTTATAGGAATAAAAGTAAAAAAAATCCAAATTTAAAAAGTCTAATTACTAGCCTTTATGTCGTTTTGTCTTTATGTTTAATGTAGGTATTATCTGGCTGTTTTTAACAAAAAGTTTTTCTAATAAGACTGCTAAGTTGTATTTCTCAAACTGCAGCTTACTAATTAGGAACAATATTATCTGACTTTTTTTCATTTACGTTATAAATATCTGTGTCCACTTCTCAGCTATCCAATCATCATGGGGCCTGGAATATAGATTCTTTTTTATCTTCCCAGTGACTCTCATAGCCATTGAAGTTTGAGAACCATTCACCTAAAGAATCAACCACCTGAAGAAAAAAGTCTCCAATAAAAGGGAAAGGGTTCAGATATTGGTTTGCTTCACAGTATTAGAATATGAGGATGGGAAGAGGAGTGCTATTCTTCTAAAAAAGAATGAGAAAAAGCCATGAGAGGAAAAAGAAAGGAATGTGGGAGTGTCTCACTATTTATGAGATGAAAGAAATGCTGTTGATAGTGCCACAGGTCCTTGAAAATGTATGACAAAAACCTGTTTAATTTCTAAGATATTCTTTATTTTCACCAATAATAAAAGAGCTTATGGCTTTTTTCAAAAAATATCAAAAAAATTTTCTCAAGAACCATAGCATGAACACCTCAAAGAAAATACCTCATAGCATATAGTTGAAAAGCAAAGGTAATATTACTTGAGACTAAGTCCAAAATTATTTGCACAAATTGATAATTGCTGTGAGAAATTTTTAAAGGAATTGAGGCTAAGTACTTGTTGCCGTCTTCAGAGGCAATAATTTTGCTCAGTCAAAATCGTTAAAGCTAAACATATGAGCCTTGTGTGGTGACACACGTTTGTGATCCCAGTACTGGGGAGACTGAGACAGTAGGACCACAGATTTGTGGCCAACCTCAGCTACTTAGTGAGGCTCTCTGAAACTTTGTGAGACCCTTTTGCAAAATAAAGGATAAAAAATAGGGCTGAAGATGTAGCTCAGAAGTAGATGTCCCAGGATTCAATCCCCAGTACTGAAAAAAATAAATAAATAAATAAAGCTAAACATTTGAGATATACACTTCAAAAGTTTGGTAAAGAGTATTCTTTTCAGATTCTTTTATGCCTTGAAAAACCAAAATAGAAAAAAAAACTTATTATAATATCCATTCCTCCTACAATCCAATAGTAGGTATATATGGCTTTCGTATTTTTATAGCAGTATTTTAGAGTTAATTAAATTATACTTTCTAAATATGTGAATAATATAAGTTAGACAGAAACAAGCACATTTTAACTTTGCTAAATATTTGACCAAAATTATATTCTTAATACACTGTTTTAATCTGAGGGTTTAATAGCTCCAGTTTTTATTTATTTATATTACAGCACTTGCATTGAAGTTTTTAATAGATATCCAGTTCATATCACATTTTACTGGTTAAGCTTATTTTATCATATTCTTAAATTTCTTATCTGTACTTTTGAAGTAAATTATTGTAATAAGATATTGATTCTCCAATATATAACAAATGTATCTTTATTATCCTAGTACTAACAAACTGTGTACTCAATTATTTTCTTCAAGTAAAAACTGATATTATTTTAATTGTTTAATATAACTATTGTCTTAGCCTTACCAAATAATCACTTTTTATTTTAATAAGTAGAACCTGAGCATCACATATAAATATTTATATGGTATAACATTAACTATAAGTTTTATTGTTTTAAATCTAAGCAAAATATTACTTTAAAACCAATTAATTTCTTAAAACATGCAGCAAAGCAAGGAAGGCATAATACTACTGTTTAAAAAAACTATATTGACATTATTTTACCATACAAAGGTTTCCTAATGAAAAGAGGCAAACAACTTGTACCCACGTATTATAATGAGTTAAACAGAATGAGAGAATATAAATAAACCCCACCATTTTATTTGGATTGTGGTTTTCTTATTCAAAAATAATATATTTTCCAAAAGTTGAACCTTACATATAATATACATAAAAGTCACAATTTAAATAAGGTACAAATATATTTGCCAGTCTCCTCAGGAGTCATTGCTTGGAAAATGCAAGAGAATGTAGATGTTCAGTGATATAATGAATGATTTAAAGAGACAGGAACCTTAGCGAAATAAAGGAATATTTCTGTAAATGTTACATATATAAGTGGAATCTATTATAAATCTACATTAAATGCCACTTTGAAACCTATAATTTTAATATTTTATCATATAAAATCACTTACAAAGATTGTCTCTTTAAATTTTAATCAGTATTCTAATCCCCATGCAGAATTTTACAAGCTGGCTCATAAAATGATTTCAAAGTCAATAATATGGTTTGGAGCAACATACCAAAAGAACTTTTCCTACTACGCATTTTCCAAAAACATACAGATAAGGGATAAAACACGACTTTAGTTTCTATCAGGCAGACAAGGCCTTTACCTGAACCCTAGGAACAAAAGGCGTTGTTCTTCTACTAAGGCTTTGGCTCTGGTAAGCAAAATTAAAGAAAAAAGCAATAAAACAAAACCAAAAGGACAACACGCTGGAACTAAAAGACCAAAAGTAAAAATAAACACATAGAACTACCCTTTAAATACAATATTTCCATGATAATTTAAATAGCTATTTAAATTAAGTACTTTACTGTAGTAAATAGTTAATATACCAGATGCTAAAATAGGTAAAAATTATACAAAATGTTAGAAATTGTTTAGTCAGGTTTTTAAAATGTATTCAACATATCAGAAATTAAGACTGAATATAAAAATAACATATTTGGGCTTGTATATTCTGAAATGATTATAACTCAAAAACCAAGAAATTTCAGATTCTACCTTTAAACACACAACAGTGCTTGGTATCCATGGGGCACTGGTTCCAGGATCTCCCACACATACCCACAAATAAAATCTGTGAATGCTCAAGTCTCTTACACAAAATGGCATGGAATTTGAGTATAATTTAAAAAATTATACATATATATATATATATATATATATATATATATATATATATAGTCTAAACTGGGCATGGTAGCACATGCTTGTAATCCCTGCACTTGGGAGGCGGCGACAGGAGGATTGCACAGGTTCAAAGCCAGCTGCGCTGGCTTAAGAGACCCTGTTTCTACATAAAAAAGTATAAAAATAGGCCTGGGAGTGCAGCCCGGAGGTAGAAGGGTTTCCAGAAACCCCTGTACAACCAAAAAATAAAATAAAATAAAATGTAGTCCAAAAAGAAGTTTGGCCGGGCATGGTGGTCTGCGTCTGTAATCCCAGTACTTGGGAGGCTGAAACAGGAAGATTGTGGGTTCATGGCCAGCCTCAGAAACCTTGTGAGGCCCTTTGCAACTTAATGAGACCCTGTTTCAAAATTAAAAATAAAAATAGGGCTCAGGGTGTAGAGATCAGAGGTAGAATGTCTGTGTGTTCAATCTCCAGTACCAGTAATAATAATAATTTTGATGAAAAAGTATTGCATTACACAATTATTGGTGAAGAAGCCGTCTGTGGAAGTAGTTGTGTGACTACTCCCACATAATGCAAATTTAACCAACAGTCAAATAATATTAGCCAAATTGACTGGTTGGTTAAATAGTTGACTCATATTTTAATAATCTGTACCAGGTTCTAGTCCTAAATACCACCTTCAGACATTATTATTATTAACACTGGTAATAATAGGTAATTATTACCTATTAATAAAATATTTTATTACTTTTTATTTATATAGGTTTTTTAATTCTTAAGCCCTTATTGATGGTTTATTGCAAGTTTAATGCTTTATATTACCAATAATCCTATGTTATAATAATAGTTACTATTATGTCCAATTTGCAGACGGGGAAGCAAGACATAAAACAAGGTCTAGGTATACTTTCCAGTACTCAAAAAAAAAACACAATAAAGGCAGAAAGTAGAGCCCAGTTCTGATGAACTCACTCAATTTTTCAAAATAAAATAAAATTTTTTTTTGCTTTCATTTTGAAACTATTTCCAAATGATGTTTCAAAAATTAGAATTCAGGCATGCCATTAGTTAAGTCAGGAAAAAACTAGACACATATCTCTGGGTTTGAAAATAGATTTCAAGGCACTTTACTCTGCTTCTCTCACAAAGATTACGTCCCATTCCTCACATTTCTTAGGGATGTCTCCCCTGTCTCCTTCCAGGCCATAGTTAAAGGCTTCTTTCTGTCAATTCCACTGCTAAATAAAAACAGATAATGAAGAGTAGGACTGTTGTCCAATTCAAATCACTGGACAGATACTATTTAATATATAAATCTAAAACCCAAAGGAAAGCAGGCTTTCAAAGACGACTGCTATCCAATTATGAGTCATCTCTCTCTCCAAAATCCAAGGAAATCTCAATCTAAGACATCTTCCCTTTTTTGTATGGAGATATACCCAAAATAAGAACTCTTCAGCTATGGAGTGTGTCAATGATGTCTGTCTGCATAACTCTTGGATAGATAATTTGTTAGCAAACAGAAGAGAAAGTATATGAAATTGACAGAGATAAACTAGACATGCTGAAGAAAAGGATTAAAAAGGTACTAGAAATAAATTTTGTTTTCCCTGCCTCCCCACCTGTCCTGTTATAAACCAATTATATTAAGATAATAAAATATTTTAAATGTAAATACCAAAAATTCAAAAAATAAAAGATTTACTTTAAAAGGAGTACTATTTTAAAATAAAATAATCCTTTAAACATTTTCCCATCCTCTAAAATAACCTCAAGCAAGCAACTCACAGATTTCCAAAATCAGTCTTTTTTTAAACTAATCTTCACCCATACATTCATATATTAAATGTGACTGTAAAAGCACATTTTCATTGTGTTTTTTAATTGAAATTAAATCCACAAAACACACAATTAGCCATCTTATAGTATACAATTCAGGGACAATTATTGAGTCTACAATCCTGTGGAATCATTACTTTTCTCTAGTTTCAAGACATTTCTGTAATGCCAGAAAAACACCTTATATATTAGGTAATCACTCATTCCTCCATCTCACTATCCTTTGGCTACCACAAGCTGCTTTCTATCTCGATGAATTGTAGATAATTTATACAAGAATGGTGAAGTACCATTGTAAATGGTAATTATTTTTAACTCACTTACTTTAAGCGTGAAAAATCAGATGTTATTATAATTCAAGCTGCATACAAATGAAGAATTTGAATTTGTATACCACAATCAAATTTACATTTTAATGTCATTTATCCTATTCACTGTATTACTATCTTTAGGATATACCCTCCCTACAATGCTTCTAGAACAAGGTTGTGACAATGAGGTATAAAAGATTAAATTTCAAAGAAAAATCTTTCCTTTTTATAAAGGCTATGTAATTTCCAAGGTGGTAGAAAAGACATGCCTATTTTTAAGTTACTCATTTCCCTTAAATGAGTATATAAAATGGATATTTATAATATTTACTAAAAACGAAGCTTGAAAAATATTATAATAAAGTAACTTGGGGAAACTTTTCAATCATAAATCAACCACAGAATATATATTGGTGGTACTGCGGTTCCTGGAAGCCCTTCTATATCTGGGCTACACTCCCAGACCTATTTTTTTTTTTTTTTGGAAACAGGGTCTCTTAAGCAAGCATGGCACCTCCCAAGTGCGGGGACTACACTCCCAGACCTATTTTTTTTTTTTTTTTTTGGAAACAGGGTCTCTTAAGCCAGCATGGCGCCTCCCAAGTGCAGGGATTACAAGCGTGCGCCACCACACCCAGCTAAAAAATAATTTAACAGAATCAATTGTATAATGAATTCCCACAGAAAGAAAAAATTCTGAACCTTTTCTCACTTTTAAAAAAGTCAAAGTATTAGATGTTGTGTTTTATGTTAAGACAAGAAATTTTATATCAAGAAACTAGTTTATATCAAGAAACTAGGCAAAGACCATAAATTTTAAAATGTGTAGAATTACAGTAGTAATTTTCTGGAGGAAAAAACTACCAAGTTCAAGAACCCAAATTAAAAAAAAGATTCAAAATAAGGAAGTGCTGCCAATGAAAAGACTAACATGCAGTTGAGGCAAGCTCATCCGGACCTTTTCACCAAATACATTAATGGCAAGTTCATGTTATGTCCTGGAATGGTAGACAGTCACATAATTCAAGACTGAAGATAAAATAAATCACATATGGCTTTTAAAATCAATAGCTTTGAGTATAAAAATGTAAACAAGAAACTTGTATTATATGTATTTTTTCTACTGGAGAAAATATCAATCCATGAATTACATATAAATATATTAGGAAAGTCAACTCACATACTATACAAATTATATTTGTTCTCAGGCATTAGCAATGAGATTCACGATTCTGTAAGTGAGGAATGAGTGCAAATAAGTTCCCACTAAGAGCAAAAATGTCCAAAGGTAGAATGGAAGAAAATGGGAATGCGATGTTGCCCTGTGACCTCTTAGGAGCTTTCCCAAGAGGTGATATAGGTAGACATACTTTTTCAAATCCTATATCATTATAACAAACCAAAATTCTCTTAAAAGTGGAAGAAATAGGATTATACACATAAAATTAAATAAATATCCAAAAAAGCATCTTACTTATGGTTTTCTGGATGCAAAGAATGAGAATAAAATTACTACATTACACAATAATAAAAACCATCCTATCCTAATTTATTATATTCCTAATGATTAGTACTATTTTAATAATACTGATAGTATTAGCTCTGACCTAGTATCAAAACTTAATCTACATTTCTGAAATAAATTATTGGAACTTAATTTGGGTTAAAAAATTGTAGAAAAAAATTTGGAATAGATTTCAAGAATCTTAAAATTTAATTGTCCTTCATATTGTAATTTTACTTAAAGAAAGTTATCCTGACAAAATAAATTTGTCCTAGAAAAAATATACAAGATTATACTCAAGGATTTCCATGGCATCATTATCTATACTAGAATAAATGAGAACTCAGAAAGATATATAATAGTGAGTTAATCTAGAATATATTATTAAATTGCTATTAAAATAATTTTAAGAGGAATTTTTAAAGTTCACAACATCTTACAATGAAATAACAGGATTCACAATACTATGTACAGATTTATTTCTATCTTAATTAAAAATTTATATCATATATAAGTGGTTACATTTTGGTATCAGGAGTATAGAAGACTTTAACTTCTCATTTAATTTTCTATACTATCTAGATGTTCTGTAACAAATACACATTATGTTAATAATCATTATCTTTTATATATATGTGTGTGTCTAATTTCAAAACATACATATTTAAAGTTTCAGTAAAATATAGTGGAAAATATTCCTCCCAAGTCAAAAGAAAATGAGAAAATTGTATGCATATGAAATGATAATTATATGGATTTTAAATCAATATCCTTTATAAATTTAAAGCCTATAACAACCTCATTATATACACGTTTAGAAGTGAAACTTTTAATTTTATATTACCTCAAAATATTTATCATTCTTATTTCCTACCATATTAATTTTAAACTATGAGGAAAATTAGTTGAATTTAAATTTGTCTAAATCCCTGCTTTGTAATCCTCAACTTCTCCTGCTACTGCAATTTGTATGTGATTTTAAAATTTGAAATGAGAGTTTTAAAAAGTGGTATTTATTAAGAAAATCTAATTTCTGCTTCTTTCTTCACCAAATCAAACCAAATAACAGACACACACACACACACACACACACACACACACACACACACACCAACTCATTTATGTCCTGGAATCATCCTGGCCCTCCTCTGAGCACTATTTAAAGATGACCTAATTAAGTGGAGAATAATAACTAATAGGAACTTAGTGTTTCCTAAGATGACAGAAGAAAACACACAAAGTTGTAATTATAAATAACAGTCTATGTGCTGTTAATATATGTAGAAAAATAAGTAGAGGTAGAACTTATTGTAGCAAATTTTAAAAAGGCCACTGTTCTCAAATTTAAAAGTTCACACTACTTATGAATGAAAAAGGAAAAGAAAATGATAAACTCATTTCAATATGACATTTATGATAACGTAATAGTGTCCCATCTTTCTTGTATAACTTTTCTATTATTGGTAGTTTTGTGGACAAAATAACTGCAGAATAGATAATTCTTATAACTTCAAAAATTTTTAGTATTTTAATTTTGCTTATACTTATTATATCTCCTTTTAGTTAGTGAAAAGACTTGAGAAAAATCAAACACTTCCCCTTCCCCATAAAAAATAAAAGAACTTTCTTAGCTGATTTAATAAAGTTGTTTCTATTATTCTAAATATAGCAGGCAAAATTAATTTTGATTTTAATTATAACATTTTCATCCAAAATTCAATGTTTGTAATTTGAGAACCTAAAGAGTTCTTAAATACTCATAAAATTTCAAGTTTAGTAATCACCAGCATTCTTGATTTTTAATATAACTGAATACATTTGAATATATTAATATTCAAATGTTCCAATAAAGAAAGGATAATTGAATAACACAAAGGAAGAAATAAAATTTGCAAAGCTCTTCTAATATGGACATAGTATAAAATGCATAAATGAACTTTTAATTTTAATTAAGAATGTGCAAAGAAGAGATCACTTAATATGAAATTTCTTAGTATAATTTTCAGAAACCTATTATAAATCTCATTATTTCATTTGTCTATTGGCAAAAACAAAACAAAACAAAATCTTCAGATTTCTACCTCAGAACAATATTCAAAGCTCCATGATTGCTATGAAATCCATCCTAAATTCCCTTAAGCTTGATAAGCAAGAAAGAATAAAGTTAATTTTAAGTATAAGTTTATATAGTGAACACTTTTATTTCTTTTAAAAAATCTATGACAAATTAGTCATTTTTAAAATATAGAACAAAAATTCTGACATTGATTATTGCAATAATTTATTAAGGTTAAAAAGAGTTTAGATATCTTCACAAAATCTAGATCTCAATAAAATCCTGAAAACGAAAATCTAGTAAGAAAAGCATAATAATAATCAAAATTAAATTTCAAATAATTAAACTATTAAGAATGAGAAAATCAATTATTAAAATCAAAATTATATTCTAGAAATCTTGACTTACAAAAAGCTAACATTATATTTTAAAAATAGTATTTAATAAAGCTAACATTTTATTTTAAAATATTATTTAATATTTTATATAGACAAATTAATTTAGTGATTACATACTGAAAGTTGTCCAGATAAGAACTGTGGAACATCCCTCAACATGCCAGGACTCATGGGAGAGGTAACGGAAATAGAAGGACGATCCATTTTTTGAGATTCAAATGAGCTAGAACCTGGAATGATATATAGCACTTTACTATTATTCAAGAACCTTTAACATATATCTTTAGAAGTTACAAACATATTAGAGAAAACATAAGTCCCATCTCTTTCTGTGCTTGGCTGATCTCACTTAACATAATGTTCTCCAGATCTTTCCATCTTTTTGCGAATGACATGATTTTCTTCTTCTTTATAGCTGAATAGAATTACATTGTATGTATTTCCCATAATTTTGCAATCCATTCATCTGCTAATGGAGACCTAGGCTGATTCCATATTTTGGCTATTAGGAATTGTGCTGCTATGAACATGGGTATGCATATGTTACTCTAGTTCTCTGATTTCAACCCCTTTGGACAAATACCTAGCAGCGATATAGTCGGATCATATGGTGGATCTATTCCTAGTGTTCTAAGGAATCTTCACACTCATCTCCAAACACAGAAAGAGAAGGAGCATATGTTTTCTCTAATATGCCCAAACTAAGGAGTATCAGGGCTACCAGAGGGACTCCGGATAATGGAGGGGAAACCTCAGCAAAGCTAGAATGGAAGGGTAGGAGAGGAAGAAGGCTGAGGCTGATTAACGGAAGAGCTACATCCAAATACGTGTAAAAGTATGAATATAGCACGGTTAACCTGGACACTCATTGTTAGGAGGGGGGAAAGGGATGGGGAGGGCACCAAGCACAGTCTAAATGTATGCCATTTTCTATATGTTGCTCATAAAAATAAAATTTTAAAAAATTTAAAAATAAGCTTACAAACATATTTATAGGTTTTTTTTTAATTTGGGGGGTTTCTTTGAAAGCAGAAATACAGATTAATAATTGTCTTAAGATGAATGGTGAGTCATTTTCTATGCTGAGAAATCAAGGCCATGTGCATGCAGAGCACATGCTCTACCACTGAGCAACATCTCCAGGCCAAAGATCATCTAATTTAATAGTGTATTTTCGATTATTGGGGTATATAGATAATCAGACAACTTCTCATAATTTCATTTCTATCATCATGGTTTAAGTCACCACTGTCTTGATCATTATACTAATCCTGTCACTGGTCTTTCTCTTTTATCCCTGAGTCCATTTAATCTATTTTCAATATAGTAGTCAGATTTTCAAACCTAAATATCTCCTCAAACTGTCCTCTACATCTCTCAGAGAAAAAGCCAAAGCTCTTCCAGTGGCTCATAAAGTCCATGTCATTTGGCGGCCCATTGCTCCTGTATCCTCCTCCCTACCAGTCGCCCTGCTCTGTTAAGCAGCACTGGCCTTCCTGCCTGCCCTTAAGAGCACCTTAGGCTTCCTGCCTTTACCATGTCTGTGACCATCTGATCTCTGTGCCTGGAAGGCTTTCCTACCAGATGACCACTCCTATTTTTTATTCCAATCCTTTTTTCTTAGTTTGATTTATACTGATCAAGACATTCAAATTGTAATTCTCCTCTCTCCCTCTTTCCCAATATCCCTTACTCTACTCTTAAACAATCAAGATACTTAGTTGATTGGGCGAAAAAATCATTTCTTTAACATAAGAAACTACATTCAAGTCAGGGACCAGATGGTTTCCCAAGAGAATTTTAGAAACCACACTCAGAACAAGCAATAAAAATATTCATGTATTTGACAATACCTAAACTTATAACTATTGTTTTATTACCAGAACCGTTAGTCTGTCTTACAAAATATAAATCAGAATAAATATAATTATCCACTATTTTTCCCCAAGCATTTCTTCCCATTTACTGAAAGTGAGGTTACAGGCAATAAATTTTAAAACTGAGAGAAATTAAGAGGATAAAGCTTTCAGCAGTTCAATTGATATGTTTATAATTTTTTCTTGTGAAGATGATTTCATAGATATGTATGTCAAAACTTACCTAATTGCGTACTTTTATTGTATTTTAATATACCTGAATAAGGCTACCTACGAATCCATAATAAAAGCAGTAAATTATGGAATTATAGAATAATAAATAAATGTAAATAAATATGTTTAAGTTTAAAAAACAAAATTTATTATAAAATAGGTCTGGGAGTGTAGCCCTGTGCTAGAAGGGTTTCCAGGAACCCCAGTAACACCACCAAAAAAAAAAAATTATTTATAGTAAATATAAGTAAGTAATAAATTGTAGAAGTTTGTACTTTTTCCCACAGTGACATGAAATGATACTAAGTGTTGCAATTTTGTGTGATTATATACTTGATAACAAGGTTGTTATATTTCTTACTTCATGTTAATAAATAAAATACTTTATTTGGCCTTTAATGACTGACATTATTAATAACATATCCTCTTAGAATAATAAAACTTACTGGACTCCAGTTGTGCATGTGTGCTATCAGGTATTCTAGGTATATCTCTGAAATGATACAAAAAGAAAACAAGAAATTGTTTTAACAACTAATGTAATGCTGTTTTATTCATTATCAACCTATATAAAAATGGACATTGTATAATGAAAACACCCGTGTATGGTAGAGGAATTATATAAATAAGAAGCAAGATTTTTTGCTAATATAAGTTTTAGGCTAACTCCAAGTATTTAAAAGGAATTAAAATTTATATGCCTTTGTAGCAGATTTATAGAAGACTATACATTTTATTTCCTATGTGCCCTGCTACAAAATTAACTACTCTAAAATATTTTTGTATGCAACGATGAAATTTTTACAGATACACTTTAATTTTATACTACTCTTTATTTTTTCTTTTGTTGTGAATCAACACTAAAGCTCAAAATATCACCAAAACAAAAATTTAAATATTAGGATTGTAATCAGGCATGGTGGGGCACCCTTGTAATCCTAGCATTTGGGAGGCTGAGACAGGAGGAGCACAGTTTGCGGACAGCCTCAGCTACTTAGTGACTCCCTTTGCAACTCAATGAGACCCTGTCTCAAAATAAAGAATTAAAAAATAGGGCTGGAGGTATAACTCAGAGGTAGAATGCCCCTGGGTTCCATTCCCCAGTACTGCAAGAAAGAAAGAAAGAAAGAAAAGAAAGAAAGAAAGAAAGAAAGAAAGAAAGAAAGAAAGAAAGAAAGAGAGAGAGAGAGATAGGATTGTAATTACAACTTTATCACTGTGTGTTGCTTTATTTTTTAAATTTTTTATTGGTGCATTGTAGTCATACATCTTAATGGGATACAAGATGGTGGAGGCACACATGCACACATCACCCAATCGTCCCTTACCCAATTCCTGCCCCATTCCCTCCCCCTCCCTCGTTCTCATGCTTGGCTTAGTGATTGGCTTTGATGTGTTTGTTAAAGTACATCATGTGCACTAGAGAATTAGCTTCTTCTTTCCTCCCATCCTCTCAGGTCGCCTTATTTGCTCATCTATAGAATCTCCTTCATCATCTAGAGTTCCTCCTATGACTTATTTCTCCCGAGCTTTCACATATTAGGGAGAGCATCCAATTTCTTCTTTTTTGTGACTGACTAATCTCACTTAGCATAATGTCCTCCAGTTCCATCCATTTCCCTGTAAATGATGTAATTACAAATTTTAAACATAATATCTTCATTGAGATAAAGGTAAACACATTCTTTATTGGGACTATCAAAATTGCCTTGTAAATGTAAGTATATCAAAATTAAGGATACTTACTTAATTAGAAGAGCAGGCATTAATAGTTGGACACTTTCAGAAAATTATATAGAATTATTTAAAAATGCTAAACAAAAATATGATTTTTTTTTTTGGTGGTACTGGGGTTCCTGGAAGCCCTTCTACCTCCGGGCTACACTCCCAGACCTACTTTTACATTTTTGTTTGGAAACAGGGTCTCCTAAGCCAGCGCGCGCGGCTGGCTTCGAACCTGCGCGATCCTCCTGTCTCTGCCTCCCAAGCGCGGGGATTACAAGCGTGTGCCACCACGCCCGGCCCCAAAAATATAATTTGAAAATACTTTATTGCCAAGAAATATGCTTAATTAATACTTTATACTAGCCAGGCACGGTGATGCATGCTTGTAATCCCAGTAATTCAAGGCTGTGACAGAATCACAGGTTTGTGGCTAGTTTTAGCTACTTACTTAGTGAGCCCCTCTGCAACTTAGTGAGACCCTGTTTCAAAATAAAAAATAATGCTGGGGATATAGCTCAGAGGTAGAATGCTCTTAGGTTCAATCCTCAGCACCATAAAACAAACACAAAAACAAAAAAAAAAAAACTATACTGCTACACTGTAGTTTTAGCATATTACAAAACCTTGAAAAGAGAAAATGAAAACTGAAAACCTTGAAAAGAGAAAATGAAAAGTGAATATAATTCTATATTCTAGATTCATTACTTTGAAAGAAAAATTAAGCTACCAATGTAAATCATTTTTCTAGCATAAAAAAGATCAAAATAACGTAGCACAATAATTTCCTAATGGGATGAAAACCAGGCATCATTATTCTACAAAAAAAATCTGTACCTACCCATTAGATTGCTCTTATTCAAACATGCATTTCATAAGTTCATCATCAAATTATATATTTTTCTATTGCTTTTACTTTTGCATAGGTATATCTTTTAGATAGGCATGGAATATAAGCATCTGTAGAAGAAATACTGCTGTGATCCATAGTAATTCTTACAACTCAGATAAAAAGATTATATTAATTGCCAACTTTTGGAAACTAATTTATGGGCAATAAATTACATAGCCAAAAATTATTTTGATACTGGCCTATTTGGGGTATTGATTAATTTATTAATTTATTTACAGTACTGGGAATTAAACCCAGGGGTGTTCTATCTCTAGCTACACCCCCAGCCCTGTTTTATTTTTCATTTTGAAACGTGATCTCACTAAGTTGCTGATGATTTGGCTAAGTTGCAGGGGCTGGCCTTGAACCTATGATCCTCCTGTCTCAGCCTCTCTAATATTGGAATTCCTGGTGTGCACCATCACACCAGACTCTTTATTGTTGCCTTTCAATCACCATTCTTAAAGCTCTTTTTCCTTAAATTGGTCCCTTTGTGTGGGAATTATATGCCCTTTGGTTCTTTTTTCCTAGGCCAAAGTCTCTATTTTGAAAAAAGTAGAATATAGTTGATCATCATTTTTATTATGAAGATGACTAAAGTTAATTAAATTTAACTTAAAATTGTTATTATAGTCCTCTTCCCTTACTAATAACTGTAGCCATCCACTAAGATACTAACATACTTTTTAAAAATCTAAATCTTTTGCCAGGCGTGGTGGCGCACGCTTGTAATCCCCAAGCTTGGGAGGCAGAGACAAAAGGATCACGCAGGTTCGTAGTCAGCCTCGCTGGCTTAAGAGACCCTGTTTCCAAATAAATTTAAACAAAAAGGTCTGGGAGTGTAGCCCGGAGGGAGAAGAGCATCCAGGAACCCCTATACCACAAAAAAAAAATCTAAATCTTTCTTCTTCAATAGCAAACTGTTATTTTATCATAACCAGATAAAGTCGTGATTTTATTTGAGGCATTTTCGATAAAGAAGAAAAAAGGCATTGTCTAAAAAATATTTTTTTCATCAAACAATCAGACATTTTAGGGCTCAACACAAACTGGCGCAACACAAACTGTCCGACAATAGTCAACTTTAAACAAGTGTGAAGTACTGAAATCAGCTCACCCAATAGGCCTTGAGACAACAAGCTCCACTTGCGGTTCAGGCTTGGACTCTAGGATGATGTTGTACACTTCTTCAAATGTGGCCCCTTGCAATAGCCTTCCATTCCATTCTAACACTTCATCGCCTATAGTGTCAGGAATAATAATCTCAGAAATAAAAAACTAATCCCATAAAATATACTATAAAGAAGACATCTTTAAATTTTTTTATTTAATTTTTATTTTTTATAAGTGGAACATATTGAGAGTGGTATACATTTACATTGTGCTTCATGCCCTTCCCCCTCCCTTTCCCTCCCCCCCAATAGAGGATGTCCAGGTTAATCGTGTTGTATTTATGCTATTACACATATTCGTATGTAGCTCCTCCATTGAACAACCTCAGCTTTCTTCCTCTCCTATCCTTCCATTCAAGCTTTGCTGAGATTTCCCCTCCATCATCTGGAGTCTCTCTGGTATTACCACTACTCCCTAGCTTGGACATATTAGAGAAAACATTTGTCCCTTCTCTTTCTGTGCTTGACTAATCTCACTTAACATAATGTTCTCTAGATCCTTCCATCTTCTTGCAAATGCTATTATTTTAGTTTTCTTTATAGCTGAATAGAATTCCATTGTGTGTATTTCCCATAATTTTGCAATCCATTCATCTGTTGATGGAAATCTGGGTTGGTTCCATATTTTGGCTGTTACAAACTGTGCTACTATGGACATGGGTATGCATATGTTAACGTAGTTCTCTGATTTCAACCCCTTTGGAAAGATACCCAGGAGTGGTATAGCCGGATCAAATGGTGGATCTATTCCCAGTTTTCTAAGGAATCTCCATACTGATCTCCATAGTGGCTGAACTACTTTGCACTCCCACCAACATCTTTAAATTTCAATGAACATCATAGAATAAAATCACTGTCACAGAATAAGAAACATACTGAGAACAACTTAATGGCACAGAGTTCAATGGCCAAGAGTATATTTCACCCAAAACGATAATGGTAGAAAAAAATTCACAAGTATGATCTCTATTAAGAAATAACATTTGATTTCTTAGTAGAAATTCAAATGATAGACAACTATCAAGATCAATTTCCTCTTTCAAGATTTTATGAATCTGTACAATAGGCTTCTCAATATATACAGTTAAACACCTTGTTTTCTTTAAGAGGTGTCCATTGTCTAAACTCTTTTGTAAAAGCTTAATAATTAGCATCTTAAATCCCCTTCAAGAACTCAAGTATTTCTCCAATAGTATAGATTACCCAGGTAACACAAAGTGACATATTTTAGAAAACATGCATATATTCATGAAGTTTGTTTTCTAAACTATGTTGGAATTGTTTCAAAAGAGAAAGAAACCAATAGTAACAAAATAAGTTAATACTAGACACATATTAGTAAATCCATAAGTTTAAAAAGTAAACAAAAGTTATTGCCTCTGACTCAATAAATAAGAGGTGACTTTCCATTAATGAATAAAGATTTATATCTATGTGATATGAAGTACTACTGGTCAAATCACTTCTAAATGGGAATAACACTATTCACATTTCAAATGTAAATAACCAGTGATAGAAACATACCTGGCCTAAGATGTCCTACAGTATCAGCTAAACTTCCTTTTTTCACTTTGGTAATGAATGCACAAAGCCGACCTGATTCAGTCATCTTTCCTCCTACAACCTGTTTAAAACAGGGAAACATTAACACTGTCATACTAGTAAAATGAACATAAAGATTCAGTAAAAATATCGAGAACAATTTGCAGATTCTAAATCTGTAATTTGATTACTGAAAATCATTTCTTAAATAATCTAAGGTTGCTACTAAGAAATGAGTACATGCATGTTAAGAACTAGTTCATTTTGCACATTCCATATGTATTGAAATTCAGTTCACTATTTGTTTAAAATGCTGCATACGTTAAAAACATCTTAACAATTTACAATCTCTGTCCTTTTCACATTTCTCAAAACATATCGTCACAGTACAACATAATTATATAAACACTTCTAAGTAATATAATCTGAAACACTAGTTACTTTTACTATGATTATGATATGCTACCAAACAGCAATATGTTAGGCATACTGATAATGTCCATAAGGATGATGGATCTTTCTTGAGAAAACTACACATTTACTTCAATGCATCAGGATTAATGCAAACTTTAGACCATTTGCAACCTAATTTTTCTAACTGTATGTTCTATTAAAATATACATTTTAGAAAAATATGTGAGAAATGCTGCTATGGAATTATTGGTGTACCTGTAAGATATTGATCTGTTAACAAAATTAATGCTTTGATTCTGATTCTAATCCGTTGTTATCTGATATATAAATTTCATAGCAGATAATAAAAATCATTGTAATTAAATTAACTAAAATAGTTTTTCTCATCCAATCTGAGAGAAAAATGATTTTTTTAATCATTTATTTTTATTCCATGTATTGATTCCATAATTACAGTAAAGTATATTCACTTTCAATTCAGTTAATACTAATGGGTCCTATGTTTGATTCTGAAAATTAAATGTAGAGGTCTAATAGTAATATCCTTTCTGCAAATATTTTTAAACTATCCTGGCTTACTAAACGTTAACAATAATAATAAATTATACTGCATATGGTGATTATTATGGAAATATTATAAAATGCCAGATACTTTTCTAAATGCTTATATGCTATATTATTTAATCACATTTTAACAACCCAACAACTAGTAGTATCCTCATGGTAGAGATGAGGAATTTGAAGAGAAATTTAGTTGCTAAATGTCATGTAACTAGTAACTGCTATATCTGAAATTTAAGCCAAGTCTTCCTGTCCTCTCCACTACACTGCTCTAAAACCATACTGGACAGATCTAGATTTAAGTCCCACCATTGTTACCACCTCTAGTTGTGCTGTACCCAACTATCTGAAGCCCTTCAGAGTAAAGAGGGATTTCTGATGGAAGGAATTTAAAAACTGTGACTTAGCCAGGCATGGTGGCACGCTTGTAATCCCCGCGCTTGGGAGGCGGAGGCAGGAGGATCTCTCAGGCTCGAAGCCAGCCTCGCTGGCTTAAGAGAGCCTGTATCCAAATAAAAATATACAATAGGTCTGGGAGTATAGCCCGGAGGTAGAAGGATTTCCAGGAACCCCAGTACCACCAAACAAAACAAAACAAAACAAAACAAAACTGTGACTTAGCGGTAAGCCTACTTCTTCAATGTTATGAGGGCTGAATAAGCTAATAGATGTGAAATGTTCAGATGAGTGTCAGGCACAGGGCAGCTACCCAATAAATATTAATTGCCCAATTCACCTATATCTGCCTTTTGCTATTACCTATTATTTATTATATCATATAGTAAAACTTCTATAGCAGTGGTTTACCTTTAAAAACATTTACCCTTTTCTCATTTTAGCTTTTAATTGGCCATATTAGATGCACAAAAATCAGACAACCCTATTTTCTGTATTTATCAAATAATTTTCTGATATTTTACAGTAAAATATAAACAATATGCATTTTTAGACTCCTAATATAATTAATTTTGGGTTTCCAGTCTTCAGTGTTCTCTTTCAGATACATACATATTTTATATTATTACAAAAATTATGTCCTTAGGTAGATCATATATTCCTCAAGTTTGAATATCAAATAATTCATAATTATATTTTAATGTAATATAATCATAAGCATAAAGAATGAATGGTATAGATAAAATTAGTTTTATCATTATGGTTGAGATATTCAAATTTATTCTAATCAGGCTATATTGCTGTCTTCCAAAATTATACACATGCCTATTATTGTGGATAATGGTAACTTGTGAATCATACTTAGAAAATGAAGTTTTCTTTGTTTTCATAATAAATCTGTAAAGGAAAACAGAGCCCAAATCTCAGTGTATATTACATACCTTTAATCCAAGCATTGCTCCTGAATCTCGAGGTACACTTCCATCTTTTAGACGCTTATTTAACAAAATACGACCAATTAAGCGATCTCCATCTTTAGATGGCTGCCAGGTCACAGGGTGCTGACATATTCCATCAACAAATAAGAGAAATTAATGTTTCTTTATGACAATTGATATACAGTTGTATAATCTCTTTAAACTTCAGAATTCTAACTTGTTATGATTACACAAACCAGTTTACATTCCAAAACATTGATCACAAGAGCTCCTCATATCACTCTTATAACCTCAATTTTATAATCTCAAGGTTTTCATCAAAATTTATTTGTGTCAAATTCCTACAGTTCTATAACACAATGCTGAATTTGTATAGCTATACAAACTCTCAAAAATATTGAAAATATATGCAATTTCTATCTAAATGCTGAAGACTGGTTAAAAATTTGCAAAAAGAAATACATTGAAATTCTAGGCAGTAGAACTCACTTAAAATAAAAATTTATTCTTTAAACACTCCTGGAAGATTTTAAAAGAAGGTATGATGATAAAATATAAAGGTCAAATCGTATTATATCATGAAGCATAAACCCATGATAAGGGGGTTCTTGAAAAGATTTCTAGATTACAATTTTCAAAAACACATAGGCCCCAATAAATTTCCAATTGAATTTGCATAAGAGAAAAGAGCTTCATTTATGTGGATACCAATATTTCTCATTTCATAGAAGTACATTGATTGTTTCAGATCTTTGGTCTACTTAGTAAATTGCTTTCACTACATTATTCAAAGGTACCCATTGTTAAATAGCCTTGAAAATATTAGTATTTTATTTCTTTCTCCAGGCAGAACTATGGTCTTTATAAATAATGACACCATTTCATTTTGAATGATAGGCTAAATAATGAAGGAAATGATTTGTGTAATCATAGTAGTTTCACAGTTACCTAAAATAGCATGCATATCTTCATGCAAAATGTATCAGGCAAAACACAAGTTCCAGTCAAATCACATCTATATGTTAAAAATATTTCAAGTCTCACTATGCTAAAAGCAAAAATAATAAATATCAAAGCAGATGGCAATGGCTCTAATACTGATTGGCACTACATTAAAATGCTATGACGATAAAACAAAAGCAAAATGACAGTGAAAGGGAAAAAAGAAAAACAACTTTTTCTGTGCAAACAGACCCAATTATCTCCCTTTTGCCTGGGATTCAAACTATTAATAATTTAATTTTCATCCCAAGGAAAATATATGTAAGCAATCAAATAAGCCAATCCAAAAATTGTTTATTTGTGGTTTATTGTAATATTACAAAATTCTCTCATGCAACCACAGACAAAATATTCCTGTGTTCCTAAGTTTTATTTTCGTTTACTTATTTTTGGTATGCTGTCAAACAGTAAGAACAGCAAAGAAAGTAGGAGGTTTTTTCAGTTGATTCGTTGGGTTGGTTCATTTTGTTTTGTTTTTCTTTTCTGCACCTTAGGAAATGCTACATTGACCCTTGAAACGCCCTGTCCTTTTATTATGTTCCGTTTTAATGAGTGACAGAGAGCAAACAAAGACCAAATGAGCAGGTTAAAAGGCAGGCTCCACAATCTCAGTACCTTCTCACTATGGCTATGCTCCTCGTTAAGGGTTGTGCTACTACAGGTATCTACCCCAGAGTCCTTAATCTGAGGCTCGGACCATTCCAAATCCTCTTCCAAAGAGTGGCCACCAAAGTACATCATTTTCTTTTGTCTCTCAGACCTGGTGTTAGAGTCCGACAAAACTGCCTGCTCACTAGTTTTTCTTTTTCCCTTTTGACTGTCCCCTACAGGTGTGGGATAAAAAAAAAAAAAAAAGATACAAAAAAGAAAACATGCAAAGGTGTAAATAAAAAAGGAAAAGTGAAATGATAACAGAAATTAAATAGTAAGGCTCCACATGTCTCACCAAAGACATTGGGGATGCCTCACTGCTATGCCAAGACGTATGGTCCAACCAGTTGTAATCCATGTCTCCTGTGAGCCAGACAGACAAAAGAGTGCAGTAAAGGAGACGGCCGGGAAAAAAAAAAAAAAAAAAAAAAAGGACAGAGACATTATCAACATTTTAAACTATGAGATCCTGTCTGGTTGCAAGAACGTTGACTTTCACACTCATTACATATGCTAAGAGAAAGCTAAGGTTTCGAGTGAGTAAACTTACAGACTGTAGACGATAAGGCTTATGTACCCTGGACAGACTCAACCGAACAAAAGCCCTACAAGAAGGAAAAGGCTAACAGTAAGCAAGAATAGGAACAGAAAACTGGGTGTGCTGAAGAAGAAAAAGACTCTCAGCTATATCTGTTTCTCATGCTTCTGTTTTTCATGCTGGCCTAAAGACATGAGTTTATTCTCCAAAGACACATGAACAAGTTAAAAAGTTAAATGGTGGTTTGTCAGTAACCACTATTTTAAAAGCCAAATAATGAAGTGTTGCTCCTCTAATGCATTACAATATTCTTATGATGGTGACACTATCTCAAAAATTTGAGTGGTTAAAAATAATTGGTTAGACAAATGATTGATTTTTTTCTGTGAAAATGACAAATTCATTCCATTTCTATTATATGAATAAAATTTAAAAATACTTAAATATTGTTATTTATAGTACTTCAAAAGACTTAGAAACTTTTTTTCAGAAACTACATTCTTATAAAAAGCAGATTATAATTTTTTCAACATATAATTTGTGACTAAGACTGAAAATCAATTTCCAAACTCAATGTGCTTCTTATTTACTTTATATTTGAAAAAGAACTTCATTCTAGTCTATAAATGCACTTTATTTTATTTTATTGCAGTACTGGGGATGGAACCCAGGGGCATTCTACCTCCAAACTACATTCCCAGCCCTATTTTTATTCTTTGTGTGTGTGTGTGTGTGTGTGTGTGTGGGAGGGGATTGGGGGTAGAACCCAGGGGCTTCAGGCTATACTCCCAGACCTATTTTATACTTTATTTGGAAACAGGGTCTCATAAATTGCCAAGAGCCTCACTCAGTAGCTGAGGCTGGCTTCAATCCTGTGTGATCCTCCTGTCTCAGCCTCCCAGGTACTGGATTACAAGTGTGCACCACCACCCCCGACTTTTTTTTATTCTTTATTTTGAAACAGTGTCTCACTGAGTTGCAAAGAGCCTCACTAAGTAGCTGAGGCTGTCCATGAAACACGATCCTCTGATCTCAGCCTCCCAAATGCTGGGATTACAAGTGTGCACCACCACGCCCAGCCTAAATGCACATGATTTTAAACTCCATTTATACTTTATTTAAAAGATTTATCAAACTCCTTCCACTTGCCATAAATACTGCTAAGCCTCAGCATACGGAGTAAGAAAATGAAACATGCTTACAACAGTGGGAAGAAATACAACAAATTATCAGTGTCATATAGGAAAAAGCAAAACACCATGAAAGAGTATATATGATAAGATCTAATTTAGATTTGGGGGTCAGCAAAGAGCAGTAAAGTGTTTAAGATGAGAACAGAAATATGTGCCCTTATAGAGAAGTAAGGAAATAGACCGATGAATGGGGGAGGAAAGAGCGTTCCAGGAAGACGGATCTGCACGGTGCTGTTCAAGAACTGAAGGAACACAGTGTATTGAAATAAAAAAGAATGAGAGTGAATACAGTGCTAAATGATACTGGTGTGAATACTAGATACAGAGAGAAACCTTTAAACGAACTGATGAAAAGCAATTAAAATGATGCTATGCCAATGTATACATGTTTCACGACCAATCTCACTACTGAGTATGGAGAGGGATGGGGTAGTAAAGAAGGACCTGAAGGGAAACACACTAAAACCTGTGTGCGTATTTGTTTGTGTGACATTGAAACTCACTAATATACTTACAATGTACCAATAAGATACCTATTAAAAAAGGAACCAAATGGAAATTTTAGAAATAAAAAAATAACTGGCCGGGTGTGGTGGCACATGCTTGTAATCCCAGCATTTGGAAGACTGAGACAGGAAGGTTGTGGTTCGCAGACAGTCTCAGCTACTTTGTGATGCCCTTGGCAACTTAATGAGACCGTGTTTCAAAATAAAGAATAAAAAATAGGGCTGAGGATGTAGCTCAGAGGTAGAATGCCCCTGGGTTCCATCCCCAGTACCGCAAAAATAAAATAAAATAAAATAACTGAAATTTCAAAGCAACTGCAGGATGGAGAGGACAGAGAAATAATGTAATGATTTTGAAAGTAGAACAAAAATTACTCAATCTGAAGAACACACAGAAATAGAGTAAGAATAAAACAGAATGAACAGAACCTCACCTGAAAGCCTATTGCATAAGATATAACATTTATATCATTGTAGTTCCAGGGGAGAGTAGAAAGTGAATGGGCTGGAAAAATATTCAAAGAAATAATAGCTGACAATTTTCCCACGTTTGACAAAAGATATAAGCCTGCAGATTCGAGAACTACATAAACACTTGAACAAGAAAAAAAACACCAATCTGTGCCAAGATATATCACAATCATATTAAAATAAAAAACAAAATATCTTGAGAGCAGCAAAAAAAAAAAAAAACAAAAACCTTAGCTAAAGGGGGAAACAATTTCAGTAGATTTCTCATCAGAAACCCAGGAGGCAAGAAGAAAATGACACAATGTTTTTCAATTGTTGAAATAAAAGAAATGTCAACCTGAATTCTAAAGATGATGAAATTACTTTTCAGATAAAAGAATACTAGGAGACTGTCACCAGCAGACCTACCCTAAAAGAATAGTAAAAGGACGTTCTGGAAACAAAAAGGAACCTGAAAATATTGAGAAGAAATTAAAAGCATGGTAAGCAAGTATATGTATAAATAAAACAGACTTTCCTTTTCCCTAGAATATTCTAAATTATATTTGAAATCTAAAGTACGAGTTATACCTTGTCTAACGTGGTTTTCAAAATATATATAAGAAATATGTAAGACAATTTGCATTTTAGGCAGGGGAGAATAAAACAACTTGAGTATAAAAAGTTTCTACATTTCACTTTAACTGGTTAAATATAAGCAGTTGACTATAATAAGCCACATATACATATTACCTACAGCAACCACAAAAAAACTTATAAAAATAAAAGCACTGTACACAAATTAAAATGCAATTCTAAAAAAGGACTGTTCAAATAACCCACATGAAGGCAAAGAAAAGAAATTTGAAATAAAGGAGAGGACTTCCAGGATGATGGTGATGGAGAAAAGCGGGGTTTACGAGCCCCGTTAACAACCAGTCTCTATTACTACAAAATCAGCGCCTTTCATAGCCAGAAAACACCATCAGCAGAGAAACAAAAAATGTAATTACAAGGGACAGAGAAAAAGAGGGCTGGAAAAACAAGACACCAGAAAGAAACCAGACCGCAGTGCTGCAGCCGGAGCCGCAGCACGAAGCAGTGGGCGCCATTTTCCCTTGCAGCACCAGGCTCCAGAGAGGAGGGGGACTCATAACGAAGCTCAGAACCAGAGAGGAGATACGCCGGCCTCATGCCCGAGGACGCGGCAGCAGCGCCTTACTGCCGGTGGCAGCGGCGACCTCACCAGACGGCACCAGACCAATGCACTCAACAGCCCACCAGACTCCAGAGAGGAGCGGCGGACAGCGAGCCGAGGTGAGCTGCTGCGGATAGGAATTTGGCAGATTTCCGGCGCAGGGAGCATCTAAACCTCCCAGAGGCTGGGCTCAGCACACCCTGCAGGGACTCAGAGTGGAGATCAAAAACAGAAAAGAAATACGCCAGCCTCATGGCCGAGGGCATGGCAGCAGCGACATATTGCCATTGGCGGCAGCAGCAGCAAATTCACCGAGTCCACTACAGCTCCATCGGCGCACTCAACAACAGTGAGTCAAATTGTGGCCCCTAGAGGAGAAATCCCAATACTTTACTCCCAGGGACTTGACCCAGTGGGGGAGTGGTGGTGGCAGAGATAGCACACCATAGGAGAACGCCCAACCTGGCACCCCCCATGGTCTAAAGCAGCCTCAATTGACTCCCAGGGTCTGAAACTCTGCGATACAACCCAGTAAATGAGTAGTGGGGACCAAGATACCACAGAATCGAGATCCATAGCACATTAAGTGATGTCGTAGTGACCCAAGGGAAGAACCCAGAGAAGGCACAAACTTCTGAAATCATGGGAAAGAGGAATAACACTGGAGCAATGAATGCCCACAACCCCACAACATCAGAACCTGATAAAACAGAAATTCAGAGATTTTTAGAAGATCAAATCAGGAAAATAACTGTAGAAATAATAGAGGTGCTTCAAAAAGAACTCAGAGAGAGCCAAAGGAGATAAAGGATGCAATTAATGAAGTAAAGGCCTCAATTCAAAGCATGAACAACCGATTAGACCACATGGAGAATAGAATCTCGCTCTTAGAAGATGATCATTCCAAAAATGAACGCATAGTTTCTAATGTAGAAAAAAAAATCTGACAGCAGGAATCTGACATTGAAGAAATATGGGCCCATTTTAAGAGAGCTAACCTAAGAATAATTGGAATAGAGGAGGGAAAAGAAAGTGAAACCAAAGGGATCAACAATCTCTTCAAGGAAGTAGTAGCAGAAAATTTTCCAAACATAGAGCAAGAGGTCGATACACCGGTCCAGGAAACTTATAGAACTCCCTTTAGACAGGATTGGAGAAGAGGATCCCCACGCCACATAATTGTCAAAATGACCAATGTGGAAGCCAAGCAGAGAATCTTAGAGGCAACAAAAACACAATGCCAAGTGACATTCAGAGGCAAAGCAATTGGAATCACTCCAGACTTCCCAAACCAAGTCATGAGAGCCAGAAGGGCTTGGAGTAACATATTTCAAACTCTGAAAGAAAACAACTTCCAGCCAAAAATTTCCTACCCAGCAAAACTTTCTATCAAATTAGATGGGGAAATAAGAAGCTTCCACGACAAACAGAAACTGAAGGAATTTATGTCTTCAAAACCAGCACTAGAGAAAATACTGAAAGAGATTAACTACAAAGAAGAAATAGGTAACACACACCAGAACCAGAGAAACAAGATTTTCCATCCAACAGACAACTAAGACTGGTTATCTGTGGAGATTCATTATTTATGCTAGTCTTTTACCTATCTAAATTGTATTGTTTGCTTTTATTGTTGCTAATTTTTAGGATGTCTAGTTGGAATATTAATATACCTTCAGATATAGCATTTGGAAATATTTTATCCCATTCTATCAGTAACTTTTAACTCTGTTTACATTGTCTTTGGATATACAATACTTTTTTATTTTTTAGGGAGTTTGTTGCCTGTGCCATTGAAATTATATCCAAAAAATCACTGCCAATTTCAATGTTGTGAGGTTTTATTACCCAGATTTTCTTCTAAAAGTTTATAGTATTAAGATTTATATTTAGGTCTTTTATCTATATTGAGTTAATATTTGTATATGGTGTTAGGTAAGTGTCCAATTTTATTCTTTTTCATGTTACTTATTTTTCAACAATGTTTAGTTAAAATATTAGTATTTCCTCCACCAAATGTTCGTGGAAACCTTGTCAAAAATAACTTGACAATATATGGAAGAATTTATCTCTAGGCTTTTAACTCCAATGGTTTATATATCTGCCTTTAGAACAGTACTACACTGTTTCAATTATTGTAACTTTATATGAAAATATACATCTACTAGCTTTGTTCTTCTTCAAGATTTTTTGGGTACCTAGAGTCCATATTCCATATCAGGATAGATTTTTTTCTGAAAAATAAATAAATAAATGTATGATAGTTTCACCTAAAAAAAAAAAAGAAAAAAATATTCTCTGGTAAGAAAGAAAGCAAAAAGAAATATTAAAATGTTAACTCTAAGTAATCAAAAGCTTGGTATCAGACAAATGAAACTGTTATGTGAGATTATCATCGTTAATATTGGATAAATTGCTATAAAACTAGATGCCAACCACTAAGCCAAGCATGGGAAGGGGGGATGGGGAGGGAACAGGATGGGGATCGGGTAGGGGCTAACTGGGCGATGTGTGTATGTATGTCTACAAAAGTATTTTCTTTATACTATTATGATGTATGAATATAGTGCACCAATAAAAAAATAGATGAAACAATAAAGGAGAAGAAACAAACAAAAAAACAAAAAAAGAACTGGTGAGGCCAGGCGTGGTGGCACACTCTTGTAATCCCCGCGCTTGGGAGGTGGAGACAGGAGGATAGCACAGGTTCAAAGCCACGCTGACTTAAGAGACCCTGTTTCCAAATAAAAATATAAAAAATAGGTCTGGGAGTATATCCCGGAGGTAGAAGGGCTTCCAGGAACCAGTACCACAAAAAAAAAAAAAAAAAAAACTGGTGAGTAACAAAACTACAGACCCATTTTTCCCAACAAAGTACTATTTGCAAATAGAATTCAGTATTATGTAAAAAGAATTATATACTATTAGCACATAGAGTTTATTTCTAGAATCCAAGACCAGTTGGATATTTAAAAATCAATTAAGCCACCATAATTACAAGTTAAAGGAGAAAAATCATTGATGCAAAAAAATATCACTCATTTTAAAAAGAAAGAAAAGAAGGAATACAGGGGATTTGTTCAAATTAAGACGTGAAAACAACAAAAAACCACCTACTGCTAAGGTCATACATAATAATGAAAGAATAAATGCTTTATATGAAGAGAATTTTCATTAAAGAAGATATTCTTATTTGCAAATATTAAAGAGTTTAGCAAGCAAAATGTCTTTCCATGTATAAATGGCTACACAAACTGTGGCATAGCCACACCAAAAAGTTCTTACTGTAGAAAGGGAAAAAACAACATGAATGGGTCTCGAGGACATTGTGCTATATGGGGGCGAAAAAAATCTCAAAATGTTACTGAGAGAATGTTTCATAAATTAAATAATATGGTATGTGGCATTGGAGGCTTTTTAGTGGTCAGGAGAGATTAGGAATGGTGGGGAGAGGAGCATGCCACTATGCAGAAGAGGCAGTATTAGGATGATAATATGGTGGTACAATAGTCCTGTATCTTTATGTCAGTGGAGGTTACATAAATCCATATACGTGATCAAATGCTCTAGGACTACAGTGGTGTTCCTGGAATGTGGAATTTTGGTTTCTGCAGTTTGTTACCTGCAATAAACCATGGTCTGAAAATATTAAGGTAAATTTTTTGAAAATAGACCATTTTAAGTTTTTTAAATTTCTATTCTGCATAGTGTGGTCAAGTCTACATCATCCCTATGTATCCCTAGAAAATGAATCATTATTTCATCAGCACGTCCACTCTGTTTATACTACCTGCTCTGTGGTACCTGAAAAAAGACTACATTTGCATAATTTATATTACAGTATATTGATATCATATTTTATTATCAGATATTATTAACTTATTGTTCTTAGTTTATAAATTATAAAGTTTATAAGTTAAACTTTATCATAGGTATATATGTACAAGAAAAATAGTATTTATAAGGATTGGTACTCTCTCTGGTTTCCAACTGTTAGAGGTTTGGGGACCTACCCCCTGTAGATAAGAGAGGACTATTGTATACACACACATTGTTCCAATGTCTATTTTCTGGTTTTTATACAAGCTGTAATCATTGGGGAACACTGAGTATACACTGAATCCCACTGTACTATTTTGCAGCTTCCTGCAAATTTATTATTATTTTGAAGTAAAAAAATTTAAAATAATGAGTTGCTGCCTTCATAAAAAGTTACCACCCCATCACTGCAGGGATTTATTTATTTATTTATTTATTTTTATAGTTAAATTGATTTTATTTTGTGGTAGAGAGATTATACTTTGAGAAATTTAGCTATATTCTATAACACTTCCTGAATTTGGCAAACATATGAGGCATATTTGGTGCTTTGGGAGAGTTGCAAAGCAAAGAAAATTAAAGACAATCAGCTAAACATTCTATTGGTGTTAAGCACTTTGGAAATGAGAAAGTTAAGCCACTTGCCTTAATAGTATGCCAAATTTTTGTAAGAAAACAGTGGAAATTTAAAGTAGACATTTCTTTCTTTTTTGGCTCAAGGTTTCAGAGATTTTATTTTTTTATTTTATTTTTATTTTTTTTATAAGTGGAACATATTGAGAGTGGTGTACATTGTGCTTCATGCCCTTCTCCCTCCCTTTCCCTCCCCCCCCCAATAAAGAGTGTCCAGGTTAACCATGTTCTAGTTATGCTATTACACATATTCGTATGTAGCTCCTCCATTGAAGAACCTCAGCTTTCTTCCTCTCCTATCCTTCCATTCAAGCTTTGCTGAGATTTCCCCTCCATTATCTGGAATCCCTCTGGTATTACCACTACAGATTTAAAGACAAGGCTAGAGCACTACTTGTCAGCATGCTGTAGATTAGATAAATGTTTCAATTAGATTATTACACTAAAAGCACACTTAAATATAAGGAACTAGTGATAATGAACCGAAAGATTCAGATCTTAAAGTAACATTTCTTCTTCGTTTTAATGTCCTATATAAAACAAACTAACCCAATTGTGTATTTGTATTGTAAAATAGAGAGCCAATGTTTTTCCTATAGTCATTAAAGTAAGACAGGACTTTATTAACTATTTTATCATTGCTTTCCATTACTTTAGTTTAATAAAAGTTACAAAGGCATTATTTAATATCCATATTATTAATCATGCTTATTAAGTCACAGTGTATTGTGATAGGAGTTTTATATCTGGATCTAGAAAGCCTGTGTTTAGGTACTGACTCTATCCAGTGTCTACTTTGTGACTGGGCAAGTCACTTCATACATTAGAAAATTATTTTATAATTTTTTAAAAAAGAGATTAATTGTAGTATCTCACACATAGTTGAAATGTTTAAAATACTCATGAAAGCTCTTTGTGAATTGTAATCATACCAAGGTTGGTGGTATCTTTATCTTTGTCATAATTAGGAATATCCAAAACTTTCATTTAAAATAGAGAAGATTAAACTACAGCTCTGTTATCTTTCCTCTCATTTCTCTTTTTAGCATTTTACTCTCAATTTCTCAGGATATATATGTTGGTATTTCTCAATATTGCATGCAACACTGGTTCTGCAAAATGTTAAAAGCTTTGATTAATTTATAGGTCCTTCAATCAAATAAATTTTTAAAACTCTGAGCCAGGCATGGTGGCGCACACTTGTAATCCCAGCATTTGAGAGGTTGAGACAGGAGGATCATGATTTGCGGAAAGCCTCAGCTACTTAGTGAAGTCCTTTGCAACTCAGTGAGAGAGACCCTATTTCAAAATAAAGAATAAAAAATTAGGGCTAGGGGTGTAGCTTAGAGATAGACTGCCCCGGATTCCATCCCCAGTACCGCAAAAAAAAAAAAAACCTCTGTATTAAACATAAATAAATAGATTCCATGTTCATACTGTAATGATAAAATGCTTTAAGATAATTATATAACATAGTTTTCACAATCTTAAAGAAAACACAGAATCCTTCTCACAGAATAAGTGTCTCCAGAACTATATTATGAGAATTAATGCTGAAACCTTTGTGCAGGGTCAGTTTCACTCATAAAATGGTAAAATGGTGAATAAAACTGATAATAAGGCTTAAGTCTTCTCATCTCCAAGGAAAATTTACACTAATAAAGGAAAATCAAAGCTCAGATAAAGTTAAATATAGGGAATATCTAAAGCAATGATTTTTAAATTTAAAGATTTATTGGTACATTGTAGTCATACTTAATGGAGTACAAGATGGGAGAGGGATACATGCACACATCACCCAGTTAGCCCTTACACAATGCCCACTCCATTCCCTCCCCCTCCCTCCTTCTCATGTTTGGCTTAATGATTGACTTTGATATGTTTGTTAATGTACATTATGAACATTAGAGAATTTCACTCTTATGTTCCATGGAGTTATGCCTTTGTGTGATCACTGGCTTGCTCTGAAGAAAGCAGTGAGACTGCAAGGTCATATGATATCACCCCTACGATACTTGCTAGTCAACTTGCTTTTAACAAACTCTTTGCTGGCTTGATGAAGAAAGCCCATGGGCCAAAGAACTGTAGGCAGCCTGCAGGAATTTTAGGCAACATCTAGGAACTGAAACATTATTTTTGGCATTGTTATAAAGGCATTAATGAGAAAAAATAATTACTCAGTAAAGGGAAGAGATTAATAGTGAGGAAATGTTTCAAAGCAGAATTGATATGTAAACTGTACTTAAAAGAGAGAGAGATTTTACCAAGAGTAAAAGAACAGATACAATACCAACAGAAAAAAAGAGAATACATCAAATTATGGCTACTATATGAATATACTTGTTTGAAAAATGGCAAAGTGGAAGATAACCTTTCACAAAACCAGTAGTTGGATATATTATTTCATGATCTAGATCAGTAATTCTTAGTAACTTATTACAACAAAAATTGTCAGGTATGTAACAAGATAAAACATGATCCACAAATTATTTAATTTTAAATGTAAGTTTTAAATAAGAATAAGCAACTTTGAATTTGTACTAATGCCAATCTCAATTGTTATATGACAAGGAAAGGAGAGGAATAAGACACCACAAATATTCTAAGTATCCCATATCACTAGAGTGAATATAATTTATGTGTCATACTGAAAAAAGTGTTTGAGAATGATTTACTTTTATTAAAAATTCACACAATTTCTATTGAATGTGTGAATATATTAAGAAAATTCAAATGTTGCCAGTTAACTGAAAGATCCTATTAATTATAGGCTTTGTCTTAATTTCAGAAATGATGGAACTATGGGAAAATGTGTGTCAGATCTGATGAAATTCTATATTTTGCTCATGAAAGTTTCTTGAGGAAAATTATTAATCAAAAGAAAAAAAGAGAATCTACCTTGCCTTAAGCCAGTACTTTTTTTTACAAATTAAATTATTTTGCAAAGATCCCTCTCCTCTTACAGAATGTGTTACTAACTAATTGACTGAGTGAATGATTTGATTATCAATTGATTGAATATACACGATAACCTGCTATAAAATCACTACCATCTCACTATTCTGAATAGAGATACCATTTCAGGTTTTATTTAGTGATAATAATGGTACTTATTGAGTGCTTCCTATGTGCCAGGGACTTGAATAAACACTAGGGTAGATAGTTTCCCAATGATGGCTGCAGCAATACATACTCCATTCCATATTTTTTCTCACAATGTCGTCAACTGAGAGTTAGTTATCTATAGTCTCTCCCCTTGATCTCAGGAAAATCCTAGGTGAACTGAATTTGGTGGAAGTCTCCACGGAAGCCATGTTTAAAAAGGCAGTATGATTTCCTCCTGACTCTCTTGAGACATATGCCTCTGAATTTGCCATGCTACAGAGATCTCAAGGAAAGGAGCGACAGAGATACAGAGAGAGAGACAGAGAGAGAGATACCTGCCCAATAGACACCATGAGGCTACTAAATATAGAAAGAAAGAAAAAGAATATGAAAAAACAAATTTCTTATTTAACATTTAAAATTTTAAGTTTAAGTGTTTTTAAGTTTAACATAATTTGTAGTAGCTGGAATATGAACTCTACATGATTATTTTATTTAACCCTCAAAATAACCACCAGTGCCAAATAATAAGGTTATTCTTTTAATAAGCAAAGAAAAAAATCGAGAGGTTAAAATAACTTTCCCAAGATCAAATTATAATAACATAATAGAAACAGGATTAAAACCCCATGCAGTCTGTCTACAAAATCCACATTCATAAATCCTAGGCTAAAATCAAATTCTATGACATTGATAACCTACAGATTTGATCATATTTAGTAATGCAAAGGTTATATAATGTAAATCAGTCTTTAAGTTTTGGTATTAAGAATAACTCTTCTTTTAATTATTTTATTGGTGCATTTTAGTCATACATCTTATTGAGGTACAAGATGGCAGAGGGATACATACACACATCATTCATTTAGCCCATCCCTAATTTCCTCCCCATTTCCTCCCCCTTTCCTCCTTCTCATGTTTGACTTAGTGACTGACTTGATGTTTATGAATGTACATCATGTACACAAAATTTCCCTCTTCTCCCTTCCATCCCCCTCTGTTGGATCACCTTATTTGCTCATCTATAGTTTCTCCTTCTTCGCCTAGAGTTCTTCCTATGACCCATTTTCTCCCTAGCTTCCACGTACTAGGGTAAGCATCTGATTTCTTACTTTTCATGACTGACTAATCTCATTTAGCATAATGTTCTCCAGTTTCATCCATTTCCCTGCAAATGATGTAATTTTGTTCTTCTTTATGGCTGAGTAAAATTCCATTGTGTATATATTCCATAGTTTTGTACTCCATTCATCTGTTGATGGACATCTTGGCTGGTTCCATAGTTTGGCAATTGTGAATTGTGCAGCTATGAACACTGATATGCATTCATTAGTTTGGTGGTTTGGTTTCTATTCTTTTGGGTAGATACCTAGAAGTGGGATTGCTAGATCATATGGTAGACTTTTTCCCAATTTACTGAGGATCCTCCATACTGTTTTCCAAAGTGGTTGTACTAATTTGCAATCCCAGCAACAATGTATTAGAGTTCCCACTTCTCCACATCTTTGCCAGCATTTCTTGTTGTTTGTGTTTTTAATGATTGCCATTCGAGTTGGAATTAGGTGAAATCTCAGGGTAGTTTGATTTGCATCTCTCTGGTTATGATGTTGAGAATTTTTCATACATTTATTGGCCATTTGAATTTCTTTTTGTGAAGTTTCTACTTAGTTCATGTGTCCATTTTTATTGGGTTATTTATTTTCTTAGTGCTGAGTTTCTTGAGTTCTCTGTATATTCTAAATATAAGTCCTCTATCAGAAGAATAGTGTCGGCTCTCTGTTAAGGTTCTTGATAGTTTCCTTTGCTTTACAGTAGCCCTTCAGTTTAATGCAATCCTATGTATTGATTTGCCTTTTAGTTTCTTGTGCCTTTGGAGTCTTGTCGAGAAAGTTTTTACCTGTGTCTATGTGTTGAAGTGTTGGACCTATGCCCTCTTCAAAGATTTGCAAGGTCTCTGGTCTGATTTCCAAGTCTTTGATCTATCTTGAATTGACTCTTGTGCAGGGTGAAAAAGTGGGTTTCATTTCCATTTTTCTGTATATGGTTAGCCAGTTTTTCCAACACAATTTGTTAAAAAAAGGCTATCTTTTTTCCAGTATATGTTTTTGCCCTTTTGTCAAAAATCAATTGGCTGTAACTTTGCAGATTTGTTGCTGAGTCTTCTATTCTGCTCCACTGGTCTATATATCTGTTTTTGTGCTAGTCTCATACTGAATCAACTTAGTAGTTGGCAATGGATTTTAAGTAAATTTTAAGAAATCATCTAAAAATGATTAAAAATCAAATAGTATGGTGCCAATAAACAGGTAAAAAACACTTAGAAATTCAGTACTTTTTTTTTGTTAGTTTGTTTTGGGTTTTTTTTTTTTTTTGCAGTACCGGGGATGGAAGCCAGGAGCATTCTACCTCTGAGCTACATGCCCAGCCCTATTTTATTTTTAATTCTTTATTTTGAAACAGGGTCTCACTGAATTGTAAAGGACCTCTCTAAGTAGCTGAGGCTGGCCGTGAACAGTGATCTTCTCATCTCAGCCTCCCAAATGCTGGGATTACAAGTGTGCACCGCCACACCTGGCTTTTTAATAAATATTCTTGTCAATTAGAATATGTTAATTTAATTTGAATTGAAGCAACTTGAATCTCTTACAGTCAGGAATAGAGTCATCAGAATGTGCTTTCATATGTATGTGTGAAGTCTACTTACTTATGAACAAGTTGTGTTCCTGTACAGTTCTAATTTTATTTTTCCTTATAGCTCTTTCAATTGTTTTTAACTGGTATTGTTTAATGCACTTTGAGCTTTATAACCAAAAAAATTCTTAAGCTAATATACAACTGACATGAATCATATAATATTAGAACAAAAATAAATCTCCAACCATATTTTCATTCATTCACTTATTCCTTCTAAAGTACATTACCCATTTATTCTAAAATTATTTGTTGAGAGTCTACCCTATGCCAGGTTTCATGTTAAATGCTGGAATAAAGCAGGGAACACAGAAACAAAATCCATACCTTTAACAGGTTGCAGTCCAATAGAAAATAAAGACAATTCAGAAGCAGCTCATCACCTGCAGTATCAATTTAAATAATTCTTCTAACACCCTGAAACCTGCAGCTCATTAGAACCTAAACCTGCCACCTTTTTAAGTGCTCTTTCTTGCCTTTTAAGTCTTCTTTCCTTCCAATAAACAATTTAAATTCTATGATCCATCATTAAAGTCACATATTAGAAAATATTAATGACCCCTGTGCCTCTGTGTCTTTTCTGAGTATTCTCTTGTCAAAACAAAAATATTGGTTAGATTCATATTTTCACATACTCCATCTTCAACCTAAGGAAATTTGTCTTTTTTTTTAAAATGTCTAGCACACATGGTAGCATCTAGAATGTAAATAATAACTGAATAAATTAATGAATGAATTAAAACATCAAGTCTGGTCCTTTTTGCACTACTTATCCAATGGAGTCTGTTTCCTAAGACCACCCCAAATATACAACTGTGGTTGAAACAAAGTGGAATATCCAGCTGCACCCTCAACTAGAAATGCCTCTTCGCTCCCTCATAGGTTCCCACAACATGACCACAAAACCTTAAAGATCCGTAGAGTACAACTTGGAAAACACTAAATTAATCTACTCCCTCCCCCTTTGAAAGTAAATTGAATCTCAGACAATTAAATTATTCTTCTAACTTCACACTGGAGGTCACAGCAAAACCTAGAATAAAACCCTGTACATATATTTTCGATGCTCTTCTAATATACCATACTGCCACTCTATAAGATCCTTACTAAACCTATCAACGGCACAAACTCAACAGCTTATAAATTTCTTAAGAAAATGTTTCTGTTTCATCTTTGTATATGCCTTCCCAACTCAGTGCCTGTAGTGTCCAGCAAACAAAGACTCTGTGGTACTTTCATCCCACAGCACATCTGTCCCCAGCCTATTCTCAAAAATTCTATTCAAACCTAAAACTCAGTGCACGTATCAATTCATTGTTGAAGCCCTCCCTGGTATATAAAGGCAGAATTACCTCTCCCCTTTGCAAATCTATGCATTGCAATTAACTCTTTTCATGGTCACCCTATTGTACTACTCTTGTTTATTCGTATGTTAGATCCTAAGCAACAATCACATTGTATTTCTCTTGCCCACAGCACTTAACATGGTTTCACACACAACATGCATGAGATAAGTTCTTGCTTTCCCGAATTCAATTATGTTGTACGAACTGAAATTTGGAAGCAAGATTTAAGATAGCATATTTTTGCAATTCTCTGTTTAACTTAAGACTAAGTGGAAATTCTTTTTTCTTTATTTTAGCACCACTGTTATCAGTTAACATGAATTCTTACTGTCTTATTACATCTGAAACCTAGTTAATCTCTATTTTCCTTTCTCTCTTGGTACCTACTTATTTAAAATGGTACACTTTTTCACCACAAATAACTGCATTCCATCATCAGTTGTTAATACCCATGTTGCAAAACATACACTTGAGCTTGTATTGAAGAAGAAAAAGAAAATTTGATTCAGCATACCAGAAGAACTTACTATTTTATGTAACATTTGCAAAAAAGTTTGAAAAACTCGTAATTTTTTTGTGTGATTTACCTTTTGAAAATGGAAAAATTTACTTTGAAATTTTAAATTTGTGTTAATGACCAGTTCATTATAAAGTAAGTCAACCTTTAGTGCAGAAGTAGTGTTGCATATGTCAGAATATAAAAATAGACTTGCTATACTTTGAAATCAATATTTTTAATGTTTGCACCTATTGGATGATAATTTTATAAGCAATCCAGAGTGTTTTCTCGAAGAATAAAACATTATTCAATCAGTTTCTGTATCAATGTTAGTCTTGATGTTTCCTGAAAGGACCAATACAAGTACTAAGTGTTGCTAATTTGTAAAAGATCTTGAGTATTTATATATAATAAATGACCCACTTTATCTGAATTTAATACAAATATAGGGGAAGATAAAGCATAAGTCATAAAAATTTCAATACCCTGGAAACTGAAAGCACTTATGAGAAAAATACTATGGAAAAATAAAGATTATAAAATATACAAAGATAATAGCGACATATTTTTCAGTATATACTGAGAATGTACAAGAGCAGAAAAAATTACTAAAAAGAAAATACAAAAGGGTAAATTAATAAAACAGAGGATTAGCTTGTTTCAGTATTACACAAATATTGTAGCCATACTGATGAAGTTTTACACTAAAATTGTCCTACTATGTCCCAGCAAATGAAACTTCTAATTTATTCCTATTCCTTTCCAATTTTCACCATGTGCACATGTCATTTTAAGATAGCAGATATAATTTTTAATTCAGCTCCTGAAAAAGTCTGCATAATATCCTGGATCATTTCCTTGTTACCATAGTCTTTGTAGCAAACAAAAACTACAAATAGATAGTGGTTAATATTCAATAAACTATTTTCAGGGGGGCGAATAAAACACAGGCCCTATTTTGTAAAATGTTTCTATGTTGCAAGTACTTCTACTTCAGCCAATTTTGAGCTACCAACACAATGTCATTGGACAAGGACCTGGGATTAGATGCAAACCAGTAGTTCTCACAATATGGTGCAATCCAGTATTGCCATTTTTAGATATCAGAGTTGTTTAGAGTTTTAAACTTAATATGAATATATTTGGCAGACATAACTGTTTCCTACTCGACAATCATTTCCTATTCCCTTGAAAATGTGACTTCAAAGCCAATCATGATTATTTGAAGTTCCTTGACCATTATTAGGATCTGGCATGAGAAACAATTATGGCCAAGAAGACATAGGAATAAGCTTTTGAGGATTCCAGAAACTTTACCTTTCATTTACTTGAGTAAAAAAGTACCTAGAATTATTGTATCCTCTTGTACAAGTCAGGGGATATGTCAGAATAAATCTCAGTGGATGTTGTTTAGCACTCATGGGTCCCTCAGTATGGCATGCATTCTTCAACATGCCCAAGCATTTCAGGTTGACTGCTCCTGGATGAATCCTTCCCCTGACAAGAACTACATTAGGCAAAGAGATAGGCAAAGAGAGGTACCCTATCCACAGAGTCAGCCCACATCCAGAACACCTGACCCCTTTGCCTCGACTAAGTTCATCTATAAAGATCTAGCTCAGTTTCAAGTTTCTGCAGGGTTAGTTGAAGAATCTGTTGCAGGATAGTTACAAACAAACTTCTCCCTTTGCCAAATATTCCTTCTATTATCCCCTCACCTGTGTCATTACTGAGGGTTTTCCCAGTGAACTATGTACACAAAAATCTGTCCTCAATGTCTGTTTCCCATGAAACTCAACTTATGTCAGTTCAATCAGGAGTAGGTCTAGAATCAAAGACTCTGGGAAAAAGATTTTGGAATAGGATTACAGCAGGATAGCTGGCCTTTAGGACTCTTATCACTAGTGGGAGATAAAGCATCGATTGTCTATGCCATGAGGTTAACTGTTCAGTTGTAAGCAATTTTCACTGGTGGTAAACTAAAATGGGAAACTGGTAGAGGGAATGTTGTTCAGTTGGGCCAAAACTCTTCTGAGGTTCCAGAGAAATAGTAACTATAATGACTATGAATGCTATGGCTATTCCTGGGAGCTATCCGTGGTTTAGAGAAAGACAATTAAAAAACGTGGGCAATGAAAGATTCTGGTATTGAAAACATGATTAATTACCAATTTTAGTCAAAGAGTGAAAGTCAAAAGATTTTCTTGAAAATACACAGCTAAAGCTGAAGCCCAAGTCTTAAGTATAAGAGTAGAAATGCTCCAGAGAATGTAAAATTCTCAATGTCAATAAATATGCTCTATTAAGGGTAGGGCCCCGAGAGTAGGAAACCTGGTGAGTAGAATAAGGATATCTGGGCTCCATATGCTTGAAATTCCTAAAAGCAGATCTTCTGAAAACTCCAAGTTCCAAGGAAAAGCCTACAGAACTCCACAAGCCTATAAAAGTAGTATTCCTTCTTCTACAAAAGTAGTACTCCTTCTTATTAAAAAAAGAAAAAGAAAAAGAAAAAAGCCCCAAACTGCAAGATAGAAAACTTGTAATGAAAAAGAAGCCAAAGAACCCTCTCCATACCAAAGAAGTAAGAAACACACTGCCAAGATGCTAGGTCTGTCAAAGTCAGTGTTGGCTTTCTTCAGAATGACAGGGCTAGTAGTGAGAGATGTCATTACATATTTGGGCTCCCTAACAGTAATGGGATAAAGGGGGATCCAGAAATAGAGGTGAGGTGGCAGATATTAGCAATCAAATACATGGTGAGAGCTGCTATCATAATAAGTGCCAAGGTAAGAATCAGCAACGAGGGGCTAATCCACAAACCTATGAAGAAGATCACTGAGCATAGCACCCCTGGGGGCTAGATAAATGGAAAACCAATATATACAATCAGATAATAAAATATGGGTTATCAAGAGGCTAAGAGAAGTCATTCCAATAGTGACCAGATTCCTCACCCAGTTCCTAGACCTGAACCTGTTTATGGACCTAGAAACCCTTAACCAAAAAATAAGTTGTAATGGCAGAAGGAACTCTTAACATTACAGCATAGGCACACAGTTATTTTTATCAGGTAATAGTAAAAAAAGGAGAGGGGATAACACACATTCAAGGACACTGATATCCAAGAACCTAGTGTTATCATCGCCCTCTTTTAAGTTGGAGTATTTATACACCACGTAATGCACTGAGTCCTAGCCTATGTCTGGCTCATGGTGAGTTTACTGATCACACAGATTCTACCCAGTAATAAATACAGCAGTCTCCAAATGGACATATTTGATGTTTCAATAACCATAAACATTAGGTGTTTGGTCTGTGGTGTTAAAATTATCACAAGAGAAAAAGTCAAATAGAGCTGGGCGTGGTGGTGCACGCTTGTAATCCCAGTACTTGGAAAGCTGAGACGGGAGGATTTTGTAGGTTCAAAGCCAGCCTTGGCTATTTACTGAGGCTCTCAGCAACTCAGTGAGTCACTGTTTCCAACTAAAGAATAAAAAATAGGGCTGGGAGTGTGGATCAGAGGTAGAATGCCTCTGGGTTCCATCCCCAATACCACACACACACACACACACACACACACACACACACACACACACACAAAGAGTCAAATAGAAGTCTCAGAAAATGCTCTCTCCCACTGGAGAAAAAATATATAAAGATGGAAAAAGTTGGCCCAGATCATATTTCCCTTTTTATTTACCAGAATTCCCTTACAAAACAGATGCATTCATATATCCTGAAAAAAATGACAGTGAATTATTGCAAACTCAGCCAAGTAGTAGCCCTACTTGGATCACTGTGCTAAAGGTGGTATCCTTCCTAAATAATTAATATTTCTCTCCTGCCTGTGATACTAGCTATTGATAGTGTTTCACTGCAACTACCATGTGCCATTGATGAAAATTCTTCTTTTCCCTTGGGCAGATAAGAGTGAGAACACAGTCTGACTGGCCAAAAACAAACAAAACAAAAAATAAAAAACAATAAAAGACATACATATGGCCTCAAGTACATGATATTCAGACACTGAACTAGGAAATATACTTTGTTCTATTTCTATCAAAACAATTCAAAATCATTAATCTAGAATAGATGTACTGGCAGTCTTCCCTAGGGTTATGTTAATTCTCCTGCCTTCTATTAAAATACAGAACAAAAAAACAGAGAACATAGGGACATCTCACAGAATAGCATATTGCCTCACTATCAGGGAGAAAGAAGTAGTTATTATATTCCAAGCCTTATGTAGGCATATGTTTTCCAGAGGCTGGAAGATAAATTCTGTAATTCAGGGACCCATAACACTAGAGAAATTTCTAAGGACTCCATCCACTGCCAGGTCATATCCTCCAATAAGAGTGAGATTATATCTTGCACCTACCACCAATAAGAAGGAAACACAATGCTTGGTAGTCATCTCTTCATATTTTAAAGGCAACATATTCCACACTAGGGAATATTGTTTGGACTTATTTACTAAGAATTACAGAAGGTTGTTCATTTTACATGAAACTCAGAGCAAGAAGAAATTCTAGATCTAGTCTACCTTTGTGGCTTGAGCCATGTGATAGAAAAACTGTATAGTATTAGAAGTATCTAAGATGGGAAAAGAAACCATGTGAAATTTACAACAAGCTTCAATAGGGAAATCACAATGTAGATTCTTAGATTTCTGGATCAAAGCCATGCAATCTGCCATGGAGAATTATATATTATCTGAACAACTGTTTCCATCATATTCTTAGCCCTGATAAAGAAAAAGAACTGGTCATAAATCATCATTCACCAAACAGCCAGATGTGCCCATCACAATCTAGGGCCTGATAGGTTCAGCAAATTCAAAGATTAGATAAACCAAACAATAATCTGATATGTTTGAGCATAAACATGGAGAGAGGGCACAGGGAAACTGCAGGCACCACCAACCTAGTCTTCCATACCATCTACTATTACACTGGCATTTCTCCCTGAGCTCACAACTATGGCCATATAAATGGTCACTTATGACTGGAAAAGGAGGACAGAGATCATGCTTGAGTCAGCTGGCATAGCTCAGTATGTAAACAAACCAACAGTGGACGGATGCTGCACCACAGCCCTCTTGGGGTGGCCCTGAAAGGCAGCAGTTGGGAAAATGGGGTAAGACTTCTTGTGGCATACCTGGTAATCTACTCTGTATAGAGAAGTACCAAGAAGTGAGTATATTTATGAACACAGGCAAGGGAAATGGCATGGCTAATTAGTTAAAAGCTTAGGTGGGGGGATGAAAAATCAGAGAAAAGGATATCCATAGAAGAAGCTCGTGGGGAAAATAAAAAAAGCATGGAAATGGGGGGAGAAGGTAGGCATGGTGGTGCATGCCTGTAATCCTAGCTACTCAGAAGAATCACAAGTTGGAGGCCAGCCTGAGCAACTTGTGAGACCCTGCAATAAAAGGCTGGGGATGTAGCTCAGTGTTACAGTGGTTGCTTAGCATGCATGAGGCCCTAGTACCAAAAGGAGAAAGAAGGAAGATAAAGGACAGAAAATATTATTACACGTTGAAGCCTTGTGGTAGTTGGACTTAATGGACTCCAGGGCCCCTAAGTGAATCAAGCTTCCCAGTATTCATGTCATTCTGTAGACCCCTCCCCTTGTATGACCCATGACTTGTTTGTAACCAAGAGAAAATGGTGAGAATGATGCTACCTAACTTCAAAGCCAGTCAAAATAAGTGTGTCATGCAACTCTACCTCGGTGAGCCCTGGGCCACTACATAAAACATCCTACAACTAGAAACTGCTCTGCTGGAAAGGCCAAATGCAGATAGATTGGTTCAGAGTCCCAGTTGGGTAGTCTTCCAACCATCCCTGCCAAGGTGCCAGATGTATAAGAGAAGGCAGCTTCAAACTACCAGTGGGTACAGACCACCAGTTAAATTCTATGAAACTCAGTAACACCACCAGGCATGGTGACGCACGCTTGTAATCCCAGTATTTGGGAGGCTGAGACCAAAGGATAGTGGTTCACAGACAGCTTTAGCTACTTAGTGAGGCCCTCTGCAACTTAGTGAGACCCTGTTTTAAAATAAAGAATAAAAAGTAGGACAGGGGGTGTAGCTCAGAGGTTGAATGACCCTGGGTTCCATCCCTAGACCCTCAAAAAAAAAAAAAAAGGATAAAAAAAACCTCAGTAACACTAAACTAAACCTTGCCTCAATTTTAGTCTCAAAAAATCATAAGAAAGGAGAAACTTTTGAGTATCTGCATGAAGTGCCATCCAAGTATCTTTAGAAAAGCCAAGTATAAGCCTGGAAAAAAATGATGAAGACAATGATTGCAAAGTGGTAGAAATCAAACAAAGGCAGATAACGAACTGAGAAAAATTCTAGAGCCTCAGGAGTTTGTTACCTTCTTAATGGGTTGCTCCAGTAACTCCCATCTAGCGTGGTACATACAAGGAAAGAGGTCCACAGAAGAGACTAATAGATTTACCAGCGTGAGAACAACTAGAAATACCAGTAGCTTTGACATCAGAAGACAAAAAACTGATTTGAAGTAGAAGTGAAATTCCATTGTGTTGCCAGCTAAAATAGGCAAACTCAGTAAGAAACAGGAAAAAAAAAAGAAAGTTTTGCAAGCTCAAGACTGTAATCCAATGAACAGTGAATGGAAGATCAGACAGAACTTTTGTTAAAGTTAAAGGAAGACCTTGAAAAAGATAACCTCATAAATGCTAAGCAAATTCTACACATATATCAGGCTCACAAGGAATTATATCATGTACAGAGAAGATCCTGAGAAAGTACAGTCAGAAGACTGTCCCAAGGATGACAAGAACTGGCTGACCTTTGAGTGCATCCCTAGAACTCACACAGATTAGTAGCCAGAGAGTGGAGGTTTAAAAAGTTCAGGATATTTGAGCACAACTTTAGTCCAAATCTTTGGCTGACAATTAGATACTCTCAAGAGTGATGAAATCTTTATGCTATAAGTTCTAGGGAAAGATCAAAATGTTTTTAAAATTGATTTATTTGTTGATTCAACAAATATTTTTGAGCTCCACCATGGCAGGAACTATTCTAGGTACTGAAAATACATCAGTAAAGAACAACAAAAAATTCCTACTCTCAGAGGACATTCATTTGTTTCAATAATAATATCTCCGATCATTATATTTGAGAGCTAGTACATAACAGAACCACATTAATTGCCTCAGTATGCAATTTAATTCTCACTAGAAGTTTATCATAAAAGTGCTATTACCCTCATATACAGAGATAAAGTGACCAAAGTAAAATATTTGAACATACAATTAAGACTTATTATGTTTTATCTCCAGACTGATTCATTGCTAACAACAAATATGCTTAATTTTATTCTGTGAAATAAATTACATTGCTTAAAAACTAAAGTAGTATAACATAATCTCTAATAAATGGTCAATGAATTGTAACTGTTTAGGTATTTTTAAAGATTAAAATATAATGATGATTTAGTTGTTTTTATAAAATATCATTAACTGATATTAGGATAACTTTTTTCAAAAATGAACAACACTGTAAACTAGGACCACCAGTCTTTTCTTCAAAAGGGCCAGATACTAAATATTTTAGGCTCTGAAGAGCAAAGAGTAAAATCAGGGATAATATGTTGGCTTTTGTTTTGTTTTTTTTGTGTGTGTGGGTCTGGGGATGGAACCCAGGGGCCTTTGACCTCCGGTCTCAGCCTCCCGAATGCTAGGATTACAAGTGTGCAACACCATGCCCAGCTGTAAGTTTTAAATATCAACAGCAAAAATACATGTGCCTAATTTCTATAGATGAGATTTAAAATATAAAAATAATAATGCAGTATAATTTTTGGAACAAAAGCCTATACATTTGGGGGCATAACATTTCATTAGCTGAGGCTCAAAGTTAGAGTTTCCTACTGTGAAAACAGACTGAAAATATTCACTTGTTAATACTGACCCATAATAAACTATACTTCATCTTCATACGTGTAGTTACTGCCAAAGACTGATATCAACTGATGAGCATATGATCCTGAGCACAGGCACCCCTTGTAAAACATTTATAACTTCTTACCTAGGTTTTCTCTTAATATTTACATTTTAACATGTCATTACATTACAAATCAGTTATTTCTAATTGAAGGCTGGGAAAGAAGCGCCTCAATTGCACAGTTAAATGAATTTTGAAATCTGGAAAGTATCTTTGTATTTTCATTGAAGTCTGATAAACTCTGATAAACAATAGTTTGCCTCAGATAATACTTTTACTGCAAAGGTCTACAGAAAAGGATATCTTGCTTTTTAGTTTTAAATTTTTATGCCAAGGGACATATATAAAGCAGGTAGACATTACTTGTTATTCAAACAATATTAGTTGTTAAAATTATTTTGCCACAGTGTACCTTTCTTATGTAATTGTTTTTGCCTCATTTTAGGTTGAACTCATTAAGAAAAATCAAATCTGATGCCAGGTGTGGTGGCACACGCTTGTAATCCCCATGCTTGGGAAGCGGAGACAGGAGGATTGCGCAGTGACTCTGTTTCCATATAAAAAAGTATAAAATAGATCTGGGAGTGTAGCCTGGAGGTAGAAGGGTTTCCAGAAACCCCAGTACCACCAGAAGAAGAAGAAGAAGAAGGAGGAGGAGGAGGAGGAGGAGGAGGAGGAGGAGGAGGAGGAGGAGGAGATGATGATGATGATGATGATGATGATGATGATGATGATGATGATTATCTGGAGCAAAAGCTAATTTTCAAAAACATTCATTGTTAAATAATAGCAATTGAAGGCAGTTCAAAAGAAAGAAGGAAAGAGAGAGAAAGAAAGAAAGAAAAGAAAGAAAGAAAGAAAGAAAGAAAACTACTACTTGCTAAGACTGAAAACTGCTGCAAAAGGAAAGTCAGGATATTCAGTTTCTAATTCAGATAAGTTTACAGAATTAATAAGGTTAAATCCACAAAACCAAATAAAGTTCACTACTGATTCTATTGGTTCAATAACATAAGATGGACACAAGTGTGTCTTGCTAAGTATCTGCTGTCAAGTAATACAATAAATAATCACAGGTTTTTTAACACGTGACATCTGTAAATGCTTTAGGTATTTGCCAGAAAACCTTTGTTCTATTTGAGACATATTTTGGGCATAACACCTCTCGGGAGAATTCACTCCAGCCCATGCAAGATGAGTGTTTTCTTGGTCTCCTTTGTCTCATCTCTAGTTGGTCCAGGCTGACTGATTCTTCAGTCACTTCAAATTCAGTAACTGACTCCTCAATAAACACCTAAGCATGTTTGTAATACCTTCTGACTCATCAAAACCTAGGAAAAATTAAGGAAGATCATTTTCCTTATTTTTAAACTGACCAATAACTTCAAATCTGTAAGCAACTATTCTGATTAACTAACTCAACTCTCTTGGAATGCAAAAGTATCAATACACAATACATGGTTTCCCAAACATCTAAGCAGATTAGTAACAACAAATAAGTGAATGGTGTGGCTGCACCTATATATCTTTTTTGGAAATGCTAAAATTTAAATTTCAAATAATTTTCATGCAGTGAAATATTTTAATGTTTTTCTCAACCACTTAATATAAAAAAGCATTTTTAGCTGAAAACAGAAGGCACACAGAAACAGGTCCTCTTTCTGTAGGCAAATGCTTAATATGGTATTTCACCCATAATTAATAAGGGAATATTTATGCAAGGAGAAAAAATTACCATCTTAAAAAAATTAAATGATACAATTTAAAAAGGAAACTAAAAATTCTCCCTTACTCCCATTTGTAAATTTATCTTCTGGCTGTGCACTTTACAAATTAACTTTGAATTAGTTTAGCCTCTTAATCTGCTTATTTTATGTTATATAATTTCAAGTCCCAAGTCAGCTTCAGAATATGTATTTCAACTTGATTTCTTATCAAATGGAAAGTACGCTATTTTTAGGAGAGACAGGATAAAATAAGTTCATAAGGATGCCTGATATCACAGCAGAGTGATGAACTGTATCTAAGCAACCTCAGTGCTTCTGGGTTCTTTTTATTCCAAAGTGAAGCTCTAAGACTTGTTACAAATGGCCTAATATTCTAGCATAAAATTATTTAACCAATAGATTGATTGAATGTACAGAGAGAAATCAATCATTGACTTTTAAAATTTTTACGTGAGAAAGTCTTAATAAAATAATTATCTAAATTTTTAAATATTTATATTACTATCATTTATCACCAGTTTGTTTAATTCACTTGGTTTAGAATTCTTTACATATTTAACTGTTCTCAAATATCATAAATCAATACTCAATTTTCTAACCTACACTATCACTTCAATAGCCTATTTTCCTTACAAACATACACAGTAAACCCACTAATTAAAAATGACAAGAAACTTGAGGTTTTGCGAGGGGATAAATTCCACTATTGATACTGATACCTAAACTCAGGAAATCCAAAGCTGATACCTTTAGAGTTTTTTTTTTTTAATATCTTAAGACCCATGCTACGAAAGGGAAAAAAAAATTATATCATTTGCAGGATGGATGGAGCTAGAAAACATTATGGTAAGTGAGACCAGCCAGTCTCAGAAAGCCAAGGCTCATATGTTTTCCCTCAGATATGGAACCTATTGAGAAAATAGGAAAGAAAAAGGAATTCAGGATAATGAAGAGTGAGACCAGTAGAAGAGGAGTGGAAGGGGAACAGGAAAGGGAAAGGGGGAGGCGAAAAAGGAGACCTAAGGAAACAGACCAAATAATGTTATATGCATTTACTAAACCTTATTAGAAGATGTGCAGTCTATCTTTCCTTTATCCTATAGAGGGTCTTTTCTCCAAATTGTTGAACCCTCTAACCACCATTCACCTCAAAATAAGGAAAAGCATGTGTCACTTTCAAGAAGCTAATAATTGAATCAAATATTTCAAAAAACTTTCCACCATGGATCTTAGTGCTATAAAACGTCAAAATGAGCCGGGCATGGTGGTGCATGCTTGTAATCCACGCGCTTGGGAGGTGGAGACAGGAGGATCGTGCAGGTTCGAAGCCAGCCTCGCTGGCTTAAGAGACCCTGTTTCCAAATAAAACCTATAAAATAGGTCTGGGAGTGTAGCCTGGAGGCAGACAGGCTTCCAGGAACCCCAGTACCACCAAAAAATAAAAAAAAAAACATCAAACTGAGGGAGAAAATTGTTCAAATAATGTTATGTAGATATGTGAAGGTATCACTACCAATCTCACTAACATGTACAAGGAGAGAAGGCACGGTTGAGCAGAGTGGAGTCTTGAGAGAAATACGTCAAGTGGTGTGGGGTGTGTGTGTGTGTGTGTGTGTGTGTGTGTGTGTGTGTGTGTGTGTTGAATCTCACTGATGTATAATTAGGATGCAACAAAAAAGTGTTTTTAAAAGGTCACATTAAATATCTTTTGTGCGGTTGGGCAAATGATTGACAATGTGACTATATAATTTAAGTGAAAAATTAAATCCCTGGTAGCTTCTTCCTCCAAGACCTCCCAAAAAACTGGTAGAATATATCAATTACTATCAAACATCATTTCTAAACCTACCTCTAGGTCTAAAAGAGATGAAGGAGGAAAAAAAACACTAACACCTTGTGAGTCACAAAATTCTAATATAAGAGAGTAGATCTATCTCAATACCTGGGGGAAGGAGAGATGGGGAAGGAGCAGGGGAAAGCCTCCCAAGTGCAGTGTGCACATATGTCACTATCACTGTGAACTGCATTATGATGTGAGACTGCAATGCACAAAAAAAAGTATAAAAACCATTCTGATCATTATTCACGGTAAAATATAGTCAGCCCTTTGTAACAAACATGTACAGATTATTTTTTTCTTATCATTATTCCCTAAAAATAAAACATAAAAACTATTTCATAGTATTTATATTGTATTAAGCATTATAAGTAATCTAAGAGGAGTGGGTGGGTTATATGCAAATACTACCATTTTATACAAGGGAATTTAGTATCCAAAATTTTGGGTATCTATCAGAGTCCTGGAAAAAATCCCCATGTAGATACAGAGGGATCACTATATATGTTTTATATGGTAAGATTGTAGAGTGGATGCACACACACAAACATCAAGAAAATGTTTTATAAGACAATTATCCTTACTCTGCATACTTCTCTACTTTCTACTCTATTCTACTTGAGATATATATATATATATATATATATATATATATATATATATATATATATATTTTTTTTTTTTTTGCAGTACTGGGGATGGAATCCAGGGTCACTCTACCTCTGAGCTACACCCCCAGCCCCAATTTTTTATTCTCTATTTTTGGAACAGGGTCTCACTGAGTTGCAAGGGGCCTCACTAAGTAGCCAAGGCTGTTCAAGAACTGCGATCCTCCTGTCTCTGCCTCCTGAATGCTGGGATTACAAACAAGCACCACCATGCCTGGCCTAAAAAACATTTTGAAGGCTGGTTTAACCCCTCTTGATTAGGAGGACAAATGAAGGAGGCAGAGATAGGGGGTGGAGGTAGAGGGTGTCTGATGATGCTTGGCAATGTCTGAAGATTTTTTTGGTTGTCATAACTGGGAGTGGAGTGCTTCTGGCATCTAGCAGATACACTTCTGAACACCTTGCAATGCACGAGACAGTCCCACAAGACAATTATCCAGCCTCCAAAGGCCAATAGTGCTGAGGATGAGAAATTTACTCAAGAATATTCAATAAAAAATCATAAATAAAACTGCAAAGTCAATAGTACTTTTCAAGCTAATAAAACATATTTTAAACTTTTAATATTCAAATTTAGATATACTATGACATCAGCAATATAAAACATCTTTTTCCACAGCCTCAAGGCAAAAAGAAAATAACCAGTATGCAATTTCCTAACTCATCAGAAAGTATGGTAATGTGATTAGTTTAGCATGGCGAAAAGCAGCTATATCACACTGAGTTGAAAGATAAGTGTACAAGGCATAAAGCACACAATAAAAACCAGTGAATATGATGAACGTCTTTCTCTTCTCCCAACAGAATAACCACCTTATACTGCTAGTCATTTTAGATTCCCAATTTCTTGGGAATGAAAAGTGTCATTCATCTCTACATTTTCCACTGGATCCAATCTCACACCTTGCAAATATTAAGCAATGAAAAAGTAGTTGGTGAAAAGAGAGTGAATAAGTGCTTAGTATTTAGTGAGATGTTGAATTACATCTCAAAAGTATGCCTCATCAAGTTAAAAAGTATATTCTTCTTAGCCTAGAAATATGATTTTCAACATGGACAGATTCTGGAAGAGGGAAAAACAATACACATGATCACAATCTACAATCTAATACTTTCACTCAAAATTCTTTAGAGTTGTACTGTAGAAGCCATGACCATTGTAAAACATTAAATATATATAAATGATTTAAAAACCTGCCACTTGACAAATATTGTGTGTAGACAGTCTCCCTTGATCCCTAGAGTTATCAAATAGCAACAAAAAAACTATTGCCATTATTTGTGGATTTATAATAAAGAAAGAGACCTACCATGGTTGAAATGGGAAGACAAGATCTTGTAGTTAGTGAGTAAAACACCCAAGATTTGATATCTTACATTTCAAAACCAATACTCTTCCTATAGCCATGAGCATCATTTATCAGAATATAGTAAGTAAAATGACATTTCAATTGAATGAAATTCTGTATTTTTCAAATAATAAAATTCATCCAAAGTAAAAAATGAATAAGAAAAGAGACAAAGCCATGATACAGCAATGAAACCAAAGATAAAAATTGGACAAGCTGAAAGGAGAGCTGCAGAAAAAGAGTTTAATTTGAGCAAACTCTAAGTTTGTTATAGATGGCCAATGGAATTGTACTATTTTAAAAAACACAAAAGATCCTGCTGTGTGGTAGAAAATATGATATACTAGTGCATGGAAAGAATCTCCCAGTACAATATGGCCTGGTGCTACCTACCCAATGTTGGTTAACACTATAAAATAAGATTACCTGATACAAATTTGCCTTGCACATTTTTAAAAGGATATGTATAAAAAATGAAAATGAAGAGAATAGTATAGATAATAAGAACTATATCTGCGAGCTATCTAGCTTAGGGATAAGAAAACAAAAGGATCATCATCTTTTAAAAGTTGGCTGATCAAATAAGCCAATCAAGAAATGGGTAACTGAACTGAATAGATGCTTCACAACACAAGATATACAAATGGCCAATAGACAGATGAAAAGATGTTCTACATCATTAGCCATTAGGAGATGCAAATCAAAACTACACTGAGATTCCATCTAATCCCAATCAGAGTGGCAAATAAAGAAATCAAATAACAAATGCTGGCAAGGATGTGGAGAAAGGGAACTCTTTTACACTGTTGGTGGGAGTGCAAACTAGTTCAGCCGCTATGGAGATCAATGTGAAGATTTCTTAGAAAACTGGGAATGGATCCACCATATGATCCGGCTCTACCACTCCTGGGTATCTTTCCAAAGGGGTTGAAATCAGAGAACTACAGTAACATATGCATACCCATGTTCATAGCAGCACAATTCCTAATAGCCAAAATATGGAACCAACCTAGGTCTCCATTAACAGATGAATGGATTGCAAAATTATGGGAAATACACACAATGGAATTCTATTCAGCTATAAAGAAGAAGAAAATCATGTCATTCGCAAAAAGATGGAAAGACCTGGAGAACATTATGTTAAGTGAAATCAGCCAGGCACAGAAAGAACATATGTTTTTTCTAATATGCCCAAACTAGGGAGTATTAGGGATACCAGAGAGACTCCAGATAATGGAGGGGAAACCTCAGCAAAGCTGAAATGGAAGGGTAGGAGATAAAGAAGGCTGAGGTTGATTAATGGAGGAGCTACATCTGAATATGTGTAAAAGTATGAATATAGCATGGTTAACCTGGATACTCATTGTTGGGGGAGGGGGACCTAGGGGGGGTAGGTAGGGCAACAAGCACAGTCTGAATGTATGCTATTTTTAATATGTTTCACATAAAAATTAAAAAATTTTAAAAACAAAATAAAAAGAGCTGAGAATATAAAAATAAAAAATAAAATAATATAAATGTTGGCTGATCCTCATCAGAATGACATTTCTATATAAATATGCAAAGAAAAAATGTGTACATACCATTAATAAAACTACTTTAATCACATGGAAGAAATGTAAAATATCAACTATAAAGATGGCTATGAATCACAATGTTAGCTATCTTTAAAAGTAGGTTATTCCCAAATCAAACTAACATTTTCCCCACAAATAATTTAAAATGCTACTGTAATGAAGTCAAGATAAGACATAGTTCACTATCTTTCCCATAATTTCTAGTCTCTCAAAGCTATAATTTCTCCTGATTGAATTCTACTATTGGAGGAATACTAAACAGGAAAAGACTATTTTATTCAGATTTCTTCCTCCAAATCTAAAAGTAAGACTATACCTCAAAAATAGGTAATAACAGACATTGTACTCTGTGAAAGAAACAGACAGATGAGAGGAAGACCATTTCCAGGAGTGTCTAGTAGGACTTCATACTGGGGGAGAAACACAGATGTGAGTGACATGTAGTTTCTATAGTTGATAAATATTTTAGTTTTAATAGTATAGCACATAGGATTTAAATTTAACTATACACAGCTCTCAGAAACTGTACTCTGTGAAAGAAAATAGATCTATTAGATAAGAAGTAGAACTAACTAAGACTGTCTACTAGAATTTCAAATTAGGGGAGAATACTAAAATAAATGGCATAGTTTATAGATTTCATAAATATTTTAATTTTGCTTTATAGTATGACATAGGATTTTAATATTTTAGTATAATACTTCTTTATGTATTTTTTACAAGTATAAGCTTTTAGAAAGCTACCACATTTGAAAAGCTTTCAAGCATTTATTTTATTTTATATATTTTTACTTAGTAAAAGGAAGGCATTATTTTAGAAAAGGATAATAGAAGAACCTATCAGATAGAATTTTAAACAAATCACCAAAAAAAAAACAAGACTATCTTTTTCTTAATCTATCAGTATCATAACATACCCTGGCAAATATGGAAAAAATAGCCCAACTAAATATACTTAAGGAAGCATTATAGCTTAGGGGAAATAAAATTTCAGAATACACCATGATGAAATTGATTAATAGTCACAATTCTCTTTTAGACAGTCGTATTTCACTAAACACAATTTTCTCATGACTTATCCTTTGTATGCAATAAATATGTAATAAATCTATAACTTAATTTTTTTAACTGCATATACATTTTCCCCATCACTATGCCATATTTCCTCAAATTATTCTATATGTACAATAATTTACCTTCTCCTTCTTAACTTCTGGTGCTTTCTACACTCTATAATTTATTTACTTTTTAATATACTATATTAGAATTCAACTGATTCATCAAATTTTGTCACAACCACACTTTTGACTATTATCATTCTATTAATATCTAGTCAGGTGAGTTCTTTCTTACTACTTTTAACAATTCTTACCAGTGATTTTCCTTCCACATTAGCTTCAGAAAATAAGATACTCTAAGGATTAAATTGAGAATATGACTAGAATGTTATTAATCCCAAGAGATTATTTGGCATGCATCTTTATAGCTTTTAGTCTTCCTAATTAGGAATATAAAATGAATTTCTACTCACATTTTCCCTTATGTTACCGAGTAAAAGATTATGGATGTTTTTATAGGTCCCCTCATTTCTTGTTAATTATTTTCAAGTTATATTTTCTGTTTTTAATTCAAAATGAAAGCTATTTTTCATTTTTTTCTGACTACTTTTGATATAATATAAAATTGCTATCCTAATTTCATATCTGACTGCCTTCCTCAATCTCCTATTGATTTCATTTGATTCACTAAAGAGAAAATTGACTATTCATCAATTTATGTACATTAAAATTTGAGGGAAGGAAAGAAAGGGTTTTGTGTTAGATACTCACCAATCTGGTGTATTGGGTCATACACCAAAATGAATTCCAGAAAATTTAAAAGCTAACAGGTAAAAATAAATAAAATTTAAAAATATACAGCTAAATATTGAACTGATTTTAAGATGAATAGTTTCTAAAGATAAAAATTAAAAATCAACAAAAATACAAAGATTATTTCCAAACAATCAAAGAAAGTTAGTGGATAAACATCAAAATGGGAAATAAACTTGAAACAAATAATAGTTAAATGAGGTACAACCCTATAAAAGGTTCTTATAAATCAGTAAAAGTGAATAATATCCAATAAGAAGATGAGCAGAAGAAATAAAGGAATGAATAGATGACTTATAGAAGTTATCAAACATTAATAAGCGTATGAAAAATTCAAACACACTCAAAGTAAAATTAAAATGGTGAAGAAATAACATTTCGTGTGTTTTGCCTATTAAAGTGGCAAAAAATTGTGCTGAGATAGAAAGTTCAATGTTAAAATCTTTCTGAAAAGCAATTTGAGAATCTGAATTAAATTATAAAAAAACAAAGTACAAACATACATTTTAAATATTCAGATATGTCAGTAATAATTATTTATAAAGATAACCATAATAATATTATTTATATTAACATCTGAAGACAATTGCAATGCATCCAATATTTAGTTTGTGGGGAATTCTTATGATAAAGCATTAATGCAGATATTTATAACATATTTCTAAAGAATATCTAATTGTTTGAAAAAGTACCAACTGAAAAAATCAGGACACAAAATTATACACAGTATGATATTAATTTTATAAATCTGTAACCTACACATGCATAGGGAAAAAAAGAAAAGATTAACAATGTTTTTATCTAGGGAGGGAATATGGAAAACTTGTATTTCATTCTTTACACTTTCAGGAATGTTTTAGCTGTTTTATAGTGAACATACTGTTACTTTTATAAGACAAAAAAAAGCTATATTTTAAAACTAGAGCTAATAGAAAAAATTTTAAAATACACCAAGCGATGGAAGATAATTTCAGAAAAAAAAATTTTTTTAAGCAGATTTTTCTTATGCATAAACAACAGAAGATATTTTTTATAACCTTAGATTTTCTTTACCTGACCAACGCCATTAAAAGACTCAAAATAAAGGCAAGTGTTTACTCAGAAGTACAACCTAAAAAGCCAACCCCTGTGCGTGGGTCTGAGCGGCCCATGAGGCTGGTGAGCTTACCTTTTTCACTTACGCTCTCGCTTTCAATCTCAACATCATCACAACTCGTATATTCAGGTGTGGAAGCCAACTCCTCCTCTGAACTGCTCAAGGACACCTGGCGCATTTTACCTCCCTTCTTGGATTTATGAGGCTTTGGCGGTGGTGGTCTCACGGACTCTGACTGGTCCGAACTGAGAGAATCATTCCTTAACATCGTTTCCATTTTCTCCCGTTTTGTTTTCCTTACGGCAGAACTGGGGTCTAAATGATGCTGTTTCCTTAGGGAGTCAGTTCGCCTCAGGTCTGGCCTATCCATGGGTATTGGACTCCTCCGCGGGGTGGGAGGGCTATGGTTTGCGGTCCTTTGTGGGTAAGAACTTTGTCCCTGAGCCTCTCGAGTTCTTTCCATTGAGTAAGATCGCTGATTTTCCATTGCAGCTCTGCGTTCAGATATGGATCTTTGTCTTGATGGTCGGTCCATCCTTAGCAGAGACATCCTGGAATCTTCCAGTTCAGCATTTGCCAAAGAAACATCACTGTGCCTCCTCTCATGCCGGGCCCGGGACACTTCTGCGTGGATGCGCATTTGCTCCTCGTAGGGCTGTGGCTTCACTGGATACCGGGCCAAATTTGGATCACTCCGATAGCGTGCCTGGTACTCCTCCTCTCTCCTTTGTCTCTCATACTCATCTCTGCTCTCCACATCCTCGTCATCTACAAGATATTCTTTGGAATGCCTATGAATTCTCCTATTGGAGTCCCTGTAACTTAAATGATCTGATTCTTCATAAAACTGGGGTTCACGTTGTGATCGTCTATCAGAATAATCTGACGGAGATCTAGGCATTGTGTTGTCCGAAGGAGCATACTGTGGATATTCCTCTCTTTCTTCCCTTTGGTCGTATCTTCTGTTCTGATCTCTGGACACTGATGGACTTCTCTTCCTAAGAAACCAGAGGAAAAGTACAATAAGAAAGAGTAACATTTAAACAGTCTTTTATTTTACTAATGCACTGCCAAGTTGACAATAAAATTCAAATAGGTTTTTTTTGGGGGGGTCACTTTAAAGATATACCATAACAAAAGTTTTACTAATGTTAATTATATTCAGTTTAAATAGTTCATAGATGATGGTGTAGCTATAAAATACTTAAAACACTATACATGAAATATACTTCTCCGAAATCAGATGATCGATATCATAGTCTGATACTATAAAATAGTCTTTAGAGTTTCTTTGCCTGTCTTGCTCTTCAACTATCCCCACGTTGTTACTCAGTAGTTTTGAAAACCCCTCCTTCCATTCTCCCTATTCCTGACATTTCCATATGGAAGTCCCTGAAAATGTGATGATGTCAATCTGACTTGCCTCGGGACTTGAATACTTTCAGACTAAAACTAAGTGCTAGCTCCTTAATGCTTCATCCATTGTCCCTCTACCTAGATCACTGCAAGCACTGATGCATCCTCATGGAGGGACCTAAGGGCAGGAGACAGGAGGCAGCAGACTGCATGAGAGAAACCTCCATGGACCTGATAGGATGTACATTCACAAACGTATCCATGCCAATCACAGTGTTGTTCACAGAGGGTGAGGCAGTGGAAAGGAGCTGGGGAGGCTCACTAAGTGCCATGTGCATGTATGTCTCTCACTCTGAACGTCATCATGCTGTACAATTACAGTGCACCGTGAAAAAATAAAAGTAAAAAATAAATTTTTATGGTATCATTATGTCTCTAACCCTTTTAACTTATCCAAGATAACTAACTTAAATAACAGCAGCAATTATTCACAAAAACCCTAGAAGTCAGAAAAGACTACTATTTTTATTCCATCTTCATTAAGATTAACTTAATTATCACCCACTTGGTGATACTTCTCTATTTGGCCTACACATTTGTCCCTTCATATTTCCTTATAGTCTCAAAGGTAGAGAATGCCTATTAAGTTCTCAGCTTGCCTGTCTAACAATGGAATAACCCACGTTAATACACAATACATATAGTTAATAATACAACCACACAAAATATTCTGTCAACAACCAACCTAGGGATGATCAAAAGATTATCACAAAATTATGGGAAATACACACAATGGAATTCTACTCAGCAATAAAGAAGAACAAAATTGTGTAATTCTCGAGAACATGGAAGGACAGCTACTTAGGCCCTTTGCAACTCAGTGAGATCCTGTTTCAAAAAAAATAATAAAAAATAGGACTGGGGTTGTAGTTCAGAGGTAGAATGCCCTCTGGGTTCCATCCCAGTATCAAAAAAAAAAAAAAAAAAAATGGAAGGATCTGGAGAATATTCTGCTTAGCCAGTTACAAAAAATAATATTTTCTTTAATATGCACAAGCTAGGGAGTAACTATGATACCAGAGGACTCCAGATAATGAAAGAGAAACCTGAGTGGAGCCAGGAAGGTGGTCTAAGGGGAGGGGAGAAAGAAGACTGAAGTCCATAATAGAAAACTACAATCGACTGTTGGGAAGGAGGGAAGTGAGAAGGGGGGGGGGGCACCAACTGCTGCATGCATGTGTCACTATGGATGTGATTTACGTTATGATGTGAGACTATAATGTACCAATGTACCAATAAAAGCATATTAGAAAAATAAATATATGCCGGGCGTGGTGGCGCACGCTTGTAATCCCTGCGCTTGGGAGGCAGAGACAGGAGGATCGCACCGGTTAGAAGCCAGCTGAGTGTCCTGGCTTAGGAGACCCTGTTTCCAAAATAAAATTTTAAAAAATGTAAAAATAGGTCTGGGAGTGTAGCCCGAAGGTAGAAGGGCTTCCAGGAACCCCAGTACCACCAAAAAAAAAAAAAAAAAAAAAACATAAAGAAAGAAAGAAAAATATAAAATAAAATAGAAACATTCTGTCAATAAAACATCCACATTGTCCTTTGGCATAAATTCAGATAAGATTAAAGACTAACCGTGAAAAATAATAGGGCTAGAATTCTTAAGATATGAGAAAATATTTGGAATAATTGCTATTGGGGATTTTGTCAGAAAAAATGGAAGAGCAAGACCAGTGGAAGTTAAATGTTACCAAGATTCTATAGCTTGGTTATGAATTTCTTTGACTCCTTCCTGTGTCAGTATGGGGAATGGCCTAGGAAGATTTGGGAAAGCTCTGATTATTAATATATTTCAAAAGAAAATAATTGGTATATTTCAAATTAGTTGTGCCAAAACGGAGGCAGACATGGATAAAGATAGGACTTGGTTTTGGCCTAAAAACAGGCAGCTATTCCAATGTAATCAACCTAGCTCAAAGTAATTAACAAGTCAATAGAGGAGAGCTAGGGCTTCCTCTTTCTAAAGACAGATCTTAGAACCAGGCATGGTGGCGCACACTTGTAATCCCCGCGCTTGGGAGGCTGAGACAGGAGGATCGCGCAGGTTTGAAGCCAGCCTCAGCTACTTAGTGAGGCTCTCAGCAACTTAGTAAGACCCTGTTTCCAAATAAAATATAAAATGGGTCTGGGAGTATAGCCTGGAGGTAGAAAGCCCCTGGGTTCCACGCTCAGTACCACAAAAAAAAAAAAAAAAAAAGACAGATCTACATGATGATCTAGGGGGGATAGGGCAGGGTTTGACCTTGCCCTCCATGAAAGGAGACACCTCACCACACCTTGCTAGGGGAGGTACCTTACAGGGACTTCAATACTTCAGAGTCACGGAAACAAGATGGAGGTCATGGGTATAAAAAGTCCGGTCCACGTGTAATCCCTTTGGTGACTCATTCGAGTCATCCCCTCATGCCATCTTGGCATGGGGCTGTATTTCTATTTTCTGTATTTCTATCTTTCTAATAAACTCCTTTAAATCTTCAGCAACAGTCCAAGCGATGAATACTTATTCTCAGCTTAGGACAAGAATCCACGGTTTTTCTGTTTGTCTGTCTGTGTGGTGGTGGTGGGGAATTACTTCTCCCCACATACACACCATGCACATTTCTACCCGCAACACTTCCCCCTCCAAAAAAAAGCAAGAGTAGGGGAAGGATAGCCCAGCAAAATCATTGCTTGCCTTTCAAGTCTCCCTTGGGCTGCTGAACCCTTTCCCCCTCATACCTGGACCTTGAACTACAAATGTGAAACCCCATAAGGGTTCACTAAAGAAAAATGAAGCCTCTCTAGGTTTTTCAAGTAGGATGGGTTTTGACACAGGAATGAGAAGCTACACAACAGTTAAATGGGCCAGAAGAATGAAGGTCCGAGAAGTTATTAGCACGTGACACAAGACAAGGCTCTTCAAAATGGACATGAGAAAGTTGCTGTGAATTCCGAGTCCTTGAAAATTTCCCACTTCTGATCCCAGCTATATCAGGATCGCCCCTTGAATAATCAGAAGTTCCCCAGGAGCCTCTAATATTCCTGTGTGCCCATCTGCCTCCCCAAAACTATTTGATAATAATGGCTCCTGTATCTTCTGCACTTTTCAAATCTCCTATACAAGCCGGGCGTGGTAGCGCACACTTGTAATTCCAGTATTCCTGAGGCTGAGGCAGGAGGATGGCAGTTTTGTGGCCAGCCTCGGCTACTTACTGAGGCCCTCTGCAACTTAGTGAGACCCTGTTTCAAAATAAAGAATAAAAAATAGGGTAAGAGGTGTAGCTTGGGGATCAAATGCCCCTGGGTTCCATCCCCAGACCCGGGGGAAAAAAAAAAACGTATGCAAAGCCAGGGAAGACTTTCTATTTTTGCTGATAAATATGGATATTTTACTGCCTATTAAAGAGTGCAGTTTCAAAAGAAAGGCTATTAGTAATTAGTTCCTGGCAAGCCAGCTATGTGGGTTTACAAAAATCATACTTTGAAAAAATTGAATTTGGTATTAAATTCCGTAATCACTGTGTTCTAGAGATTATCAAATTTTCCTGAAGCATGTGAATCATACTGTACATGCTGCTGTGTGCTGGATTTAAGTAAAAATAGAACAGTGGTTAAAATCTGAAATTGGGATGACTACTGTCACTGTTTCTTAAAATGGAAAGATTTTACTTTTTAAAGTATACTTTAAAGTGTAGTACCTTGTGGTATGTTAGAAGGCAAGTTTTCATTGTAAGATTACCAAACAATGAAGAATTTGCTAAAATTACTCTAAATTATTTTGTCAAGATAAATCCTTCAACTATATCATTAATTATTCATATATATGCTCCTTTCAATTTTAAAACTTCTATATTTTTTTAGTTGTCATCAGACTTCAGGAACTGAAGAAAATCTACAAAAATGCAAGCACTGTATCTCAAAATATATAATTTCTAAACAAGACTTGGCATTTACTATTATCTGGTGGAAACCATTTAATAAGTAAAACAAAATAATTATAATTTGTATATTTCTCTAAAGAATTACAAAGCACTTAACAATTTCTAGCCTATAAATCATAATTTAAAGGAATGGAGCAATTCATTTAGGATGTTATATATCACTTATTCCTTCAAGGACTCAGAGAAGTTTAGAGACAGAATCCAAAGTTAGGCCTGTTTTTTCAGAATAAAATGTATTTGAGACATTTTATAGTATCTTAATTTTTACCCCCATGCATTCTATTAATCCCTATTTTATAAGTAAATATTTACTTTCATGTTACAGATACTAGCACCCTACTTCTTTTTAAAATATAGGTTATTATAATTATTTTATCTTTCTCCATATTATAATGGTCTTAACTGGAATAATTAATATAAAATCACATTTCAAACACTCTAGAAACAATAGAAATGCTACTAAAATGAGTATTTGTTCTATCGATGGCATATAATTTTTGTCATATGGGTTAACTATTCAGTATATTTCTAAATATTCTAGCTATATAAGATACCTGATGCTCTATTGTGAATATTATTCTGAGTATGCATAATAATTTGTATAAGAAACCCTACCAATTACACTCTAAAATTACATGTTCTCAAATTATATTAATGGAAAAATTCCAAGTATAAAGTTTCTTTTCCAATTAAAGATACATTCCTAATTTCCCAAAGGCAGTCTCAAGTTCTATATTGTATATTAATTCACCATGTTTTTACCATATTTTCTATTTTAATATTTACTACATTCACCATTGTATATGCTTTGTATAAATTACACCACCTATAATACTGACCATTATTATTATAAAATAACCATCAAGTCTCTAAATATAATCCAATAAATATTTAAAAATATGTATAAAGACAGCTAAAGATTACATACAAAGTTGTTTTAATATTTTTATATTTTTACCTCTTAAGATAATATAATTTTTAAAATCATAATGGCATTGGAAGTCAAGAATTTGAAGATTACTAATTTTCTGCAAACTAAAATTTTATATTATTTCAATTAAGCCCTACCTGTATGAAAACCTCTTACTCATAGTCTTTATTAGTATAGATCACTTAAAACCTGTCATTTTATAAATAAAAGGACAAAAATGACATTTGAAGAACCAATTTGCTTTTTTTAAAAGCTCCATCCTTTTAAAACTTAAAAAGCATGAGTATTGCAAAATAAATGAAAATAGCATTTAATTGATATAATTATATAATAGTATTCACATAGTTTAAACATAACATTGCAATAAAATCCTAAAATTTGAAGCTATTAAAACAGTATACCAAAAATTTTAAACATGAAATATACAAGTTCTATTCCTATAATTCCCAAAAGAAGCTTTTAACAAACAATTTATATTTATCAAAAAACATAAAATAAATCATTCTTTTACCTACGACATATATTTAACATTTTTTTTACCTTTTATTCAACCAATGCACATCTGTCGAGCGTGAAGCCTCATGTTGATGAAAATACATCAACATTGTGCCAGGCAGTGCTTTCACCTAATCCTTCCAGCCCCAGCAAAATCATAGGAGTCATCCTTAATCAGATGATGTGAACCTATCTACTTGCTCACGACCATTCTATTTCAATACTCAATCACTAAACAGTCACCCATAAAACAAGCATTCAAGGAGGAAGTAATAAAATCCTCTAGTGATGGGCCCGTCCAAAAAAAAAAAAAAAAGTTATTCTTTAATGCTGATACTGTGTGGCTGTATATAGTTCCAGGTCAACTAAGAATGTACACTGTAAGACGGGATTATGGTCCTTAGCTGATTAGTGCTCGCAATACTGAGCACCAAATGCAATCCAGATCCAAGGCATTTTTACACACTATACTAAACACTGGCAGCTTTAGAAATTTATAAACCATGTTCTCCTATATGAATTACAATATTTATAAGATGACAGAATTTATTGTGTTTGCTATTGTTAATTCTGCTGCTCAGTTTTTGCCACGAAATGTATCATGGTAGTACAAGATGGTGATGGTTTTGTAATTTTTTTCTTGGTGGTGGTGGTACTAGAGATTGAACCCAGAGGTACTCTACTACTGAGCTATACCTCTAGGCCTTTTTCATGTTTCATACTGAAATAAGACTTCACTAAGTTGCTGATACTGGCCTCAAACCTGAGATCCTCCTGTCAAAACCTCCCATGTACTGGGATAACAGGTGTGTGCCACTACATCGGACTCTGTTACTTCTTTTCAATTATTTCATAACAATCTTTACCAAAGTAATAATGTTTTCCCAAAAGTAAAGGAAGAAACAGTTTCTGTGGAAAGCTTAATAAAAATTAAAGTGTTACATGAATTAAGGAGCTGATTACTTTTTGTTTGTTCATTTATTTTTGTGGTACTGAAGATTGAACCTCAGTAATTCTACCTCCAAGCTACATACCCCAGCCCTTTTTTACTTACTTGTTTGTTGAAACAGAGTCTCACAAAGTTGCTGAGGGTCTTGCTAAATTTCTGAGGCTGGCCTCTCAAATCTGTGATCCTCCTGTCTCAGCCTCCCAACTACTGGGATTACCAGCAAGCACCTCCCTACCTAGCTAGATACGTAGTTTAAACCAAGCTTTCTTCATTTTAATTCACTTTCACGGCCTCTATCCAGTCATTAAGAGAGAGAGACAGAGACAGAGACAGACAGAGAGAACTACAGCATGAATTTCTTCCTAGCAAAGCCAATTTCCAGTCCAACGTGGTGGCGCATGTTTGTAATGCCAGCATTCAGGAGGCAGAGATCTTGGTTCACAGACAGCCTCAGCCACTTAGCGAGGACCAAGTACTGTGCTCTTTTTTGTTTGGTTGGTTGTTTCCCATCCATCAAGTTTAAATAAGCATCTAGGAATATGTGGTCAAACCATTCAACTATTTCTGCAATATTCTTGTGCAAAATTTTCTTCTAGAATTAAGTGTAAGTTTTAGAAAGACTGGAGGAAAGGAGATAAAGAAAAGTGACTTTTTACCCCCGAGATTCCTAATAGAGACTTGTAAATTGATTCTTCAAAGAGAAAAGCAATACAGATTCAAAACAATTCACAAGTGCAATGGCACATGCCAATACTCCTAGTACTTGGAAGGCTGAGACAGGAATAATTCAGGTTGGAGGCCACCATGCAATAACCTAGTGAGACCATCAGCAACATAGGGAGAACTGATTTCAAAATTAAAATTGACTGCAGATGTAGCTCAGAGGCATAACGACCCTGGGTTCAATCTCTAGTAACAAAACAAAAAAAGAAAAAAAATTAAGATAATTAATTTTCAAAGCAATGCTAACCAATAATAAAATTTAACAATTTAGAGCCAACATTTTATACCAAATTAAAAACACAATTTTCCCAAAGGATACTTTAATTCTTCCAAGCTAACAAGTCCACAAAGTTTAGAAACATCACATTTGATAAAATAATTGCAAAACGTCTTCCTCTTTACTTTTCATCCCATTTACTTTTACCAGTTCTAAGTTGGTGTTCCTCCAATGTTAGTACACACTCTGCTGCCAATGCCCCTCCACCTCTCACCTTGTTTCTTGCTCCTTTTACCATTAGGACAAATAAAAATAAACAAAATACGTTCTGTTTAAGTGAGGCCTTCATTATACCTATATACCATTATTCCACTATTTTGTTTAAACGGAACTTTCCTTATACCAGTATATGGGGTAAAGGAATGCTTCTTACATAACTCTTCCATGTTTCTGTGCTAATAAATACACGCAAGGCACATTATATATCTAGATAGCAAGCTGAAAGAACTGACACAAATTATTTCAACACGATGCACATTCAGGTCTGACTCAATTAAATCAATTAAAGAAACCCAATTTATCTTTCCGTTGACAGAATGTTCTTTCTCACACAGAGAAAACAGCACCTAACACCTGCATGTCAGCATGATATGTGAGTTGTTCCTTAGCTATTTATACCAATATCACATTGCTTCAAATTATGTTTCAATCAGCCCCACTGTTTACATATACAATGTAAGATGCATCCTTTTATTCTCTAATTCTTTAAGACCAGTAAAATACAATAAAGTAGACTCTACCTTCGGTGTGGTGACCTGTGCCTGTGTTATGGTTTGGATCTAAAATCCCCCCCTAACCTTACATGTTGTTAATGCAGCCAGATTCAGAAGCAGAAAATGGCTGGAGGGGATGTATCTCTGGGAGTGAAGCCTTGGAGACTATGTGGCCCTGGCCGCTTCCTCTTGACCTGTGTTCTGACCCATGAATTGAGTATGGTTTTTCTTCCTGTATCAGGCCCTAAAGCCCTGTCTCCAAGCCATTCTGCCACCTGGCTGACTACTGACTGACCTCTGAAACCTTCAAAACCTCTGAAATCATGAGCCCAAAATAAACCTTTCTCCCTCTAAGTTGTGCTTGTCTGGTATTTTGGTCTCAAAGATGACTTAAAAAGACTATAATTCCAGCAACTCAAGAGGGTTAAGGCAAGAGAATCACAAACTGAAGGCCAACTGGGACAATTTAGTCAAAATCTCAAAATAAAAATATAAAAAATGGGGTAAGAATGTAGCTCAGCAGTGTAGCTCCCCTGAAATCAACATCCAATACCATAAAACAAACAGATAAACACAGTGGACTCTAGCAAATTGTCTTCAAATGTGGATGAAAGTAATTTATAATCATATCTTAGGATGCCATGGTTTTCACTCTAATCCCAGACTCAAGAAGTTGGCCTAAAGTATTTATACTAGAAAAGTCCTGAAAAGCATGATGAAAATATTTTAACAATTGTTTTCTGAGGAAACGAAGAAACATTGCACACTGTATAGTAAGGACTTCTATAAAATACCTGTTTTTATCAATTCTGCTGTCTTTGTGTGTGTGTGTGTGTGTGTGTGTGTGTGTGTGTGTGTGTGTGGTACTGGGGTTCCTGGAAGCCCTTCTACCTCCGGGCTACACTCCCAGACCTATTTTTACATTTTTATTTGGAAACAGGGTTTCCTAAGCCAGCACGGTGCAGCTGGCTTCGAACCTGCACGATCCTCCTGTCTCTGCCTCCCAAACGCAGGGATTACAAACGTGCGCCATCATGCCCAGCTTCTGCTGTCTTCTTAAAGTAAATCTCTCAGCCAGGCGTGGTAACGTACACTTGTAATCCCAGTACTTGGGAGGCTGAGACAGGAGGATCGCGGTTTGTGGCCAGCCATAGCTACTTAGTGAGACTCCCTTAGTGAGAACTTGTTTCTAAATAAAGAATAAAAAACAGGGCTGGAATTTAGCTCAGAGGTAGAATGCCCCTGTGTTCCATCCCCAGTACTGCAAAAATAAAATAAAATAAGTAAATATCTCTTTAATAAAGCTCTCTTGGCCTCTTACTGCCCGCCCTCTTCCCCACACTCCTCTACAAATTTCCTCTGCCAGTCATGTTCTAGAGCCATGGGGGTGAGGACTATGATCCTTGCAGGAGGTAGGTCTGGATAAGACGATGAGAGCTGATATAATCAAAATGGCAGGGGCAGGGCTGAATTTTGTAAAAGCAAGCTTTCAAATTTCCACAAGTGCTTCTTTGTAATCTTATAATATTTTAGAACTTACTTTTTAATTAGATACCATACTAAGAGAGAGTATCAACTAAGAGGCTGTCTGAGGCCATGAGGATGGCAAATCATCAGATGAAAAAAGAAGTTACAATTTTGTTTTTTTTGTTGTTTTTTGCTGTCCTGGGCAAGGTACCCAGGGGCATTCTACCTCTGAGCTACGCCCCCAGCCCTATTTTTTTTATCCTTATTTTGAAACAGGGTCTTACTGAGTTGTAAAGGGCTTCACTGAGTAACTGAGGCCGGCCACAAACCACGATCCTCCTGTCTCAGTCTCCCAAGTCCTGGGATTACAAGTTTGTGCCACCATACCCAACTCCTTAAGATTTAGTTTTGAATATGGGCATGTTTTTAAACATTAATCCCTTTAGATAAATTATGTGTTTTTACGATTTTTGTAGAAAAGTATCTACCTCTGAGCTACATCACCAACCCTATTATTTCCTTTTTTTTTTTTTTAAAACAGGGTCTCCGTAGGTTGATGTGAGCCTCACTACTTGCTGAGGCTGTCCTTGAACCTGAGATATTCCTGTCTCTGACGGACTCCCAAGTACTAGGATGACAGATATGTGTCACCATACCCAGCCTTTAGAATATTAAAAGAAATAGAAAATAATATCAGTAGAAGATTACTTTCTTACCCTTTAATTTATGTCTATTCTCAAAAAATGCACAGCCTAAAACTAAGTAAACTTTCAGGTTACTTAAAGACTAATGAATGGAGAAAATAGGATATGTATTCTGGAAGCAACTATAGAGAATATCCGTATTCTTGGCTCTCTGGCATTTATTTCTCTTCCTTCTTAGAAGGAAAGCAATGTTTCCTGTATGTGCTCTATGGCTTTGACTGAATGGTCCTGTCCTGCTCCAAGGGTGAGCCATAATTAGCTAATCTGTGTGTACCTTCCCCATTCAGGACAGAAGCAATGACCTAAAATGGTCCAACATTTGTACAAGAGTACCAAGGCACGGGTTCTTGTTTCATAATTAAGGACTAAAATTCTCAGAGCTACTAAAAGTCCATTTATGACCATACATTAGTGAGGAGTCTTCCCCAAAGGAAGTCAACATGCAATTCATGAAAATTAAAAAGAGAGGAGAAAAAAATAGGTTTGCATCACATCACATGAAATTATCTTCACCAGAATCAAAATGTACCTCTCAAGTTTTCAAACAGGTAAACAAATAAATTTTCTTTATTTTGAAGCAGTTTCAGTTTAGTTCTCTATTACTTGCAACTAAAATCTTCTTGACTGACTCAAAATTAGATATAGACCCTAGAGTCCTTATGATACCATCTCATTGGCTGTCATAATGTTAATGAACTCAGTTTGTATGGAAACTAGGTTTTCCTTTTGTGAAAAATAAGCACTTTGGGACCTTTACAAATGTTGTAGTCAAATGGCTTCCTTAAAGTATTTCTGGTTTTATAGTCAAAATAGTCATTAATGAGATGAAAACCTTTTCTGAGATAAAAGAAATCACAATATTTCAGGTTTAATATTAAATTTATGATTATGATATTAGGTTTGTTCTATTTATGGCTCAAAAAGAGAAACAAGCAACTTTGTTTTAAGTAATTCACATTAAACTATTCCCTGCCCAAATCCTATGGCAACAGTGTGGAGCGAGGTTCTATCCCCTGGAGGTACGACAGGTAGTGGGCACATAGGACTTTGCTGTGCAATTCAGTGCCCAGCTAGTGGAATCTAATACTGCACAGATCCTAGAAGCTCTACTTCCAGGGCTTGAATGTTGATGGAGCCTCTGAACCAACCCTGGTATAAAGTGTAGACACATGGCCCAAATCTATTTGTCTTCTATTCAGGAGAGCATCACCTTGGCTGTCTGCAGACATTGAGGACCATAAGTCCCCGTCAGTGGTAGGCAGAATGGGCCTTGGTTTAATCCCACTGCTGAGCTGGTCTTGGCAGGCTGTGGGCTCAGGACTTTACAGTACTGGTGGTCACCAGTTGATGTAAGAGGCTGGGGCTGGTCTTTCCATGGGGATTTTATTTAGAGTCAAGCAAAACCCCCACAATCTCTGATCACAGTTACAGTTGAGGCATCTGGGCCTACTTGAGCACTTCAGAGGGACTTTTAGGGAAAGACCACCCTTTATAGGTTAACCCCCCCCCCAGTTCAAGTTGAACAACACATCAACTGCAGATTTGGTACAAACCTGGTCTCATATCACCCTCTAGTGCTTAAACAGGGACCAAGCATAAGTGGTGGGTTTGTGGCAAACCTAGATTTGAGGTGCCATCTAGTGCTAATATAGTAGAAGTAACTGCAGACATGGAAAAAACAAACAACCTGCTTAGTTTTGGCAAGACAGGCAAAAAGATTCTGAAAGCCAGAATAAGTGCTCAAACCTTCAATGATCAGATGATGTAGTATATCAGTGAGCATCAAATACTTTCAGGAAACCGTGACCTCACCTAACAGTCAAATTAAGGGGCCAGTCACTGAGAACACAGGTATACTCTTGAATGAAGAATGCTAAACAGCTGTTTTAAGGAAACTCAATGAAATGAATTTTTAAACAATCAAACAAATCCTTGAACTGAAAACATACACTAAATAAAATTTAAAATGTTAGAAAGTGTCACTAGTAGAATATATCAAACAGAAGAAAGAATTAGTGAGATAGAAGATAGCAATTTGAAAATACACAGCCAGAGGAGAAAACAATGAAGAGGAATAAAGAACATTCATGGGAACTTTGGGAAAGCATTAAAGGACAAATATGTGGGTTATGGGGGTCCAAGAAGGACTTGAGACTGTCAAAGGGGTAGAAATCTTATTCAAGGTGATAAAAATTTAAAATTTCCCAAACCTAGAAGATACAAATATTTAGGACAGAAAGGTGAAAGGTCACCAGTCATATTCAACAGTTTGAGTCAATCAAGCTTTAAAAGTGATAAAGAGAAGATTCTCAAGGCAGAAAGAAAAAAACAAAGAGCATATAAAGAAGTTCCAAATCAACTGGCTAAAGACTTCTGAGCTGAAACCTTACAGGACAGGAAAGAAGGCATACAATTTTCATAACATGAGTGGGGAAACTGCCAACCAAGACTACTGTGCGCAGCAAAGATCTCCTTTAGAAATGAAGGAGCGATAAAGACATTACGAAATCAAGGAGGAAAAAAAGAACTGAGTGAATATATATCCCCAAGACCTGTGCTGTCCTATAAGAAATGCTAAAAGGAAATTATTCAACCTGAAAGAAATATACTAATGAGTAAGAAGAAAATACCATTGTGTTCAATGTCATGAGCCAGGCACAAAAAGACAAATACCTCATGATCTTACCTGCATGTGTAATAAAAAAGAGTTGACTCCATAGAAGCCAAGAGTAGAATAGTGGTTACCAGAGACTAAAGGAGTGTGGAGAAAAGGTTGATCAGTGGCCCTAAGTTATAGTTTAAAAAAATTAGAAGTTCTGGGGTGCTACTGAATTGTAAAATAATGAAAATGGTCAAGATAATGATAAAGTACTAGTTATTTTTAAAAACTAGAAGAAAGGATTCTGAACATTTTACTAATAAAGAAATAATAAATATTGAGGAAATAGGTATGTTTAATCTGACTTAAACATTTCACAATGTATACATTTATAGAAACATCATATACTACCAATAAGTATGTACAATTTTTTTAGGTATGAGTTAAAAATAAACACTGTGATTAAACTGGAAATTCAGAGCTAGAAGAACTAATGGCTCTATAGAGTTCATGGGATAGACCTAAGAACAAAGGCAAGAGAAAAACATGGTTGGCTACTGAATATCTAGGCTCTCTATTTCCCTACAAAGAGAATCCCAATTTCACTCAGGGAAGCAGTGTACCTAGTCGAAAGAAAGAAAGAAAGAAAGAAAGAAAGAAAGAAAGAAAGAAAGAAAGAAAGAAAGAAAGAAAGAAAGGAAAGAAAGAAAGAAGAAAAGAAAAATCTTCCTGGCTATCTTGTGGCTAAGGATAGTCATGTAACATAGTTCAGGCCAATAAGATTTAGACAGGTTTATTATATATGGCTTCTACATATGCTGTTTATTCTTAATAAAATAATTTAGACCTTGTCAGCACCTTTCATACTGTATCCTTCCATCCATTGTTTTCACTGTAATGTGGTCTTTTGCCTACAATTCAACAGTTCTCTCAACAGTACAAGAGTGGCAAGCAAAGAGGGACATCAGCCTCTGCTGACTTTCTTTAAAAGTAGTATTTTCTATGAGATCTCCACTTCTAGACTGCTTTTTCCATGCAAAACACACACACACACACACACACACACACACACTTCTTTATTCAAGCATTGTGGTTATGAAATTTTGTCACATAAAACCAAACACAACACTAAATGAGGCCAAAGATTTATCTCAAGTGAGAATTCCATGACATCTAAGATCATAGGTAACCTAGCTGATGTTTCAATATAAAATAAACAAGAAGTAAATAAAAGGTTACCATGAATAAAAGGATCCAGAAACAGAAAATATGTGTAGGTTTTCTAATGAAGTATAAGCCAAAGGGAGAAAGATTTCAAATAAAAGAGGCAGGATGGTAAAGCAAAGTTCATAATATCTTATCCAATGGTTGCATCAGCCAATAGTCCACGGTCAGCATCTCATCCTAACTGTCTTTAGTGATTTCACACTGAGAGCCTAAAATCAGCCATGGGATAGTGACACTATGAAAACTGGCAAATGCTGCAAATTAGGTCTTTCTTTCTTTGGAGAGTTGGCTGTCAAATATTTATCACAGCACACCACTGTTCTGCTAATCAAGAGCCTGGGGGAAAAAAAGTATTATGGTTAGCTATCAGGCATTAGTATTCACCTGAAAACTTCAGTTACATTAGTGCAAAGAATATGTAATATAGAACCTGACATTGATCAGGAATTCAATCACTGTTTCAGAAAGGAAGAGAGTAAGGTAGAAAGAGCTGTTTTCAGTCATTGATAACTATAGAGTTAATTTCACTTTTCAAAAGAAGTAAATGTAGGAAAAGAGACATCTTGAGTTTTAATTTAATGACACTTGGACATCTCTACAATTCTTTGAATATATCATATGATTCCCAATCCTACATACTTTTTTTGTTAGAGTTGCAGGTTGTGACAGAGTTTAAATATATTTAAATCAGAACATTTTAGAGCTTGAGAGAAATCCTCATAGCAAGATGTGGTGCTGCACACCTGTAATTCCAGTACTTGGGAATCTGAGACAGGAGGATCATAGGCTTGAAACCAGCCTCAGCAACTTCACAAGGCTCTCAACAACTTAGCAAGACCCTGTTTCAAATTAAAAAATAAAATAGAGAGATAGAGGTATACCCCAGTGGTAGAATGTCCCTGGGTTCCATTCTGATTGCTACCAAAAAAATAAAAATAAAAAAAGATAAATCCTCTGTGACTATGACTTCCAAAGATCCAGTGGTCAGAGTAATGACAGCAGGCAAAGAAAGAGGATGTACCCAACTGCATTTAAAATTCCCCAGTGGGTCATTGAAAACAAAACGAAACAAAGACTGAAAGTACTTACCACTAGATGGCAGTAGATTTTATAAGTGAATCTATATAGATTGAGGCTATCTCCCCAAAGAACTATTATTTCAGATTTTTATATTACATGGAATCCCTTCTACATCACTTTATGTGTTGAAATTATGCTACGTTTCTTTGCGAAGAGAATGTGAAATGACACAGAAGCAAAATGTAGAAAATAAATAAAGTAGAAATAGACAGTCTGAACCAATCTCAGGGGTAGCAGTAGAGACCAGAAATAAAGTGAGGTGAAAAAGACTTATTAACTACATTAAACATTTTGAACTTTTGTCCTGTATGCAAAGGGGATATCATCTGATGTTTTATGTTTGCAGGCGATCTGATTGCAATGGTCTAGTTAAACCAAGGGATAGGAACAAATCTAGTGGCAGGAGGACCAACTGGATTATTCTAGTGACTTAAGTGAGAAGGTATACAGTCCTAAAATGAGGAAGAGGAAGGAAATGAGAAAAATTTATTTAAGAGGTCAAACCTGAGGGACTTTATACCTCCAATGTATAAAGTCTCACAGTTTTGACCTCTTAAATAAAAACAAATTCAAGTTGAATACATTATTTTTCTTGACACTAAGTGAATACGATTTGGAATAGAGGGAAGAAATATAGAAAAGCATGTTTTATTGTCTGAGTAAATGCATTTCATAAACAGCTTTAAACAGTAAGAATTTCACTACGTTTCTCCATCACTAACAAAAGAGATGTTCTAATGCCAACATGAACATCTTTATCTACTTGGTAGATTATATTTCCATAGTGGGCACAAGTATTTGAAGGTAATATGCTTTAAGTTAATGTGTGTGATAAAGAACATTATGAATTATTTTACTATTATTGCAATGGTATGGTAGTGGTGGTGGTGGCGATAAACTGAACACTGACTGCTTGACAGGTAGAGTTGTGGGCACTTTATATTTATCCACTTATTTATTTTCCAAATAATTCTATGAAAAGGGTTCTATTATTATCATCCTCAATTTATAGATGCATAAACTGAACAAAAAACAAATATTTACCTTGTCTAAAACCACATAGCCAGTAAATAGCAGAGGAATAATTTTAAACTACTGAGAGAAAAAAAAGTCTGCCTTTACGGCTATCAATGTGAAACTAACCTAGTTGGTATCAGTTAGGCTCTAGTACCCCTAGTAAATATAAACAAATTCATAGAATATCACCATAGGCCACGGGCTCACTATGATTATTATGAAACAAATTAAAATAATACTATGTCTCCAACATGATGTCTAAACAAAGATAAAAGCAAAGACACAATCCAACCAAAATGACCAAGCATTCCTCTGCCCTAGCTGCCAGAGCAACTACTGACAGCTCTACCACTGCTGTGTTCCTCCCAACTCTTAGATAAAATTAAGATACTCAAACTCCCCCACTTTCTAAAGACATCTAATTCACACAGATCCCATTTCTTTGAATCATTTTCCAAATTCCCTAACACAAGGTCAAATGCTATAACAAGTTTTCCTAACCCCTTCTTACTGAATTGCCCCACAATTTCACAAAGTTTGTGGTTATGCAGCATATAACAAGCCCAAGCTTCTCTAGAAATATGATCCTGCCAGTTTGCCCCCCCCCCAATACTGGGGATGGAACCCAGGGGCATTCGACCTCTGAGCTACACTCTCAGCTCTATTTTTTATTCTTTATTTTGAAACAAGTTCTCACTAAGTTGCAAAGGGCCTCAGTAAGTTGCTGGGGCTGTCCGAGAACTGCAGTCCTCCTGTCTCAGCCTCCCAAATGCTGGGATTACAAGCTTGAGCCACCACGCCCAGCTCCTGCCAGTCTTTGGCTGGTGAACATCAACACTAGCTACTCAAGCTCCAAGGCTTATACTTTTAAACACTACATGTGAATTCTTCTCATACATGAAATGCACATATCAGGAAAAATGCCGATCTTAAAGCCAATTAAAGAACTAGAAAAATGAAAGTAAAAGGGAAAAGTAAGTAATGATAAATTTGGTTAAAGAACAAGTACTTGCAGTTAAGTGCTTAACCTGTGTGCTTAATTAATAATGAAGATGCGCGGGATGTAGACTGTGTTACATTAGTTTTCCCTTTGTCTTATTTCATAGTAGGACTGTACTATATTCATTGGCACTCACAGAGAATGTAAAACCAATCTCCACTTTATCAAAATTGACAGGTAAGTATGTTTCTAGGTACCTCCTGATTTATATCAACTTGACACAGTAAGTAAGTTTATTGACTGATTGATAGATTGATTGATAGTACTGGGGATGGAACCCTTCTACCTCTAAGCTACTCTCCCAGACCTATTTTTTATATTTTTATTTGGAAAAAGGGTCTCTTAAGCCAGCAAGGCTGGCTTCGAACCTGTGCAATCCTCCTGTCTCCGCCTCCCAAGCGCAGGGATTACAAGTGTGCACCACCACGCCCAACATAAATACGTTTAAATAAATGTCTTAATTATAATGAGTGATAGAAACTTTATGCTGAAAGAACTAAAATCTATATACAATCATATTTTTGCTTAATGAAATTGAATACTATTTTAAAAGCCAGGAAGAAATTTAATCAAACTTGTTTTAAAAGGTGTGTTTCATTTTAATGTGTAGGGGTTTAACTCATGAAATTATCATTATTGATACTACAAAGTATACATTTATGATTTCAAGAGGATTTTTTTTTTTTTTTTGGTGGTACTGGGGTTGGTGGAAGCCCTTCTACCTCCGGGCTACACTCCCAGACCTATTTTATATGTTTGAAACAGGGTCTCTTATGCCAGCGCGGCTGGCTTCGAACCTGCGTGATCCTCCTGTCTCAGCCTCCCAAGTGCGGGGATTACAAGTGTGCGCCACCACACCCGGCAAGAGGAATTTTTTTAAAAAAAGACACTGCACAGAATCATGATACTTTTATAATTTAAACAAAGAAACAAAAAATTTCCATTGTGTGGGAACCATAAAGAAAAAAAAATCCAAAAAGGAAAATAATTTATACTACATATTATCTTAAGAATTATGAAATAGACATAGGGACAAGAATGAGTTTGACTTAATGTCCACTCTGGACTAGTCAAAAGAGTTCAATTAAAAAAAAAATAAAGATGATTTCTTGTTCTTCAAATTGGAATTTTGTTGTCACTAAAGACTAAAGATGATGTTTTAAATAATATTAAAAAACTAATCCTAGAACTTTGGCTTGTTGGTTAATTTATACCTACATATCCAAGAAAGACTGTTTAAACACTGAAGAATTATTTGTTTCTTACAATCTCTGCAATCTGGATTGTTAAAAGATACCCCTAAAGCCAGTCGTGGTGGTGCACGCTTGTAATCCCCGCGCTTGGGAGGCAGAGACAGGAGGATCACACAGGTTCGTAGCCAGCCTCGCTGGCTTAGGAGACTCTGTTTCCAAATAAAAATATAAAAAAAAAGGTCTTGGAGTGTAGCCCGGAGGTAGAAGGGTTTCCATTAACCCCAGTACCACCAAAAAAAAAGGAGACCCCTAAAAGATGTCTAGTATATATAAAGAACAAATAGTAAGTGAATCAGCAAATGAACCAATAAACAAGTTCCTCTACTAAACAGAAAATTATTCCACATGATATACTTATAAGTAAAATTCTGATTCTAGTAATTATCAAAAAGCTTAATAAGCTTAATTAATAGCAGTTTACTATTTTGGTGCATAAAAATTCCTGTAGCACAATTCCAGTAAATTTTGTGTATTGAACTCAAGTAAGCAGCACCCATCTCTTACCTCCCCAGTGAATCATCCCAGCCAGACTCACTACTTATTAGTTGAAATCAATCTAACCAGTGAAAGTGAAAATACAATCTTATTTTTCATTTATTTGTTTTCCACAAGTTTGTTTTACCTGCTAAAAACTGGCATAGTAGTTTACTCTGCTATCTCATTTAATTTTCACAACCAAATCTATGAAAAAAGTTCCCTTACAATATTTGTTCACAGGGTATTTGTTCACAGTACCCTATGAACAAATAAGGGAGGTGAGACTTAGAGCTCAAGTAAAAGAACAAGGAATGACAGACCAGAATTCCCGCCCAGTGTGCTTTACTCCAGAACCTTCACTTTCTAAATACTCTATTCACGTATATATGCAGACTAGTGAGCTATCTCAGCCAACAAAAAATAAATAGGAAATAGGAAATCTAAAACCAAGTTCTCTGGATCTACGATTATAAAAAATAAAACTGATATTTAATTGACTACTTGACATGACTAGGCACCTTTTATTACCCCTTTAATTTCCTATATTATTTGACAAAGAAGAAAAGCTTACTGGATATTGAGGTATTCTTTAAGCACCTTTGTCATTAAGCCTGAATATAAAAAATATACACCAGATGTGACAGAAAGTAACTTATAAAATTATAAAACATAAAAATATTTTTAATTTTCCAAAACTCTAACAAAATAAGTAAATAACTTAGGCATCTTTAACATTTACCTAAAAACTACAAAAGGCTTTCCCCACTCAAAGACAATATAGATTTAATATAGAAAATATATATTTAATGTACCTCATGCTAAAAAAAATAGTTATCTTACTCAGTAATAGATACTGGATAAAAAAAAATATATAGGATCTAAGTATACTTTCAGATAAAGAAGATCATGTGCAACAGAGCAGATCCAGTACATTTCAAACATTCACATTAAAAATATATGACTTACCTACTAAACCCCAAGCTTACTTCTTAGCTCTGTTCCCTAGAGTCATTAGCAGAAAATAAAGGGGCCAGGTAGAAGTAAAAAGTCGTAGCTATTCAAAAAGAATAGGTAGCCACAAAAGGTAAGCAGATCAGGACTGGGGCGCCTCTCGTCTCTTCATCCTCAACCAAAAACCAGAGCATTTGGTCTTTGGCATTCACTGGAGAACTAAACAAGGATCCAGGAGCTACATGGGAAGATGATCCTTCCTCCAAGATAGCGTACTTAGCAGTCTGTAATAGGACTCCAAATAGAACACACGCAAGAGGAAATCTACTGCGCTCTCAATGGCTTAGAACCCTGAGTGGAGTAGAGTGAGATTTTTTTTTTTTTGGTCTGACAATATCAATAACAAGAATATGTTATTTTAAAATTAAATACCCATTCTTAAAAATATTTTAAAAGGTGATTATATTTCACTTTGTTTCTTCTGCAAATAGAAATTACAGATATAAATCTTGGGATTTTTCCCATGTTTGCCCTCTATAGTGGTGTGTGGTTATATAACTACTTTTAAACAGCAAGCGCACTATCAGGAATGTTATCTTCAGTTATGAAGAACAACTTCTGAAGTGAAAGAAAAATGAGTGAAGAAGAAAAAGCTGCTAATGGCTTGTTAGATAAGATACTGGAAAATTTCCCAATATTAAAATATTTTTCTTGTATAAAATCGATTCAATATTGTCTTTTTCTACATCCACTTTCTTTAACACAGTTATAAGTAAGCACTTATATTAAGGAAAATATATACTCAATTCTGAAGTTGGGTCACTTGCTAGCCAACCAGTACCCCATTATTGTTTTGAATAGGGTATCAATTGTCGCTGATATACACTGGAATGCAAAAATTTACCTATAGCAAATTGGAATGGATTATATATAGAAAGGAATGCAGTGGAACATGTAATATCTCTTATCATTTTAGAGATATGAGATAAATAATAATTAATCGGAATTGCATGCCAAACTAATACGGTGAAAATTTAAAAAGACAAGTTCCAGACAGTCAGTCCCCAATATTATAAAGAAAGCATGAAATTCAAAGGTCCTCCTTGACCTTTCTTTTAGATAAGACTAAATTCTCAGCCTAGCCAAATGTCCTATGCTAAAGTGAAGATCCTGCCAAAGTAACAATAGGACAACGAGACATACGCTGAATCCACCTGAAGCCCAGAATCCCCTTGAATCTTCTGGGTCTATAGAATAAGAGCCTACTCTTCCTTGTGGAAAATAGACCTGCCTTAATTAAGGACTAGACAGATGTGTCAAATGAAGTGGATGTCTTATAAGACTAAGAAATATATCCAATCTCATGATCTGCACTCACCTCCTCTTGACCACCAGTAAAAGATCAAAATGGGCCATAACCTAACTGATAAAGTACTGAGCTTGCCAACCCAGAGCCTGGCTAACAGATACCAGCAGATACTGAAAGAATGTATCTGCAGTAGACCCCAAAGGTGTTCGGTTAAAAGCACAAAGCATAAGATTGGATGGGAGAGAGTTCATCAATCTATGGAACAAGATTTAATACTCTGGCAAAGGCCATGGAGACTGGTATTCATGGGCAACTATAATAGCTCCTGACAACTTAAATGAATAGTCATGGTCTGCATTAAACTGAGCAGTGATGCCATTACTGATGCCAGCCTCAGCTACTTAGTGAGATCCTGTTTCCAAATAAATTATATAATAGGTCTGGGGGTATAGCCCAGAGGTAGAAAGCCCCTGAATTCCACTCCCAATACCACCAAAATAAAATAAAATAATAAAAAGGTGTATGTTGGAATGGTTCTGCTACATAATACTAGAATACACATTGGCCTGATTAGATTCCTTAGAAATTCAGAAAACATTTTATTGAACAAGATGATAGAAATGCCCTGGAGAGGGAATATGAGCACAACTGAGAAGCCATTGGTGACTGTATTGTGGCCCCAGGCTAAAGGCAGATGTTATTAGAAAATGGAAATCCCTAGTATTAATAGATATGACAAGACTTCAGAATTGTAGAGGTCTAGTGAAAGTACATGAAATTATCAGAAACAAGATGAAAATAAGAAGAGCAACAAAACTGGAATAGCAGCCATGGAATCCTGACCCATAAGTATCTAGGGAAATGGCTAAGAGTGCATGGTATTTCTAGGGCAAGAGATGATATAGATGGTAGGTGATAGATGATAGATAGATGAGTGGATGATAGATAGATAGATAGATAGATAGATAGATAAAAATAAACAGAAGACTGAAATCAGCCACTTCAAAGAAAAGCCAGAAAAGGATGCCCAATTGTACACACTTGAACCAACTAAAGGAGGCTCCAGATACTTATGAAGGAAGAATATTCTATACCACCACAGCAAGTTTATATAGATGTGCTTGTCCTAGTCCTTCTTACCTAAAGAGATTCAAGCCTTTAACTTGGGTAATCTTAAACAGAAGAAAGATAAATAGCTAGGCATTTTGAGGGATAGAGACTAGATCAAAGTGGACACAAACATCCAGATACCTAAGCGTCATCACTCCTCCACTTCCACACACACATACAGTCTCAAAATAGAGTCATATAGGCTCAGATATTAAAGGAAATCTCAGCTCATCTCTATCTCACAGTAAACCATCCACACATAATTACTATGATTCCCACATATACAATTAAGATGGATATATATAGCAACTTAAAGAACCCTAATATTTTGTGTGTGTGTGTGTGTGTGTGTGTGTGTGTGTGTGTGTGTGGTATTGGGGATGGAACACTTCTACCTCTGGGATACACTTCCAAACTATTTTGTATTTCATTTGGAAACAGGGTCTCTTAAGCCAGCAAGGCTGGCTTTGAACCTGCGCAATCCTCCTGACTCCGCCTCCCATGCGCGGTGATTACAAGCATGCGCCACCACACCCAGCAAGAATCATAATTTTTTAACCTAAAGAGTACCTATCACCCCACCATCAATACCACCAAGATAGTAAATTTTTTAAAAATTTGCACTTTGAGGTAAATGGTAGTAATCAGTTCCGCTCTCACGGCTTTAAATGCTGTCATATTGGCAATGCCTATAATATATTTAATTCACCATCCATGCCATTGCAAATCTAAATGGTCCATGACAGTAAATAGTGACCTACTATAACTTTAACCAACAGTGAACCCAGTCTCAACTGCTATGCTAAGTGTAGTTATTTTTAATAAAGTCAATGAACACAGTCATGCATATGTGTTGTGTTGTAATTGATTTGGTGAAAATATATTTTTAGTCTTAACAGAAAGGAAGATTAGAAGCAATTCATATTCACAGAGGCAAAAAAAAACCCTGTATTTATTCATGGACTTGTCCCAACTATATGCTAATTCTCCTGCTCTCTTAACATAATATTATTAGAAGGACTCTTGCTACCTAAATATTCCATAGAACATTAGCCCATTATGTTGATAATAGCATGTTAACAGGACCACAACTAAAAAGCAAGGTATATGCACTCTAGAAAGTAAAATGAAAGATAAACCTCAAAGAGTTTAAATCTTAGGTTTTCTGTGGTATGAAATCTACCAGAACATCTCCCACACAAAGAAATATTATCACACTTTGTACCTCTAAATAATAAAAAACTAAAATTTGGGGGACCTTATTGGTTTTGAAGGAAACATACTCTGTGCTTGAGAATACTACCATTTTGGAAAAGAAAAATGCTGCTTATTTTGAGTATAGCCCAGAACAAAATAAGATATCTGTAATGGGTCCAGGATACACTATAACCCCATACAATTATGGTACTGAAGACATCTGTGCTTAAAACTACAACACAAACTCATAGGGTTCTAGAACACACCATGATGTTAAAGCAAAGAGCCATTCAAAAACTGCTTCAGTCATGTAGTCCTGACAGAAATTGGGCATCTGACCATTAGCCATCAAGTGGCAGGCATCCAAGAAGCACTCTGAAAGCCCACCAAAACCTAAACCCAGACTCAGGAGCCTTCCATAATGAAGGTAGTCAATCTGAATCTGGGGTGGAACAGGTCCAGAGGGCACAAGAAATCTGTCTAACAGGTGGCTCAGACAACTGACACTACTGAATCAATGCTTCCTCTCAAGTTCACAACCACCTTCAACTAACTGAAGAAGAAAAAAGTTATAAATCTCACTTGATTTAATCAACCTCCATCTTTTTTTACTTCTTGCTATAATGAAACTACGCATGGAATCAAAGGCTGCCTCACTGTAGAAAACTATCAAACATTCTTATCAAATCCCTTTCTAAGACCTGTTTTCTCTTTATTTCATTTTGGTGTTTTAGTTGGAAGTCTGTACATCCTGATCCACTGCATCTACTTAGCACTCTTTCTTTACTGAACTAATCCTGATGGCTCCCTGTGACCAGCCTTATTCCACTAGTATCAACATGCTAGCATAGGAAAGAGCCTAACATAATAAAAAGATGTGAATTACGAATAGAAAGGAAAAAGAATTTCATTAGAAATCACAAATGGTCAGGTAAAGAAAATACGGAAATTGCTGTAATTAAAGAAAGTATTCAAGATCCTATTAGGAACTATAAGAGGCAAAGCTAACAAAGAGTAGAACAAATGAGATTATAGAGCAAAAGAAGAGGCATGTTAGGAAAGATAACTGATATAAAACCCTAAAATGTGACATTGCATTTCTTCATAAATAATTCACAGCAAACTAGTAATGCATAAAATGAACAGTGCCATAATACATAAAAAATAAAAGATCTATGAAATCAGATATAAGCCCAGAAAAAGACTAAGCTGAATGCAAAGACCTTGCACCTGGAGATAAGCCACTGAATGTGGGGCTTATCTTACAAGTCATTAGAATGTATACCATCGAGGGATTCTTGTTTAATAAAGTAACAAAGAAATGTAAAAATTAAAAATTCTGCCTAGTTTATATCTGACAAGAGATTTTACATATGAAAGAAAATAAATCGGATTTTAAAATGTGGCCCTCACAAAAGGTTGTCCAGCTCTATAGCAGAAAGCACATGCACATATGAAGTTTTATAAACAAATATTCACAGTAACTTTGTGTCTGATAGGAAAGTAAAAACAATTCTGTAATGTTAATTTATAGCTGAATGGACATACAAACTTTTGGCATACCTATACAATGGAATACTACCGAGTAATGGATTTTTAAAAGGAATGAAAGAGGAATAGGTTACTTATACATGTAACAACACAAAAGGATATAAAAATCACACTAAATGAAAGCCATCAATTTTTTAAAAGAATGCATACTGCATAATTTCATTATTTAAAATTCTCTAAAACTCATACTAATCTATAATAACAGAAAGCAAGTCAGTGGTTGCTCAGGGATAAGATGAAGCAGAGGTAGGGAGCAGGGATTACTGACGGGTTCAAGGAAGCTTTTGGGGGTGATTATTCTACTTCTCTATACTTAAGTACTTTAAGTATATGCAATTTATTGTTGTGAATTATACCTCAAGAAGCTATCTGAAAACTTCAGGTCTTTAAGAGCCAAGGACAATTGTTCAAAAAAAGTGAAATGAGCTTAAAATAACCTACAACTTTTTTTTTTTGGGGGGGGGGTGGTACTGAGGGTAGAACCCAGAGGTTTCTACCTCCGGGCTATACTCCCACCCTATTTTATATTTTATTTGTAAACAGAGTCTCACTAAGTTGCTGAGTAGCTGAGGCTGGCTTTGAACCTGTACGATCCTCCTGTCTCAGCCTCCTAAGCACGGAGATTACAAGTGTGCGCCACCATGCCTGGCTACCACATTTTTTTTTTAATGGGAAGATCTGAAAACTAACTTACAGTTTAAAAAGAGAATCATAATTAAGTTTTCAGTGCTGAACTATATATAGTTCAACTTGAAGACAGCTGAAGTAAGCTGACTATAATATTTTCTTCTTTTTTTCTTTTTAAAATACCAGAGATTAGGGCTGCTAGGCACCATAAATATATGCCATACTTGTAGGTATGGCCTTTGAAAGACTAGTGAAAATAAAGACAATAAAGAAGGTATCTAAAAAGAAATTAAAATTCGAATCATGCCAAAATAGTTATTTTATAAAATTATAAAATAAGATCAATAATTATTAATCACTGGCCAAAGTATCAGATGGTAGAACACATCACTGTAAGAGAAATAAGATAGAATTAACCATGGTTATAATAAATGACAAAATATTATAGATAGACAACACATATTATTTTAATTGAAGCTTACCTTCAAGAGCAGAAATAATTATTTAGGCCCCTACAGAAATATGAGAATAGCTACTATAATTAAAATATTATATGCCTAGCCACATTTGAAGAGCAAGAAGGAAAAGTCTCAAATCATCTCAATCATCCTCAATACATTTCCTTTTAACATTACTGAAAGTACTGTTGCATTGAAAAATAAAGAAAAATAAAATTATGTTAAAGAACTAGAAAAACCAGACACAGAAACAGACACACTAATTTTCTATGAAGAGAATAAAATGTATTGATTTGTTGTTTATTGATAATTATTTTATTTATTTGTTTGTTTATTTATTTATTTATTTCTTTATTTATTTATTTTTGGTGGTACTGGGGTTCCTGGAAGCCCTTCTACCTCCGGGCTACACTCTCAGACCTATTTTTACATTTTTATTTGGAAACAGCGTCTCCTAAACCAGCGCGCAGGGCTGGCTTCGACCTGCGCGATCCTCCTGTCTCTGCCTCCCAAGCACAGGGATTACAAGCATGCTCCACCACGCCCGGCCTTATTGATAATTAAATGATGGGCCAAAGTTCTTTAGTTAGAGCTCTAACTTCCTGTATTTCAAAATGTGATTGTATTTGAAGATAGTATCATTAAAGGCATGATTAATTAAAATGAGACCATTGAGCAAGGCCTGAATCCAACATGACTAGTGTCCTTATAAGAGGAAACTTGAATACAAAGACACCAGGCACACAGAGCAAAGACCACGTGAAGACAAAACAAGATGGTGGCCATTTGTGAGCTAAAGAACTACGGAAAAGTCATGCTGCTACCACCTTGATCTCGTGCTTCTAGTCTCCAGAGCTGTCAAAACTAAATTTTTATTGTTTAAGTTCCCTACTTTATGGTACTTTGTTATAGACAACTGGACAAACAAAAACAGATGAGTACATGTATTTAAAATATTTTTAAAACTTTTATAACAACCAATGAAATTAAAAATGGCACAAAATGAAAGCAACCAATGGTCAGTGATAAAAAAAAAAATCACTGTTTAACATTTTGGGAAATCAATCGGGCAATAAGAGAAATTTTAGAAAAGCTGACATATTGTGTGTATACACCACACTTTTCTTTGTCCATTCATCTGCTGATGGACACCTAGGTTGGTTCCATAATTTGCTGTTGTAAACTGTGCTACTATAAGTGTGGGTATTCATGTATCACTATAATATTCTAACTTAATTTGGAAAAATTCCAAAAAAATAGTATACCTGGGTCAGACAGTCAAGAGTCACTAAGTAGCTGAGGTTGGCCGTGAACCTGCAATCCTCCTGTCTCAGCTTCCCAAGTACTGAGATTACAAGCATGTGCCACCACACCCAGCTGATCATTTACATTTTTAATGATTGTCATTCTAACCGGAGTTGGATGGGATCTCAGTGTAGTTTTAATATTTACCTGATTGCTAATGATGTTGAACATTTTCATATATTTATTGGTCATTTGTATTTCTTCTTTTGAGAAGTGTCTATTCAGTTTGCCCACTTCTATTAGGGTTTTTAGTATTAACTTTTTTGGTTCCTTATATAGTCTAGATATTAGTCATCTGTCAGAGGAATGGCTAAAAAAAAATTTCTCCTATTCTATAGGCTATCTTTAAACTTTGGTTCCTTTATTGCACAGAAGCTTTAATTTGATGCCAATCTATGTATTTATTCATTTACTTATTTATTTATTGTACTAAGGATTGAAATCAGGAGGTACACCCTCAGTTCATGCATCCTTCCTTCCTTCTTTCTTTCTTTCATTTTGTAGTTCTCGGGATGGAACCCAGAGACATTCTACCTCTGAGCTATACCCTTAGACCTATTTCATTTTTTATTTGGAAACAGGATCTGGCTTAGTTGCTAAAGCTGGTTTTGAACCTGTAATCTTCTTGTCTCCTCATCCAAGTAGTGGATTACAGGCATGTGCCACCACACCCAGCTATGATACCATCCCATTTATTAATTCTTAGGAGTCTTATTGAGGTAGTTCCTACCATGCCTACATGTTGGAAAGTTGCTAGTATGTTTTCTTCTAGTAATTGCAAAATTCGTGGTCTAATTAGGTCATTTGTAGGAAAACGGTGGAACTTGAAAATATTATGGTATGTGAAATAAGCCAACCCCCAAAAAATCAAGTTATATATTTTCTCTCACATGTAGAAGCTATAGAGAAAATGGGAAAGAAAAGTACTTCCGGTAAATGAGGGGAGAGACCAGTAGAATAGTAGAAGGGGATCCAGGGAGAGAGAAGAGGAGAAGAAAAAGAGGCTTAAAAAAGGAAATAGATCAAATAATGTTATGTTCATATATGAAAGTATCACTACCACTCTTGCTAACTCATAACAGGGAGATAGATGGAAGACAGCAGAGTGGGATATGGAGGAAAATATGCCAAATGATGTGTGCATATATGAATATATCACTCTGAGTCTATTATATATAGGTACAATGCACCAATAAAAGTATAAAAACATTGCAACGTACCAATAAAATTATTTTTTAAAGTTGGCATATTTTAGCCGGGTGTGGTGGCCCACACTTGAAATCCCAAGACTTGGGAAGCTGAGACAGGATGATCACAGGTTTGCAGCCAGCCTAAGCTACTTAGTGAGGCCCTCCACACTTTCGTGAGACCATGTTTCAAAATAAAAAATAAAAAATAAAAAAATAGGGCTGAGGCTATGGCTTGAAGGTAGAATGCCTCTTGGTTCAATCCCCAATACAGGAAAAAAAATAGACATATTTTGACCTAGTAATTAATTGAACATCAGAGAATCTTTCCGAGTAAGATCCTCAGTAGAAAAAAAGTGGGCATTTAATAAAAACTTATATCAATAATAAGGAATATGGTAATAATTATTAGTGTTTTCATTTGCAAGACCATATCCTAAATATTTTTACATATTTTAGTTTACTTAATCACCATAAAATTCAATGCACATTATTTACTTTTTAAGTATATTTAATACCATAAACCCCAAAGCATGTGTTATTAATATTTTGGTATAGGTTTCTTTAACTCCTTTTTCTATATATTTTCTAAACAAAAAATATATATCTATGTTCTTTTCACTTGACATGGATGAAGGAAGTCAAAAAGCACTATTCTAATATAAAGCCACTAAAAGTACAATGAAAGCAAAAAAACAGGATTTCACTTAATGTGCAAGATTTTATGAATCAACATAAAGGAATGTTAAGCCTTTTTAAATATCCTAACCTCATACATATTTGGCCACGTTTTTGTTTATTTTTTACTTCAATTATAGTTTCACTAAAAGTAACGTAAGTACCAAATAACTACAAAGCTAGCTCTTAATGCCAACCCTCAAATGTCTACAGATGTGCAATCAAGTATAACCATAAATAGGATTCAAACAAATTTGGTGGAGGCAGTCTGAGAATTTTAAGCAGATGCTAAGAGACTCCTGAAACATCAGAAGCATCTGTAGGTTTTACAGAGAAAGACGTCTAGCTGATTGGGTTAACAAGGCTCCCCTGCCTTCCTGTAGCTTGAGGCAGATTAGATGGAGTGCCATCAGGCTGTGAGGACGAGATTCTCACTCTGACTTGCTTGCTTAAATCTTGTTGCTGAAAATTGAGATTGACATCAAAACACAAAGTCGTAATGTCTACTTTTTTTCAGTGTTTAACAATAAAGATCCAAAGAAAAGATATAATTCATCAAGTAGCATTAAGTATGAGAAAGAACAAAAATAATATTCGCCTGAGCAAATAAGAAAGATGATTTCAGATGTGAAATAAGTTTTAGAGATTTAGCACTTATTATTTCTAGAGATAAAAAGTCTTAATTTCTTGATAGAGTTGTGTGTAGGGAAAAGGAGAAACTGTGATAACTAATCAGAAACTCAAAGTGTGGCATGACAGTACACACCTTTGAGCCCAGTACTTGAGAGGCTGAGACAAGAGGATTGCAAGTTTGAGGCTAGCCTTGGCAATATAGCAAAACTCTTAGCAACCTAGAAAGACCTTATTTCAAAAAAAAAAAAAAAAAAATAGGGCTTGGGATGTAGCTCAGAGGTAGAATGTCACTGTGCTCAATCCCCAGTACAGAATTAAAAAAAAAAAGGACTTAATAAGCTCAGAGAACCTAATTTGTTACTAGCACAGACAACAAGGTTTTTTCTGGCATCACCCAGCAATCTAGAGTCTGTAGACATGAAAATGCCAGACGGTGTTCTTTAAGGCCCAGTCTAAAAAACAACTCCACTATTTCTGCCCATTCCCGAGCTTTTCCTCCATTGATATATGGAAGTTTTATGCAGTGGGTGGGTTTTGTTTTGTTTTGTTTTGTTTTGTTTTGTTTTGTTTGGTAATGAAAAGAAAACTTCTAGTATGAGCAAACTCAGCCTAAGATTAATTTACCTTATGATTATATTATTGTCAAATTAACAGGTATAATTTAGAGCAGCAGTTCTGTTTAGCGCGCATGTGGTGGTGCACGCTTGTAATCCCAGCATTTGGGGAGGCTGGGACAAGAGGATCACAGTTTGTGCAATACTTAGCTACTTAGGCCCTTTTCAACTTAGTGAGACCTTGTTTCAAAATATAAAATAAACGCAGGCGTGGTGGCGCACGCTTTTAATCCCAGCATTCGGGAGACTTAGACCTGGAGGATCGCAGTTCATGGACAGCCTCAGCAACTTAGTGAGGCCCTCTGCAACTCAGTGAGACCCGGTTTCAAAATAAAGAATAAAAAATAGGGCAGGGGATGTAGCTCGGAGGTCAAATGCCCCTGGGTTCCATCCCCAGACCCACAAAAAGAAAAATTATATATATAATAAAAAATAGGGCCGGGATGTAGCTCAGAGGTAGAATGCCCCTGGATTCCATCCCCAGTATCACAAAACAAAACAAAACAAAACAAAAAAAGTGCACGTTTATTCAGGTTTTGCTCCTAATCCACTTCATTCCCATAGAGCATAGTGAGTACACTACATTATCCTGCCTAAAAAAAAATGCTGGAAAACACTTTGACTTCACTTACTAAAGTTGAAGAACCTGTGAATGGAATGCATACAAGAGAAACGCCTAAATATGTACAACTAGACACATACGGAAAAATATTAACAGTAGCACCTTCCCAAGAGCAAAAATTTAGAAATAATGCAAATGTCCATCAATGGAGGAGTGGATTAAAAACTGATATAGTGACACTATAAAATAGTATAGCCATCAAATAAATGAAATCAACCACCACAACCAGGAAAATATAAATGCACTGTAAATTCAGTGAGAAAAAAACAGAAGACATTTTCATAAAGATGAAACAATTAATGCTTTTTAGGAATACATACATAAGAAATCTATGTAAGAAGAAAAAAGGGATTATGATATAGTGGTTGCCACAAACTAAAGGAAAGGAAATGGGATGAGGTAAGCAAATGGCTAGAAGCAAATTACTGCCAAGGTTCTAGGGCTTTCGAGGGATGGTCAATTCACGTATGTTTATTACATTATTAAAAGTAGTAAGTTTCTGAGTAGCTTATATTAGGTTTCCTTTCTTGCCGTGAACAATTATAGATCTGGGCGGAGTGTATGAAACAACCACTGGATGAGCCGCAACATAAGGTTGAGATCATTGAGAAACAAGGAAGCTTCATCCATACTAACTTTCTGCCTAATAACAGTTCCCCAATTGTAGCATTAAGAAGTGGAGCCCAGGTGGACAAAACATAATGTAGAAGTTCTGTGATTTATCATTTGCAATGTTCAGCTTATAATGCAATGTTCCAATATATGCAAAGAGGCCAGGAATGAATCCATCATGAGAACAAAATGTCAACAGGAACTTTACCAAAAGTCCTAACAGCGACCAGGATTTGCAATTAGCACACAAGAACTTTTTAAAATAACTGCAAGAAAAATGCAAAAGGATTTAAGGAAAGGTGGCTACAGTAGAGAAACAGGTGGAGGAATTTCAAATTAATGGAATCTTAAATAAAAAATGAAGGTCAGTTCTAGAAATGAAAATTGTAATAATAAAAGAGTAGAATACATTGCATATGATTAATAATGGGATAGAATAAAATTAGAAGTATCTTCTCCTACATCTTCTGCTTGTCCAAAATATGAATAACTTTTGAGAAGTAATAGAATGGTAGACAGTCTGACATTGTTAAATAATAGATGTTACAATGCACTAAATTAGAAATATAATTAATAGATGCCTGGGAATTGAAGATTGATAACCGTGTTCTTACAAACACATAATAAAGAAAAACACATAATAGAGAGTCTATCTCTATTAAGACCAATACAGAAAATACATAAGGTTAATAGGAAATATTATTATAAAATTGGGCCCATTTTCTTTGGCTTACTCTTTTGCTATAGAACCTATGACTCAGGCAAACAATTGTATTAATTCTAAATCACAATTTCTGCTTACATGTACAATTTAAATTTCTATGAATTCTATACCATAATACATATTATGTATAATATGTATATATAGAGAGAGAGTTAAAATGAACAAATTCTTAAAAATTGTACTCGTCCATATTACTATAATGGTCTAGGTAATTTTTTATTCAGAAATTTAATAAAAATATTAGGTAGATATGTTGATATGGGCAAGGAGGAGAGGAGAGTTAGGGCTTAATCCACATGGTATGAAGATCACTCCATCCATAAACCACCTCCTCCATGGCTTAGGTACTCAGAGGAAATTTTCCAACGTGGCAGAATAAACATAGATGCACTAAGCTGTGGTACAAAATAGCAATTACTGCCCCAAATACATAATACATGAAGAGGCAGATTTCCAGACCAAATATAAAAACCCACCATGTGGAAAGTGCCATGCCACTTCCTCTCTTAGAATGTCTGCCCCACATTCTGTGGGCATATGCTCACCTTTCTCACACACGCCTGTGGAGAGTGGGCTGTGTCTAGCTCTAAGTTACTGATGACATGGAGAACTGCAGTTTTTAGGCTGCCTCCTCTGGGTTACTCCTTTTTGTTTGTTTGTTTTTTGTGGGTCTGGGAATGAAACTCAGGGGCATTTGAGCTCCGAGCTACACCCCCTGCCCTATTTTTTATTCCTTATTTTGAAACAGGGTCTCACTGAGTTGCAGAGGGCCTCACTAAGTAGCTGAGGCTGTCCGCGAATTGCATCTGGTCTCAGTCTCCTGAACGCTGGGATTACAAGTGTGCGCCACCACGCTTAATGGTGTTTTCATTCCTATTCATTTGTGGAACCTCCACACTAATCTCCATGGCAGTTGTACTAATTCATGTCTACATTAAAAATAACAGAATACTAAAGAAATAATGCACTCCATTTTGTACAGCAGTAGTTTGCCATGAGTAACTCCATTTTGAGTAAAGTGCCAAGGTGGAATGACTCTATACCTTGTTGGGTTTTTTAAAAAATACTTTTTTTTGGTGCACTGTAATTAAACAACATAGTGAGGTTCGCAGTGTTACAAGCACACATATACATGCACAGAGCACCTGCACTTGCTTCCAGGTCCCACCCCATACATGTAGTGAGATTGGTAGTGATATAATCATAGATAGACATAGCATTATTTGAACTGTTTTCTTCATAAAGCCTCCTTTTCTCCCTTCCCACTTCCCTATCCCGACCCCCTTTCCCTACTCTATACGTCTTTCTTCTTATTTTCCTTATTTTGTTTTTTGTTTTCTCTCTAGTTTCCACATATGAGAAAAGCCGCACATGGCTTTCTGAGACTTGCTGATCTCACTTAGCGTAATATTCCTTAATTCCATCTATTTTGCTGCAAATGAATTTCTTTTCTTGTTCTTCTTTATGGCTGAGTAAAATTCCACTGTGTATATGCCACATTTTTATTATCCATTCAATTGTTGATGTGCACCCAGATTGTTTCAATAATTTGATTATAAATTGTGCTGCTATAAACATGGATATGCATGTGTCGCCAAAGTGTTCTGACTTTAATTCTTTTAAAAAGATACAAAGGCATGGTATAACTTGGTCACATGGTGGTTTCATTCCTATTCATTTGTAGAACCTCCACACTAATCTCCATGACAATTGTACTAATTTATATCTACATTAAAAATAATAGAATACTAAAGAAAAAATTGATGAAAACCTTAGAAGATGTAAAAACCTCCTCTGTTCTTGGAAAGGTAAAATAAACATTGTCAAAATGATCATACTACCAAAAGATCTATATATTCAATGCAATCACTGTCAAATACCAATGAAAAATATCTCTAAAATTCAAAAGACCCAGAACAGTCAAAGAAATTCTGAGCAAGGAAAAACATACTGGAGGCATCATAAAACCAAATTTTAAATTATACTAGAGAGCTACAATAACAAAAAGAGTATGGTACTGGCACAAAAACATACCAATGGAATAGAATAGAAAAATACAGAAACATTTTCACATGTACAGTGAATTGATTTTTGACAAACAAGCCAAAAACATTTGCTGGGGGGTGGGAGGAAAGCCTTTTCAACAAATGGTGCTGGAAAAACTGAATATCCATATGTAGAAGAATGAAATCAGACCCCAATTTCCCAACCCACACAAGAGTCAACTCAAAATGCATCCAAGACTTAGAAATTAGATCAGAAACTTTGCAATTACTAGAAGAAAACATAGGCCCAACTCTCCAACATATACACACTGGTAGAGACTTCTCAAACAAAGCACAGACAAATGTGATGGCATCAAATGAAAAAGCTTCTGTGCATCAACGGGAACAATCAAGAGTCTAAAGAGAAATCCAACAGAATCGGAGAAAATCTTTGCCAGATCCTCCTCTGATGGAGAACTAATACCTACAACATATAAAGAACTCAAGACCAGGTGTGATGGCATACGCTTGTAATCATTGTACTTGGAAGCTGAGACATGACTGCAGGTTCGTGGCCCACCTCAAATAATGAGTGAGGCCCTCCACAACTTAGTGAGACCGATTCAAAAATAAAGAATAAAAATAGGGCTGGGGGGCCGGGCGTGAAGGCGCACACTTGTAATCCCAGCATTTGGGAGGCTGAGACAGGAGGATCACAGTTCACAGACAGCCTCAGCTACTAGTGAGGCCCTTTGCAACTCAGTGAGACCCTGTTTCAAAATAAAGAATAAAAAATTTGGGCTGGGAGTGTAGCTCAGAGGTAGAATGTCCCTGGGTTCCATCCCCAGTACCACAAAAAAAAAAAAAAAATAGGGTTGGGGGTGTCACTTCGAAGTAGAATGTCCCTGGGTTTAATCCCCAGTACAAAAAAAAAAAAACTCAAAACACAACATTAAAAATAATAACAATAATAATAATAATAATAATAACCACATCAAAAATGGGCACTTCAACTAAATAGACATTTCACAAAAAAGACATACAAATGGCCAAAAAATACATGAAAAAATACTCAACATCATTAGCCATCAGAAAAAATCAAACGAAAATTTTGAGATTCCATCTACTTCAGTTAGAACAGCAATCATCAAGAATATAAATAGTAATAGCTGCTGGCAAGGATGTGAGGAAATAGGAACTCATACACTGTTGGTGAGATTGTGAATTAGTTTACCTTGTTTATATAAATAAAAGACCGCCATCTGCCCTGCAGAACCATAAGTCACGAGTTGATCATTTATTCATGCCAACTTATCAAACTAATTTGGGAGTGCGTGGACATGTGGATATTCCAAATCATATCAGAAACACCAGACATGGAGGCTTACAATCCCACCAGATATAACCCCCTCACCTGAGACTCATAAAAGGAGGGTCACCCCACGACTGGACACAGCAGCACTGTGACCGCGCCCTCTGGTCATCGCAGTGATGAGCCTCCAATTCTCTGTCCAGGGCTTCAGATCACTTTCATTACTAATTTCTCCTCCAGGGACAACAAAGCCAGCGATACTCCAAGCTGACAACTCAAGCTGACATTTCAAACTGACACTCCGAAACCGCCATCTGTCTAGACCCAAGCTTTGCCAACTCTGAGGAAGCAGTTCACTGAAACTCTCATCTGACCACCTACGGTTACCCTTTGCATTTGTATCTGCTCTGCCTTGGCTCTTGGCAAGGCTTATGAACCCCTGTGGCAGCCTTAACCCTTTCTTAGGATTTCTGCAACCTATAAATACCATTTTGTTACCTATGATGTGTGAATTGAGTGTGATTAGAAGAATTGGAATATCCAGGCATGATGGTGCACACGCCTGTAATTTGAGTTATTTGAGAGGCTGAGACAGGTGAATTGCAGGTTGGAGGACAGCCTCAGCAGTGTAGCAAGACTGCAACCTATCAAGGCCCTGTTTCAGAAAAATATATTTAATAGCGCTGTTTCAAAAATATATATTAAATAGAGCTGCGAGTATAGCTTGGAAATGGGGATATAGCTTAATCACCAGTATTATTACTCCCAAAAGAATTAAAAATACTTATGATTGACCAATTTGTGGCTTCCAGGTGACCACAGATACTCAGAGACTAGCAGCTGATGAAAGTGGTGTAGCTTCTGAGTCCGTTGATATTCAATAAATTCTGACATTGTAAAAAGACATTAACATGTTAGGTCTATGTTAATGGCATAGCTTGCTCACAACCTGGCCTCCTTTCTTAGGAAGGCCCACTTACTTTTCTAAATAAATCCTTTAGGCTCATCCTATTTGCATCTCTCAGCTGAAATCTTTTTTTTTTTTTTTCAGGAAGACAAAACTGAGGGCCTACTGCCCAGTAACAAAAATATATTCCCTACAAGATTCTAATCAACAAAAACATTAATAACTAGATAGCTTTCAAATGAGCTCCCCTATTTCTATTAAAAATTAATAAGTATAAGCTTTGTAATTTTATTTTTTTATCTTTTTTAGTGTGTGTGTGTGTGTGATGTGTGTGTGTGTGTGTGTGTGTGTGTGTGTGTGTGTGTATTGCTGGTGAATAAATTCAGGGGTACTCTATCTCCAAGTTATACCCCCATCCTTATTTTGAAATTTTTGTTAGGAAACAGGTCTCACTAGGTTGCTGAGAGCCTCACTAAGTTGTTGAGACTATACTCAAACCTGTAATCCTACTGTCTCAGTCTCCCAAATACTGAGAGTACAGGCATGTACCACCATACCCAGCTCTGGTAATCTTAAATTAATAACTTAGGGTGGACTATGCCTAACAAAAATATTGATAAGTAAATTTGTTTAAATATCCATTTTTATTAGTTCTGATCATCTGCATTGATAAAATTGAAAACCATTCTTTTTTGACTGGATAAAAGGTTTCATAACTAAAATTTTCTGTGTACATAGTAGCACTTCACAGATTTTGAATAATAAGAAATTAACTTTAGCCGGGCTTGGTGGCGCACGCTTGTAATCCCCGCGCTTGGGAGGCGGAGACAGGAGGATCACTCAGGTTCGAAGCCAGCCATGCTGGCTTAAAAGACCCTGTTTCCAGATTTTAAAAATGTATAGAATAGGTCTGGGAGTGTGGCCCTGAGTCCAGGAACCCCAGTACCACCAAAAAAGAAAAAAAAAAAAAGAAAAGAAAAGAAAGAAAGAAAGAAATTAACTTTACAGATGAATTGATCAACTTCTAAAAGAAAAACTGCCGGGCGTGGTGGCGCACGCTTGTAATCCCTGCACTTGGGAGGTGGAGACAGGAGGATCATGCAGGTTGAAAGCCAGCCTCGCTGGCTTAAGAGACCCTGTTTCCAAATAAAAATATAAAAAAAAAGGTCTCAGAGTGTAGCCCGGAGGTAGAAGGGTTTCCATGGAACCCCAGTACCACCAAAAAATAAAATAAAATAATAAAATAAAATTATTATTAATTAATAAGCTGTTTTATTGGACATAGACATTAGAAATATGAAATTATAAATAATACTGTAATCTTCTATTAGTCTCAACATCCAATTAATATCTATTTTTGGTAAGTCTCTACTGTATTTGATTCAAATTAAATTTTTTACTATTATTTGGTAAAATAATTTAAAAAATTATCTTGTCCCACCACAAGATTATGTACCCTATTCTGCATGACTGTGAAAGCAGTATCATACACATGATTACATAGTTACTTTGTAAAGAAAGAAGAAATTTACACATATATTAATGTAATTAATTAGTTGACTTCAACTTATATCAAATAAAAGATAATTTGAGTGGGCCAAACTGAATCATATAAGCCCTTTTTTAAAAAAAAAAAGTATGTGTGTGTATATATATATATATATATATATATATATATTTTTTTTTTTTTTTGGCTAGTAAAGAAAAGAAAATAAGAAAAATTTCAAGCACGAGTAAAGTTTCAAAGGCCATTGATGGCTTTGAAAGTGAAGGAGACCTCTAGAAGGTGAAAACAAACCAGGCTGACAATCAGCAAAGAACCAGGAATATTCATGCACAACCACAAAAACTAAGTTCTGCCAATGACCTGAAGAAATTTGAAAATAGACTCTTCCTAAGACCTTTCAGTAAGTACCTAGGCTAGTCTATACTGAATTCACCCTTGTGAGACTCTCAGCTAGGCTCAGCAGGACTTATGATCTATGTAGAACTGCAATAAAATAAATAGATGATGTTTAAACCACTGAACATGTAGGAATTTGTTATGCAACAATAAAAAACTAATGCCTGATGTATTTGTAGTTTTCTATACTCTTTTTGTGTTAACCACCATGAAAAAATAAGTAGCAAGAAATTTAAAAGACCTTTATATGTACATGAAGAATTCTGCATAATATTTGGATTCTGTTCTCACTCTGTGATGATGCTTTTCTTGAAACTGTTCATCTCTGTATTTTTTGGAATATGAGCATTTTCTTACCTGCATGTGATTCATGAGAAATATGATAATATTCTTTAAAGCACACATTGCTTCAATGTTATTTTCATCATCAGATTTACATTCTGTATAAATAGTTTTTATAACAAGCTGTTTAATTTCCCTAGTAAGAGCAGTGTGTCCTATTTTTATGATTGCCATATTTTATCTCAAAACTATGATGTAACTCAGAAGGACCAAAAAAAGTAATGTTTAGAAGTAAATTGTAAAAATATATGTGGTCTTGAAAAATGTTAATTTAAAAAACTGGCCATGATTACAAATAATTATATTTTTAATGGATTTTTAATCTTTGGTACTATGGTTGATACCTGTTGAGAAATCAACTGGTAACAGCTCTACCAAATAGAATTTCACCTTTAGCCAACTCATTCTCTTCATAATCATCATCAAATTTTCTTTAAAACTTCCCTGTAGAAAATATCTCTGAAATGGATGTCAATCCAATTCACAGGTAAAGATGAAATGTAATGACGAAGTTGCTCCATTCTATCTGATCCCACCTTTTCTCTTATACTTAGGTCGGTCATCTCAGTCTCGCATTTTATGTGACAATAGCCTTTGAACATTTTGCTTGGTCACATTAAAATACAGACAGAATAGAGTATTAAAGAATCAGTATTTAGCCGGACATGGTGGCGCACGCTTGTAATCCCCGTGCTTGGGAGACAGAGACAGGAGGATCGCACAGGTTCAAAGCCAGCCGCGCCAGACCCTGTTTCCAAAAAATATATAAAATAGGTCTGGGAGTGTAGCCCGGAGGTAGAAGGGCTTCCAGGAACCCCAGTAACACCAAAAAAATAAAAATAAAGAATCAGTATTTAAAGTTATATATTTTCTATATATTCCAGTGATATTGTGATCAGTTGATTAGGCCATAAGGTTCCCACTCAGCCTCTGGATAATAGGCCATGCAGTGATATTTGGGAAAACACAATGGATTACGAGGAGTAAAGATAATAAATTAAGAGAATGAACTTACAGACATAGTGTTCAACAAATATAATAAAAAATCACTTAAAATTCCTACTTTGGTAATGTGCAAACAGCTCCCCTCAAGCTGCCTCAGAGAAAATCAGTGTGAATTCTGAACTAAATCTGAAAAACAACAACAACTATTTGAAGGCCCTAGAAGTTCTGGTAACAAACAGACGAAAGGTATGGGAAGCAATTGACAGGGTGGAAAAGATAACACTGGATGAGGTTCCAATTTTTATGACCTTTGGCCAAATCCCATCAATGCTTGGAGGATGAATATGTTAGAACATACTAGCTTAAAAAAAAGAAAAAGGAGTTTGACCACATACAGAGTGTGAAAAGTAAGAGGGAAAGGATAAAAAGAAAGCTACTCAAAAGAAGAATAAAATTTTGTGTATAATAAACACTGCTAAAGTCACAGGTTCATAGAAAGACTTAAAGAATGCTAGACAACATTAAAATAATGACACTGCAGCTGCAGTCACCTAAAGGGAAGCACAGTTTATAGCTAGAGCTCAAATTAACTTATTTAATAATAATCAGTATAAAAGCTGGAATGTGGCTCCGTGGTAGAAACCTCAGCTGGCAAATGTGAGGTCCTGGGTTCACTCTCTACCACTGCAAAAATTAATTAATTACCTAATTAATTAATTAAAATAATAATCACTCTTCAGAAGAACAAAGTTTGGGATCTCTAGAAAGCATTCTTCATTTCCAAAATACAATTTAAAATTACACAAAAAATAAAAATACATAACCCATGTGCAAAAGAAAAAAGTCTTCAAAAGAGACTAAAAGATAATTTGTACATTAAAATTAGCAGAAAAAAATTTTAAACCACCATAATAACTATGCTCACAAAAATTAAGGTGCTCCTAAGAAGTGAAAAAATAGAAAATATCAACAAGAGAAACAGTAGCGGTAGGAAAGAAACCAAATGTAAATTTAAGAATAAAAAATAAGATGCCTAAAATTTAAAAATTACTACATGAGCTTTTCATCTGATAGGAGGTTGTGAAGAAATTAAAAAATTGAAAATTATACAATCTGGAGAATAGTGAAAAACGTTGAAAAGCTATAGGATTCTGTGAAATAATTATAAACAGTCTTCAATGCAATAACTAAAACATCAGAAGAAAGATAGAAAATGGGGCAGAAAATGTTAGAATAGTCAAATATTATCAAATTAGGTAAAAGACATAAGTTTATATATTTAACAATTACAGGTGACCTGAGCAAAATAAATACAATAAAGACAACAGATAAGTCCGTTATAATAAAGCTGCAACAGGCAAAAGTTAACAAGGAAAATGTGAAAGACACCAGAAAAAAATATATATTAAATACAAAAAAAATAATAATAACAGTGATTTGAAGTGCCACAAACTTCTCCTGGTAAAACTATTTACTTCTCGTCAGAAACTATGGAGGGTACATTAAACTGCAGAAACCTAATTATTTTCTGAGTTTATCCACAAATAATTCTATATTCAGCAAAAAAATCCACAAAGAAGGACTATTAAGGGTTTTTTTTTTAATAGTCATAGATAAGAACTAATAGAGAAGTAAAAATCTGTAAATCTGTACTTTAAAAAGGACATTCTCTAGGTTGAAGAAAATTTATCATATGGAAACTTGGATCTTCAAGAAGAGAAATATAGCCGGGCATGGTAATTACACTTGTAATCTCTGGGGTTGGGAGGCTGAGACAGGAGGATCACGCAGGTTCAAAGCCAGGCTCAGCCAATTAGTGAGGCTCTCAGCAACTTAGTGAGATCCTGTTTCCAAATAAAACAGGTCTGGAAGTGTAGCCCAGAGGTAGAAGACCACTGGGTTCCATCCCCAGTACCACCAAAAAAAAAAAAAAAGAAGAAGAGAAATATATGAGTAGGTATAAAAGACTACTCATTCCTCTTAATTTGCTTAAATAAATAAGACTGCATAAAGCAAAAGTCATAACACTGTCAAGGCATACAATGTATGTAAGTGAAATATGAAAGTTACAGCAGAGAGGACAGAGGAAGAGAGTAGATAGATTTATACAATTGCAAAATATTTACATTTTACATGCAATGGTGCAATATAAATGCTAAATACATTGTGAATAAGCAACCAACAAAACTAATGGTGAAAAATAAATATAACTAACAAGCAAAAAGATAAATTAAAATGGAATTCTAAAATGTATTCACATAAGTCAAAAAAATAGAGGCAAGAAAAAAAGTGAAACAAAACCATAAAACAAATATTTCAATTCAAATACAGCAATAATTCCATTAAAATTAAAGGGCAAAATAAATAAGAAGGCAAAGATTAAATGGTTACATTACTATCAAATGAGATATTTTTGTAGCTTGAGGAGAGGTAGAAAAGTCCAAAGAGAAACAGTTTTCAGTATTAAGACAAGAAAAGGAGGAGATACAGGGTGGAGATACAGGCTAAGCTACACCACTCATCTTTCCAACCACTCCCAACATAGACAGCAAAACAGAAACAGAAACCAAAGCTCTGTAACTCTTGTGAGCCTGAAACTAGTACTATCTGGTTGGGTTTGGTTTGATTTTGTCTTGTTTTGTTTTGTTTTTGGCAGTGTGAGTCAGTAAATATCCCTTTCTGCTCATGCTATCTTGGGTTGGGTTTTTCATTTCAGCAAAAGAAAAATGACTGGTTCATATCCTGCAGGAGCCTCACTCTCCTTAACTATAAAATGAGCCTCTTACCACCACTATGCAGGGTTCAAAGAGAAACAATGACAATTAATGCCAAAGAGAAGTCACATAATAGGCGATAGATGGCAAGAAAAAAATAATTACTAATATAAAAGGGGAAAATAAATGAGACAAAGCAGAAGGTGAGACTCCCCCGGAGCCCCTCTTGCCAATTGCTGAGGTCTGTGATGAAGAAGCCCGGTGCCCGGCTTGGATGCACATTGTTATCCAGCTGGAAAGGAGGCCTGACCTCTTGAGTCACTTTGAGACTGTGGCTTTTCTCCAAGTGTTCCCTGACCTTGTGTGCTTTTAACCACATTAAAAAAAAAAAAAAAAAAAAGCTCTCCTTCAGGCCAGTGATGAGGCAGGCATCTTACTCTCTCTTTACTTTGACAATTAAATGTGTCTTTTAAAAAAAATCATTCATTACTCATTTGGGGAACTATGGAGAGGATTATGTTGTAAACTGAGAATAAACATGAAACAAATACCATAAAGAAAAGACCTGTAGACAAAGAGGAATACCAATGGGGAAAAACATATTTCATACCAAATTTTTAAGTCAATAAATCCAGAAAATACAAACAGCAGAAATGTATAGTGGTCCAGTAACAGAGCTTTAAGACAAAGAGCAAAAATGATAGTATTAAAAGAAAAGTTTCTAATCATAGTTAAATTTTTAATACCATTTTCTCAAAAATTGAGAGAAAAAATGGCTAAAAAATAATTAGACAAAAGATTTGAATACTAGGAAATATGACATAATTTGATATTTATAGACCATAATACCAAACAAGTGTGGAATGCACATTTCTTTGAAATGCATGTGGCATGTTCACCACGATAGGCCTTACAATGAGCAATAAACCAAAACTTAATAAATTTAAGTAGACTAAAATTATGTAGGCATGTACTCTCATCAGAATATAATTATGTCAGAAATAAATATTTTTAACATATTGTTTAAAAATTAACTTTTTTTGTGGTACTGGGGTTCCTGGAAACCCTTCTACCTCCAGGCTACACTCTCAGACCTATTTTATATTTTTTTTATTTGGAAACTGGGTCTCTTAAGCCAGTGAGGCTGGCTTCGAACCTGCGTGATCCTCCTGTCTCTGCCTCCCAAGCGCAGGGATTACAAGCGTGAGCCATGTGCCACCACACCGGGCTAAAAAATTAGCATATTTTAAATATCCATGAATCAGAAAAAATCACAAGGTTCACCTTAGGAAACTTGAAAAATAAAAAGAGGAAATTAAGCAGGATGTGATGGCTAATGCCTGTAATCCCAGTTCTTGGAAGGCTGAGAAAAAAGGATTGCAGGTTCAAGAATAGCTTCACAAACTTAACAAGACTCTCCCAGCATCCCAACAAGACTCTGTTTCAAAACAAAAATAAAAAGGGATGGGGTATAGCTCAGAGGTAGAAGGCCCTTGAATCCCTAGTACCACAAAAAGGGAGCGGGGATTAAACCCACCGCAAGTAGAAGAAAAGAAATAATAAAGATAGATCATTCAGCGAAATAGTAGACAAACATGAGATTAATAGGAAGAGTAAATAAATAAGCCAAAAGAAGAAAAGATGATTGTCACTATAGATTCCATAAAGTGAGATTATCACTATAGATTCCATAGATATCAAAAGGATAATACAAGAATAGCAGGAAATATATGACAACATAACTAGTCGACTTAGATAAAATGGAAAACTTCTTTTTTTTTTTTTTTTTTTTTTTTTTGCGGGTCTGGGGATGGAACCCAGGGGCATTTGACCTCTGGGCTATACCCCCTGTCCTATTTTTTATTCTTTATTTTGAAACCGGGTCTCACTGAGTTGCAGAGGGCCTCACTAAGTAGCTGAGGCTGTCCGCGAACCGCGATCCTCCAGGTCTCAGCCTCCCGAATGCTGGGATTACAAGCGTGCGCCACCACGCCCGGCGGAAAACTTCTTGAAAAATCCAACTTCTCATAATGAAGAAAGATTAAACAGAAAATCCAATTAGACCAATTTATCTTAAAGAAAGTAAGTTCTTTACCAAACTTTCACTCAAAGAAAAATTATGTTCAGTTGCTTTTACTAATCAATTTTATCAAATATTAAGAGAGAAATAACATCAACCTTATCCAACTGTTCACAAAACAGACGTTAAAAAAAATGCCAAACTCACTTCATGAGATCAGAATCACCCTAATGTCAAAACCTGTCAAGGACTTTTCAATAAAACACACCTATAAAGTTTCTCTCATTAACACAGAAGCAAAAAAATTCTTAGCAAAATCTTAGAAATTCTCAACTAGCAATATATAAAATAAATTAATATCTCATTGCCAAGTAGTATTTAACCTAAACTCAAAATAAATTTTTATATTCAATACAAAACTAATATTATTAGCAAAATAAATAGAATAAGGAGGAACAATCATATGATAATTCTAATAACTAAGAAAAGCAGTTAGCAAGATGCAAACCCATTCATGATTTTTTAAAAACTGTTACTGAACAAAGAGAACCTCACAGCTTGTGTTTGACATTGTATTGTTGGCTCTAAGCAGTCTACAAAAGAATTCTTAAAATTAGTAAGTTTGACAGGATGAGAAGGTATAAGATTAATATTTAAAATAAGCTTGATTTTATATACTATTTAAAAAACAATTTAATTTACAATATAATTAAACTTGTCTTTAGTTAAAAAAAAAAGTTTTAAGTCATTCAAGACCCCCACTCATAAAAACTACAAAACATTGCTTAGAAAATAAGCAAGGAGACCGATCGCTGCAAGACTCAATGTTAAGATGCCTATTCTCCCCAAAATAGCTAAAAAATGCAAAGCAATCCCAACAAACTTTTCAAATCAAAATCAAAAAAGTGATCATGAAATATGACCCCACCCTTACCTAACATACACAAAATTTAATATGTGATGGATGTTATACCAAAACCAAAAAGCTAAAATGTGAGTTCATGGAAATAAAGAGAATAGGTTTTTTGTTTGTTTGTTTGTTTGTTTGTTTGTTTGTTTTACTTAGGATTTGACAAAGAAAAAAAAAATTTTTTTTCCCTGGGGATTAAACCCAGAGGCATTCTGCCTCCAAAGTACACCACCCAGACCTTTTTAATTTTTTTATTTGTAAATAGAGTCTCATTAAGTTGGGGAGGGCCTCATTAAGTTGCTGAGGTTGGCCTTAAATCTGTGATCCTCCTATCTCAGTTTACTAAGTACTGGGATTACAAGCATGTGCCACCACACCCAGCTTGACAAGGGATTTTTAAATAGCACAAAGAAAATAAAAACCACAGAAGAAAAAAAAATTGAGCAGACACCTGGCAGAGGAAGATATACAAATAGCCAATAAGGAAATGAAAAAGTACTTGGCATATTAGTCATCAGGAAATACAAAAATCATAAAAAATGCCATTATAAACTCATTAAAATGACAAAAACTTTAACAGATATATCACCAAATATTAAAAAGTATGTGGAGCCACTGAAGCTCTCAAGTATTGTCAATGAAAGTTTAAAATGTACAATCACTTTTAAAAATGATATGTTATTACAAAACTAAACATATTGACTCTGTGGTCCAAAAATTCCTATTCTAGGGATTCATTCAAGATAAATATATATGTATATATGTATATATATATAATATATATATTATATATATCATATATATATATGTGTGTGTGTGTGTGTATATATATATATATTCTACAAAAAGACTTACACAAGCCAGGAATGGTGGTGCACTCCTGTAATCCCAGTACTTGGTAGGCTAAGACAAGAATATCATATGTTCGAAGCCAACCTTAGCAATCAAAAACTAAGAAAGGCTGGGGGTGTAGATCAAAGATAGAATGCCCATGGGGTTGGTTCAATCTCCAGCAACACACACACACACACACACACACACACACACACACACACACACGAGAATATGGTATAGTCATAAAATGACATGCTATTCAGCAATGTAAAGGAAAAACTTACATGCAATAACAATTTTTTAAATCGTGCTAGGTTAAAAAGCCTTACAAAGAAGAGTGCATTCTTTAGGACTTCAACTATACTAGGTTCTAGAGCACGCAAAGCTACATTAGAGAGAAATGAGCATATTTGGTTCTGGAGGCTGGGGAAAGCAAATATTGATTGGCAAAGTAGCATGAGGGATAATAACTGTGGGAATTCAGAGATTAATAAATATATGACCCTAATTAAGAAGTTTATAGTATAGTGACTTTGCCAACACATATCCAGTAAATAGCAGATCCTAATGATGAACAAACCTCCTGTGCACGCTATCCAACATAAAGTTGTGACATACAATGAAAAGTCAGACAGAAATCAATCCTTAAGTATGGCAGTTCTTATCATTTCCCATTAAATGTATCATTGACATTTCAAAGGGCAGATGAGATGAAAAGTTTAAGGAATATAAGTGAATATGAGTTCTGAGTTTAAGTAAGCAGCTGTAATTTAGTTCGTTCAAGGGTTAAAATGACAGTGGTGGAATACAAAGATCTTTAAATTGTGTTTCTCAGAACTCATCATGAGTCCAATGTCTTACTTCCTAAATCAGAGCTGCTCTAGAGTTAGACTGTGAGAGAAGCAGTCTCTGCTTAGTAATAAATAAATAAATAAATAAATAAATAAATAAATGTAAGCCCTCACATTTTAATGTGAAATGGGTTTTCCATTTTGTCCTGTAAGAAATACTCATTTACATTTCCAAGACACTTAATATTCTCATATCCAGAAGCTAAATTGAAATTTTAGATCAATTATTTTGTTGGGAAAAGAGCTCTTTGGTGGACCATGAATTTTTGTAATTCACAAATGGGTATGAAGATAGCACCAGAGCACAGAGGAAATAACTGCACTTTACAATTCAGTAAACAGAACCTCATAATTTTAAGTTTAGTAATAATTATCTTCTCTAACTTTCCTAAGATCTTTTATGATCGTATAGAAGTTGATCACTTAACCAAATATAATTAACATTTATCATCAGACATTATCAAAAGCATTAGCTTTGTAAAAGTAGTTTCAACAAAGAAAATGCTTAAAAATTGTGGATCTGTATCAGAATAAGCATCTATATTAATAATTATGGTATACAACTAAAGCCTGTAGTATATATTCTGGTAAAAATATTAGTTATATGCATATGTGAATAAAAAGTCATTTTATTAGGAATATAAATAAGCAATGATTTATAAATTTTAGGAATAATAACCATTATTTAAATTATTATTATACGTTTAACAAAGTTTTCAATATATACATAAAAGTGTATATCCAACTATTGAGTGCTGTTTAACTCATAATATGGACTTTTCATGTTCCTAAAGTGAAAAGCTGATTATACTGGGATCCTACCAAGTCCAAACAATATTAGTTTGCTCCCTCAGAGCTCTGAAAAGTAAGCAAGCTGTCCTTTTAGTGTTAAAGTAGTCATTAATGTGCCGCGATAACAAGTGTCAGTGCCAACGTTCCTTAATACAAACCAATGGTTTCATTGTAAACCAAAGCAACAGTAAATGCTCTGTAAAAGACTAATCATACCTGACCGAAAGTTTTACCAGACTGAATAAACATTAATTTTGTAAAATCAAATTTTATTTTAAAATAATACTAATGTTTTAGAACTGTGGTGACATTTCAATAGAAAGAATCTATTTACATTAGGTGAACTTAAGTTTTACATTTCGTTTTTATTATTAGAATACCTCTGTAATTCACTGTCAAACCACAATACTGTGGAGAGAGAAAAGTGGTTCTGAGAATAATGACTGCACCAAGCACTGTGTGAATAAAAGCCATTATCAACATGACCCACATTATGATGTAAAGTGCACAAATAAAATAAAAATTTAAAAAAGAATAATCACTGGAGGACAGCAGGTATAAACTGGGATTGCTCCAGACAAACTATATAGTTCCCTTAGTTGTAATTAAAAATACCAACAAATCCAAATATTCTTCAACCTTCTAAGTTTTTTGGATCTTACTTTTAAATATTGGAAGTTCGCATGTCTTGTTGCATATATATGCAAGAAGAGAAAGTCTGTTTGAATGTCTATTCTGAATAAATACCAGTTCTATAATGCCCCTGTGTGGCCAGACGGCACAGTGAATTCACTGCCACACATTTAGTAAGAACAAAATAATTATGACGAGAGGAAATATAGATTTCTTAACTATATAAGAAAGACTGAACAAAAATCAACAAATGAAAAAATCTGGAGGATATTAAGTACAGTTTTCCAAAAATTTTATCAGAAAGAAAATCATTATTATTACGTTCTATGAACACTGCCCAAAGCAATTGATAATTCAATGCAGTGAATGCCACTAGGAAATCTTCTAGCATCCGAACATTTATGTCTGCTTATAAAAAGACAAGATCACACACAAAAAATAGATTTCATAATGAATTCAGTAGTTGAAGACTTTTTTCTACTATTGATAAAAGCAATTATCTTTCTGTGCTGGTTAAATCATTTAGTTTGGTGGAAAATGAACTTATAGGGAGACGACATAATAACAGGAATTTAAATTAAAGTGGCATTTTGTCAAAACCTATCAAGTGGATTTATGTAGAAGGCAGATACATTTTTGGTTTTGTTTTCCTTTCTAGGTCTGTATTTGTAGGTCTCTAGTTGTTTCGCTTTAGCTGTAGAACAACAGGGGACATACTGCTGCCTTTATTATGCTTTAAAATGAGAATCAAGAACCAGGCTCTGACAAGAGAATAAGCTAAGAACTTTCAGCCTAAAACATAAGGGCCATGTTGTCTGGTTTCCAACAAAAAAATTAGTTTAAAATATTCTATTGATTTTCACTCAAATAAATTTCCATTTTTTGTTAGATAGTAAAATAGTTAATCTCGATTAATGTCCAGTTTAGTGATTCCTGACACATACAGTATTTCTGGTGTACTTAAAAGTCCTTCTTTCTTTGACAAGTTAAACTTGGAAATGTTTTGGAGGCATAACATAAGAACTTTTCATCTTTTAATCTTTTATTGCTAATGTGTCACAGAAGTTAACTGCCCTACCATCTAAAAACCTGGTGGACACTGACCAATATTTAGGGGTAAGATTAGTTACCTGGAAAAAGCCTTAGTTTCTAAACTATTTGAAAGGGTCCTCTTTTAATAATAGATATTCCACAACAGATGCATAGTACTCTTCTAGTAATTTCTCCTAGAAAGCAATTAGGAATAAAATATAATCTAAGTGTTCAAATCTATATTATTTCCCTATCAGTTTAAAGATCCTGGTTAATGTTAAAAATACAAATATTAAACATTTCATGTGATTCATACAACAACACTAAAACTATTCTTTCTAGAAGTGATAGTTATATAACTGGTTCTTAAAATCTCAAGACTACTAATGTCCAATACACAAAAAGTTGAAAGGCCCATTATCTAGGGAGTGGGAAAAAAAAAAAACACCTTAAACTATAAGATAACATCTTCTGTTGAGATGCGCAGGTCATTCTTCCATTCATTTTCTTTAAGAATGAATTTTAATTTATATATTTTTTCTTCAGTGTTAACAAATGTTAATATTGCGGCTTTTGTATTTTTTCTTAAAGAATCTAAGCAGAAAAAAAATAAAGATCCTGTATTTAATTTGAACAAACAAAAAATAACCAAATATTAAAATATATTAATCATGAACTCATGTACTTATTTTTCATTCTTCAGACTTCCAAACTAACTGTTTGCATAACTGGTTTTGGCTGATCTTAAAATATATAAATCAAATAGTTGGCTATTCACGAAGATCACCTATTTGTATATAATGCCACATGTGCTTTATAAACTAAGAAATTAAGACATATATTTTCTCTAAGGCAGAATAAATTGTTTATGGATTAATTGGTATTTTTAAATAATTTAAATAGCAATCAAAAATAAATTAAACAAGACTGGTCTTTATGGAAGATTTAGCATTTTCACAATTTTATGTTCAATGGTGGTAACATAAAGTTCCAGATTCTAAAGAGAGCACTGGAATTTTAAGCCAACAACACAGTAAACTTGAAGCCAAGGCAAAAGTGTGGTGAGAGGGATGTACACAATCCCCACCACCACCACACACACACACCAAACAGATCATTTGATATTTAAAAACTCCTAGCACTTAACTTTAAAACCAATTCCTTACTATGCTGCTAATAGCACAATTTCTATTGTGAATGTACACCTAGCCCCAATGTTAATACTTTTAAGCACATAAACTCTTGGTATTTAAAAAAAATGGAAGTAAAGAATAAAATGTAGAGGGTGAACAGAAATTCTAAAACTCTGGGAGCTTCAGGTTATGTAAATTTTTAGAAAATCATACGTATGTCTCTTTAAGTGAAAAGTTAACATGCACTACATATTAGTTTTATGTAAACTAAGGGCGGTAAAGCGATATATTGCAAAGTAAAAAGAAAACAATATCTTAAAATATAAGTAGACCATTATATAATATCCTTATACTTTCATATATTCTTATGTATTTAAAATTAGTCTGAAAATAAAATATGAAAAAATCAAATTAGTTCATTAAACAGAATACACTGATAAAGCACTGAGAAAAAGAACTATAATTTTATAAGAAATATGTTATGTTCCATAGTTAAAAGAAATGTCATAAATATATTTACTACCAGTAAGCATTTTAAATGCCAATTAATTTTTAAAGCCTCATTTTCATTTGCTAAATTAAGACACATATTGTATAATAGGGTTTTTCTAATCTCTAAAATAGGCTGCCTCTCATTTTTCAGAGAACCTAAAAAGAAGAGACCAACAAAACCATTCAATACTCTATGCACTATTAGTTCCTCATCAATTCCCAGATTTCACAGCATTATCGTGTTCACAGGGGTTCTTTCTCAGTCTTTCTCCACATTTAGTTTAAATGGGGATTTTTTATAGTAGCTATATAAAATGAAAAATTCTCAAAAGCCAAACAACTTAAATGAGGGAAGAACCAGCTAATAAAACTGCATTTTCAAAGCTTTCTTTAATAGAACATCTCTTTTAGTCCAAGCCAGAGAAATCATCTAGAACACATGTTCATAATTTAACAACCTTCAAAACACACACACACACACACACACACACACACACACACACACACACACACGTTGAAAAAGCAATAGAAATTTATAACAAAGAATCCTTAGTCTTCCAAACTAGCTGACCTAATGCAAAGCATTACTAGCAGTTTCACAGTATAGCTTGTTTAAAAGTGATTATTGATCTCCTCTGCATAGAGAAATGCCTTAGACCTAGAAATCATCTTCCGCATGTCTTACAAGAGCATGCATGATTGCTAATTCACATCTTCCAACAAATCACATATGATTTTATAGCACCATCTTTATATATGCAATGTAATCACTGCCATGATCACAAAGAAAACATCAGGCATTTTAAGTCAGTCATCTTATTTATTAGGAAAAGAAATAATGTGAGAGCCTGATGTCTGTATTATGCTTCAAAGGTCAGTCTACTATAATTTAAGATGCTTTTTGGTTTTTTGTGCTTCCTGGGGGGGGGAGCTTATTTCCTTCTTAGAATCAAATTAAGAAGAATGTTAAATAGAATTCCGTACTTATGATAAAAAGAAAGCATCCTTATAATACTAACATTCCAATACAAAACAGTTTTCTTGACATATAAAATTAACATTCTGGAAATAATAATATTAAAAGAAAATATAGTTTAGCTCTACTCACCTTGCATTGTTCAGCGTTTGTCCAAAAAGCTCATTTTGTAAAATATTTGGTGGGGATGAAAAAACCCCATGAAAATGAGATAAAACAGAATTGCAGACCTGGCGCAATGTCTCAAATTGCATTTTCTTTCTTTTTTTTCCCCCCTCTTCTCTTATTTTTCCTTACCACCTGTCTTTAAAGTCATCTATTTGCAGACACCATCAAATAAAAACATGCCAATCAAGTTCCATATTTCTCCTGGGCTCTGTAAAAACTGTGCTTAAATGAGCAGAGGTTGATAGTTAATTGTACAGTCATTATTCTTCTAATTCAGTCGTGGAAGATTCAGTACTCGTGCAGCTTTCGGCTTCCTCCTGACTGTAGCAAGAATTCGAAACAGCAGTAAGCTTTTTGGGCATTCCCAGCTGAAGTGTGAAGCTGAGCTGCTTTCATGTACTCTACTCATATTTCTCTAAGCCTATTAAAAACAAGCAATGAATAGATGCTGTCGTCAGGAGTTTCAGCACATCTGGCTGCCAGCAATAAAATCTCAGAAGTAATAAAAATGGGGACAAGGTATTTTCTCAATATTGCTACTGGATAAGAGGAAGACAAAATATGTATCTGCCCAACCCTTTTCTCTTTGCTGAGAAACGGGTAACTCCAGCAACAGAGTCTATCTCTTCAATGTGCAAGCTGCTGCATAGGACCAGAATGCTCTAAAAATAAGTGGTATATCCTCTCCTTGTGATATCACGAAGCAATAAAAATATGACTGACAATAGGGCTTTTATCACCTGCATTTATAATACCATACTTCTAAAGCAAAGTATATTTGGAAAACATATACTTGATCATCTAAATTTTTATTCAATTTTAAAATGTCTTCATTTGTTTATTTTTAAAGAAAAGTGAATAATGTTCAATCTGGTTCCTCTCTAAAGAGGTTGGTCATGGAATTATGAAAAACAATAATACTCAATTAAAATCCATCTGAGCAGCACACTGAAAAAAAACTTTCCCATATATCGAAACAAAACACAGCCATGGCCAAAGAAACTTTATCAACTATTATTAATTTATTTCAATAATGGTAGACGGGACTATTTTCTAAAGGCTCCAATAGTCTTAGAGTATCTTACATCATCATCCATTCTTAGTGAATAATTCTGTTTCAGATAAAATATTAGGTCATTCTATATCCAGGGGTATCCATCTTTCTAAAAGATTTCTAAAAGCAGTGTATAACCCAAATTGATTTTAGATATCAGTTCATTTACAGAGATACTTATTATTTTTATTGATCTCTACTTGCTAAACCTTTGAGGTTTCTCCAACAGATCCAGCCCTCTTGGCCTTTGTCATCTCAACTCTCAGCCCCCTCCCCATCCCCTACCATACACATATCACTGCCCAGATATAAGGACTTAGAGACACTGTCTTTAAAAACTGGATAATTCTTTTTGGACATGAACAAATATGTCACAAAAGAATAATACAAAATAAACATATAATAATATGAACTTTTAAACAACTACTTTATTTTTAAAATAAGTTGTTCAATTATGGGTTTGACCTAAACTTAGAGTGCCCCTATTTTTACTATAATTCTCATTTTTATGAGTGTATTCTGATCTATTTGTTACACACACACACACACACACACACACACACACACACACACGTATATATCATAAAGTATTTGTTAGTTTATAAAGCACTTCTAAAACTGCATGTGCTAATGCTACTCTAAAACATATAGATTAAAAAAAAAAACTGAGGTTTTAGCCAGGCATACTGGCACATTCCTATAATCCCAGTAATTGGGAGGCTGAGACAGGATTGCAGCAGGTTCATGACCAGCCTCAGCAACTTAGTTAAGTCCCTGCTTCAAAATAAATAAATAAATAAATAAATAAATAAATAAATAAATAAATAAATAAATAAAATAGGGCTGGAGGAGTAATTCAGAGGTAGAATGACTCTGGGTTCAATCCCCAAGACCACAAAAAAGAGGTTTTAAGGAATTAAAGGTTAAATGGTTTATAAAAGATTATTTGGAATGAAGGTCTTTGCCTGGGACTCCATTTCCTATGTTCCTTCCCCACTTTTCTATTTTCTACATATGTGTACATATCCACTTCGTGCACACACACTCACATGTACAAACACACAGACACAAAAGCATTATAAATAGGCCAGTCTGTATAGATGAATCGGAAACCTGTCTACCAGTGAGATCATCAATGGTATTTTAATTAGAACAAACATCCCAAAATGTTTAATGCTCAAGAAACTTTAAGTGGGCTTCTTCCACCTACCTCAAAAGAAGCAAGCCATAATCTTTAAATCTCTGATCATAAGTGGCTATTCCACATCTACAGTTTTTTATTTTTCAAGTTAATTCCACAGCTCACATTATCTATGATGAAAAATATAAATTTGTTCTCTGTAGGTAGATTTAACTTTTATAGTCAAAAGCCCTTTTGAAGCAAGTCTACTGATTAAGGGGATTATATTAAAAACACTATTGTTTTTAAAAAAATGTTTGTGCTTTAAAGCTGTATCTGAAGGGAAGGTCATGGAATTTTTTTTTTTTTACAGGATGTAACTTTTTAAATTTTTTTATCGGTGCATTATAGTCATACATCTTAATGGAGCACAAGATGGTACAGACATACATGCACACATCACTCATTCCAAGATGATCTGAACATTGGAAATATCACTGAAATGAATCTTTAAAAAGGCTCTGTGGACTTATTAACTGCCTTCCTCAGAGACTTCTGTTACAGCTCTTCCTGGACAACACTTGCACTACTAACCAGTTTCCTCTCAGTTCCCTCAATATCCCCAAGTGTCTTCTTCATGATCCCTTCCACCTGTCACCTAGGACTTTCTCTGAGCTAGACTAGGTCTTGTTTAGCATACTCTCTTTATACCCTGCACTTATTCTTCATAGTGTAGTTATAGTATATAATAAGCTATAACCATATATTTACTTGAAAAAAAACTAGTACATGTTGCTTCACCTTCAATACATGAGATTAAGACTTAACACTCTATCTTATTCATCTAGCATAGTACCTAGAACCAAGTGGCTGTCGATGAGTATTTCTCAAGTAAAATGTACACCTAAAATTATGGAAAATAAATTATTTAGTCACATCTACAGACATTATAAAAAAATCACCTAAGGATATTGTTTTTCTTGGTTTCTGTGCTTATTTGCTTTTAGCCTGTCACATCAGGTCATAGGTTCTTAAATACTAGAGCCACTAATATTTGCAACTGAAAACACTGTGCTTTAATGGACTATGTCATTTGCTGTGAATATCCTGAATACTACAAAGAATGTTTATAGATAATATTTTTTTCACATTTTTATATAGTGCAAGTCAACAAGAACAGAAATAATAATGGTACCTAAAATCAGATGGCCAACATTTTAGCACTGATTACAACAGTAACTAATACCTCAAGATGGTCACTATATACTCAAGCTATGATCGTATTCAAATGTAAAATTGGCAATATTACTTACTTCATAAGATTATTATTGTATTAAAATATATAATGTATAGAAATGTGTTTTATAAACAATAAAGTAAGTATATACAGGAAGACTCTTACTATGAGATTTAAGGAATCAAATTGCTGAGACCTGATTTCAAGCAATTACAGTCAAGTATCTTTTATTGATCATATATGTCTACCCAAAAAATATTTATGGAGTTTCTTTGTACAAGTTTCTATCTTTCTATCCATTAGATGCTGATGTGACATAATGCTATAGTTAACCTTTCCAGGAAACTTAGATAAATAAGGAATGCCTTCCAAGTAAGATCAGCTCTGTATCTACCTTGAGTCCAAAAGAAAAGCATTAATTCTCAAAATGGTATAGATAGTGGCACTGGTTCCTCTATAGCTATTCTATTAGTATCTTTAAGATCTCAAAGCTGGGAGGGGTGGTGCACACTTGCAATCCCCCGTGCTTGGGAGGCGGAGACCGGAGGATCGCACAGGTTCAAAGCCAGCCGTGCTGGCTTGAGACCCTGTTTCAAAAAAAAAAAAAAAGTATAAAAATGGGTCTGGGAGCGTAGCACGGAGACTTCCAGGAACCCCAGTACCACCAAAAAAAATTAAAAGTAAAATAATAAGAAGAAGAATCTTTAACATCTCACTGGAAATGATAATTCTAATAATAAGAATTCTCAAAGAAGAGGTATTAAAATGTTTTGAAAACAAAGGCAATTTATTTAAAGAAGCTATCTAAAAAGCTAATCAGCACTTGAAAAAATTCTTCCTAAAAGTAATCAAGAGAATTTAAATATTAACAAAAAGATAGTAGTTTTTGCCTAAACTGGAAAGATACAAAGTAGAAGATCAGAAACTTGGCAGACCCCTACCTTATTTATTGTAGGAGTGTACATTTGTATAACTTTTTTGAGAAATATTTAGTAATATATATCAAAAGATTTAAAAATGTACTGGCTGTGGTGGTAGGTAGATGCCTGTAATCCCATTACTTAGAAGGAGACAGGAGGGTCACAGGTTCAAGGACAACCCCAGCAACTTAGAGAGATCTGTCTCAAAATAAAAAATAAAATAGGGCTGGGAGTTATCTCAGAGGTAAAATGCCCCAAGGTTTAATTTCTAGTACCAAAAAAATTTTTAAATGTTCAAAATCGGATAGAATATTAGAATTAATATACACCAAATATTAAAATGATTATCTATGGGTGAGAACATCACACATTTTTCCCATTATATTTTTGAAACACTAGCCATAAGAAAAATACAAAGTTTAATTTACACAGAGAACAATTATAAGGCAATCATTAACCACTACATATTAAGTATGATGTTGGCCCATGAATTTTCCTTTAGCAATGCTCAAGTAAATAATGTACTAAATTATTAGTTACCTCATATTTAGCTATATGAATGTCCATTAACAATAAGCCCTTCTTTTTAACAATAAATTTCTAAAATTCTGTAATAATATAAATTATTAGTACTATGAAACAGCCAAATGAGAAAACAAATCTAGCCCTAACTATACCCTAACTATTTTATCGAATCTTCAAAAATACTTGAAGTATAAGCTCGTAAGATGTTTTCTGTCACTTGTGGAAGCGTGAGAGAAATTGGGAAACAAAAGAGGCCACAGATAAAGGAGCTGATGGAGGAGTGGAGGGGAAGGGGAGGCTGAGACACAGTGGAGGCCACAGTGATGCTGGGTACATATACAGATTATCAATACCAAGCTCAATGATATGTATGGGAAAGGGGAAGGGGGATCCAAAGGGAAACACACCAAGAGCTGTATGTGTGTATATTCCTACCACTCTATGCCTCGATATATGATTACAATGCACCAATAAAAGTATAAAAAGAAAGGTTATTTAATACCCTTGGTTTATAAGTGTCTACTGGCTGTTAGTTAAATGTCTTAAGAAAATTAACATAAATTCAAAAAATGAATTTAAAATCAAAATTGGGAAATTATGTTCTTCTGAATTAATAAAATACAAGCATCTTATCTGCTAAGGCACAGTCACTCATACATATTTAAATTTTGTAGTTTTAAATATGCCTGAGCTTAAGTTTTAATTTTGAAGAGTACCAAAATATTTCTATTGAAATGTGTTATACATGCAAATAACCAAACATACATTTAAATATAGTTAATGAATTGTGGAAATCATATGACACACAATATGTGAGACCCATAACAGAAATCCTGAAATGCTAAAGAAGTCATTCATTTTCTTAAATATACATATCTGTAGTCATAATATATATATAATTGTCTAATATCTTCATCATCTCTTCCCCTGCACTATTCTTGTTCATTGACCATCTAAAGTATCTGACAGATAAAAATCTAAGGATTATAAAAAAGATGGTCCAAAGAAGAAATATTTTGAGAAATGTTATCTTTATATGTTTTACAAATTAATATCTTCTGCTAGAACTATTTCCATGAGGCAAGGATCATAGACTTATTCACCTCAGATATAACAAATAAGCAAAGAAATAAAAGAAAATGTTGGAATTCCTAACAAAAAAGGAAAGAGAAGTCATGAAGAAAGGTAATATAGCCTATGTGTCAATGTAAAGTGAACCGCACAGTATATTCAGGAATGAAAGAAAAGGAAGAACAGCCCAAACCTAAGCAAACATGCTGCAGACCTAAAAATAACTAGCACATCTCATTCACAAAATTTCAGATCAAAATCAGGAAGTTCAAAATATAGCACTTTACATTAAACATTTTTTTTCAAAATTTGCTCATGCTCAGTTGTTTTCTGCTGTAGAAAAAGAAAGAATTGTGTAGAACTTCTCAGAGATTGAACTTGTCCATAGGCCTGACCATTGCTGCTAAGGAGACTCAGGCCCCAAACCATTTCTATCTCCTAATTCAGAAAGAGAAAGGGAAGCATAGTGAAAGCCACCACAAATTTAAGAGGCCTCATCATCATTACATCTCTCTAACTCCTCTTTCTAGTCCTGAGATGTGATGGTTAATTCTACTGTGCTTTGGCTCCAAGGTATTCTTTAGAGGTACTATAGGGTTGCTTCAATAGTCCAGTGCCAGAGCAGCTCTCTCCAGAGCAGTTCCTACACAGCAAAGCTGGCAGCTGCAGAAATATCTTTCTTATTCAATGCAAGTCAGGCATTAGGGACCACTAATTAGGGACCAAACCTAGATTTAAGTTCCAAAATGAGAATGTTCATTGAGTGATACCTAGAGATTCTATCAATTAGAAGAAAAAGAACCAAGATCTCTGAAGAAAACAATTTGGCAAATCTCTCCAGTCTTAAGAATGCTAACTCCAACGATACCTTCCCTTTATAACTACCAAGAGAACCACTAGAAGTAACAGTGCAATTTCAGGAAGCTATAGCAACATGAATAAGACCAATTCTGTCTTTAATAGTTACAGTCACCGGGAACCACAACATAAGGGACGTTCATAGTCTTGGGACTTCAAGAATTCAACAGCCAAGCTTGCAAACTGCCTCTACAAAGAACCTCTGCCATCCATTAACTTCCAAGTGCAACTATATTCTTCAAAAAATAATACTGACTGTACTCAGCTAGTATATGAAAATATTAGAAGTAATCATCGTTGGCATGCCTACAAATAGGTTTCAGCAAAAAATGGGAACAAATAAAAATGATTACTTTTTATAGTAATACTGATCTCCAATAGTTCCCATCCACAATTCTCTCTTTCATGCAATTCTTCCCTACTCATGACATTGTGTAAAAGGGAAGAGAGAATCTCTTCTCCCAGAGGCTACACCTTATTCTATAAATACAAAAATTTGTTTTAGCTTTGACATAGGCTATCAGAAAAAGTACTTCAGAAGCTTTAAGAACATAAGGATATAAGTTTGTCTGACTCTACTATGTGTTTCATAATGTATGTGTATAATCAAAACATCTTGTTATAGACTTTAAATATATACAATAAGATTTTTAAAGAACATTAATTAGATTCAATGATGAAGAAAAAAGTTATCTTTATAAAAGTATAACAGTAAAGCTTAAAGTACTTGTTTTCACTGTAATTTGCACATTATAAACATAAATTAGAATATATGCTGCCATTGCCAGCAGTATGATATATTCAATTAAATATGCAGCAAATGTTACCAGCTTCTTGTCACTAGCTGAGTGTAAATGAGAAACAGTGAGTTGAAATTTAACTTGTTCAACCATTTCCATTATCTTTTTTTGTTGTTGTTTCTTTCTTTTTATCCTTTATCCTGCCTGCCTTCTTGGTGTCTCAACATAGCCCAGGAGGCTACTGCAAAACTATTACAAGTGCCTCTAAAGAGGCTTCCTGATTAGAGGCAATATTAAAGGTGATTCCAATGACCCCCCCATTTCAATATAGGCAGAAGCTTCTGATTATATTGAAATAAAAATATAGTTTCTGATTATATTGAAATAAAAATATGAAAATAAGCAGAGCTACTGAAGAATAGAAATTCTTTGAGTTAGTCCTATAAAGAAAGCTCAAGCCACTGCTACAAAGCCTACTTTGCTATTCTTAAAAGTGTTCAAGCAGAGGACATTAGGGACTTAGGTGATGGAAGACTAAATTATACAGAAGTTACAATTCATTTATTTGTAAAGTTTCTTCAAAGCTTGATGCTAAGTCCAAAATATATTCCACTCTCATCAATATATAATTACAAAAAAGAATAATTCATCCGTTTTTCAAATTTTCTTGGATCTCTGACCCCATGTATAGTTAGTAGGACTCCAATTTCCCACCAAATGATCTCTATGTATATGGAAGTATGCAAGTATATCACATATGCCTCCACCATCCTCACTTATACTCCTACATCCTCTTCATTGGTATATGGTGATTATAAAGCCACATGAAGATGGCGAGTCACCACTTGCTGGTATCCTAAGAGTGAATTCTAGCTCTCAGCCAAAGGTGGTGAATCTCAAGGTCACAACAATTCAATGTGCTGTGTATTATGCCAGTATTGTGAGAATATCTGTTCAATATTAATTCATTCACTCAACAAATATTTATTAACTACTGTATCATGGACACCTTTCTAACTTCTAAAAAGCCTACAGAAAAGAAAATAAGGGGGGGGGGGGTCTGGAAGAGAGGAAACAGGAAAAGAGACAGGGAGACCAGAAAGGAGAAAAGAAGGGAGGAAGGGAAAAAAGAAAGGAAGAGAAGAGGCCACCATCCCATTATAGGAGTGTTTCAATCTATATTCTATTGAGAAAGACAAATACTAAATAAGTGTTTATACATATTATTGAGCATTATGATCAGTAATGTAAAAAAAAACTTTAACAGGCAGCTCTGAAATAGTCTTGGGGTTCAGAAGTTCAAAGAAAATTCTCCTGGAGAAAGTACCATTCAAAATGAAAACCACAAAAAGGTAAGTGTTAGCCAAGCTAAGAGTGGAACAAAGGAGTATTACAGATACAGGGTACTGGGTATATCAAAGTCAAGAAATAATACCAGTTATGGAATAATCAAAGAAACAGAAGAGGTCAATACGGGGAGAAATCAGGTTGGGAAAAAAATAGCAGCCAAATTTTATAGGGCATTGAAAACTATTGAGTAGTTTTTATTCTTCATCAAGTCCTTCAAGAGTTCTGTATTTTGTTGCAACAACCCTCCTTTGGGTCAACAGTTAAGACATGTCCTACTGATCAGAATGGAGAAGATTCACACGCTAACAAGAAACACAGAAGAAGATATGCAAACATAAGTATACCAAAATATTATCTCACTATATTAAGAACAATAGTTGGCTTAAAGTGATCACAGTAGATGGAGAAAAAGGAACAGATGAGAAAGATAGATGCTGAAGCAACAGAATTTGATGATTGATTAGCCATGAGGGTTGGCATATAAAGGTCAATAGAGGAGTCTAAAATGATTCTCAGATTTCTCTCTTAAATAACCAAGGAGATAGTCTTAAATTTTGCTGAGACAAAATGCTAAAGAAGGAGCAGGTTGAGAGAAAAGAAAAGGGAAAATGATGAGTTGTTGAATCTCAAGTATATGAAAAATAGCTAAAAAATATCATAGTAAGAATTGGACATGTCACTCTGAAGTTCAGAAGTAAGTTCTAAGTTGAAGGTATAACTTCAGGAAACAGCATGTTAGTAATGATTCCATCCAAATAAGTGGATGAGATTACCTAGAGAGAAAATTTGAAAATGATAAAAAAAAATTGGAAGTCTAAGATAGAGCACCAAAGAACTACGTTTCACAATTAAGTCAGCAGACAAAGAAAAAAATAGCCAGAAAAGGGAGCTAAAAAGTAGCCACAAAAGTAGGCAGAAAATCAGGAGAGTGTGGTGGCCTAGAATCCCATAGAACAGTGTTTTTAAAAGAATGATATAAGCCGGGTGTGGTGGTGCACGCTTGTAATCCCAGCATTCGGGAGGCTGAGACCAGAGGATCGCGGTTTGCGGACAGCCTCAGCTACTTAGTGAGAAGCTCTGCAACTCAGTGAGACCCGGCTTCAAAATAAGGAATAAAAAATAGGGAAGAAGGCGTAGCTCGGAGGTCGAATGCCCCTGGGTTCCACCCCCAGACCCGCAAAAAAAAAAAAAAAAAAAAAAAGAATGATATAATGAACTCTGTGTTATATAGTCTGTCATCATGAGTTTAAAGAATTTCTGTTTGTAACCTTTTGCTTCAAAACAATTTTCCTGAAAATAGCTCTTTTGACCTGAATTCACTCAACTCCATAGGACCTAAATATAACCTATGAAAATAGTCTGAAAATGAACATCATCTTATTTTTTTTCAATTAAGTCCCTTTTTTCCCTTGGTGAAAGGTAACCAGACAAAAATTTTAGTCTTTTTTCAGGCAAGAAAAGACTTGATGCAAATAAACTCATGGAAATCTACAAGTAATTCAATCAATCCCATCCATTTTAAAACTGCAATCTGCCTAGCCTTAGAAGAGAACTGAGATCAGGATTAATCAAAGATCCTAGCTACTGATGAGTGAAGGTGATTAAGTACCAACTTTGAAAATAGAGAAGAAAGGCAAGTATAACATGACAAATGCCTATTCTGTTATTATCCCATCTAGCCTACTTTTTTCTTACCAGTTCCTTCCTAAAATACCTACTTTATGTATTATTCAGTCTACTTTAGAAGTTCTTTGGTTATAATGATACTTATAATGATAAATTGATATCACATTTTACGTGTGAATCAAATCACCAGTGATTTCATTGCTATATTATTTCCTATCTTAAAGGGATCTCTCTTGAATCCGCATTACCCTCCAGGTACTACCCTATTTTTCTGCTTCTCCTCACAGCAAAATTTATTGAAGAAATTATATGTAGTTTTTGTGTCCACCATTCTCATTTCACATTCTCCTCTCAATTTATCCCTATTACTCTATTGAGAATGCTCTCAGCAATGACTTCCACATTGCCAAATTCAACATATTATTCCTTGTTACTTCCCTGTAGCATCTGGCATTGGTGCTATGCTCTCCATGACTCATAAGCCATTTTTATTCTTCATTCCTAAAACGTATTCTTCGAATTTTCCTCTTGCTAGTCACAATTTTTTCTTAGTGTCTCTGGCTGGCTTATAGTCCTCTCCCAGATCTCTAAATGCCTGCTGTGGCTACCCTGTTAGCCCTTCCATTCTTGTATCTCAAGGCTCTCCCTAGGTAACTTGGGTCCCATGATTAGAAATGTCTTCTATATATCTTTGCTTTTATCTTTCCCTAATACTGATGACTCATTTAACCATTTGTCTATTTGGCATTCCCAGACAGAGGTCAAAAGCTATCTCAAACCTAACGGGGACAAATGGAATTCCTGATTTCCTCACACAAACCTGTTCCTCCTCAGTTTTTTCTACCTTAGAACAACACCATGATGGATCTATGGGTTATCCTTCATGTTGCTTCCTTTCACACTCCATTACACATATCCCAGCTATCAGCGGTGTCTTCCATATCATCCTTGGAAATGGAACACAAATCCAGCAACATTTTCTATCTCACTACACTTCCAACTCAATCTACTAACATGTCATGGACAACTTGAATCGTGCCCTAAATTCTCTTTGGTCAATCTACTCTCTATACAACAGAATGACCCTGCAAAACAAAAACACCATGTCTCTCCCTTTCTTACGCCCTACAATGACATCCTATCACATTTAAACTAGACTCTAAACTCATTTTGCAGAAAAGAGGTGTGATGCATTGTTCTATTTAAGGTTTTTTATCCAAGTGCTTGATGGCAAAGTAAGAATTTGTATTCTGATCTTCTGACTCACAGATCAATGCTCCTTACACAGTACTACAATTTCTCTTTTATTCAGCTACTTCTTAGAGATTTTCTCACTTAAAATGTAAGTTAATGTTGCAATTAAATGTCCCCAAAATTTAAAAAGAAAATATAATGTAAAAACATGAACAAAAATTAAAAAAATTTAAACCTTGGATGTGAACATAGCTCCAAAATCTCAGATTTTTAAGGAAATAAAATACTAAAGCACAATCAAAACATATTTAAAGAGAAAGGGGAAATATTCCAAAGATAAAAATCAAATTCTAATTATTACACCCCCCATTGTCATGACTAATTCTTATTAAGCAATGTCCATCACAAGAAATAATTTTCTTACCACTTTTCTGACAGGGATTTTAAATCATAGCTCAAAAGTTTCGACTGTGTCAAACATCAGAAATGGGAAAAGTTATTTTGTGTTATAATACAGACTCCCTGTACTCTAGTTCTGCCACTTTAGTTGTATAAAAAATGTAGTAAACTTTTTCTGAGAGATGTAAATAAAACATATTAATCCTGCTCGATCAACACAGATCAAGTCTTATGCAGAGACAAGGGGGATTGAAGTGGCTACAGAGACTGGATAAATAGAATACTTAAGAATCTGAAAATATTAATGAGAAACATAAGTTGAAACTAGCATCTAAAAATGGACAAACAAAATGATTTGGTGGAAGTACAAGAATGGAAATGAAAAGAAAAATGGAAGGAAGTTATATTTGTAGGGAGCTGGAGATCATGCTAAAGTTTAATTTTCCAGTTCAAGCACTGTGTAATTAGGTAAGCACAGTGAGGACTATACTACAAATAACCTTCAAACCAACCTTGAAAGACCTTCTTTCCACACAAAAAGTTCCAGATCATACCTCAAGACTTCCAACTATGTCAAATAATATAAGCAATATTCAGGTATATATATCATAGAAATAAAAAGTATATTTTTATTTTATTTTATTTTATTTAAGAACAACATTGGTTCTTAGTTTGCAAAAACTAGAGTGGCCATAGATTTCTAAAGAAATCCATATGATTTCATATTAATGATTTTAACAATAAACAGCATCCCAAATCTTAAGACAAGAACAATTTATCATGTACTGAGTTATCTTGAGATTCAAGGAACTAATTAATTCTTCAGAATTCCTAAAGGTAAAATTGATGGCACAAAATTAAAACAAAACCACTAAAGCGAAATAAGCATTAGTCCCATTATTAAATATTGTGTATACATAAACATACTACATAAAAATAAATACACACAATTTTAATGAGTCAACTTCTACAAATTTCTTACAAATGAAAAAAATACAGTTTAAAATCTCCTCCTAGCCAGGTGTGGTGGCACAGGCTTGTAATCCCATTACTGGGGAGGAGTACAGGTTCGTGGCCAGCTTCAGCAACTTGTGAGACCCTGTTTTAAAATAAAGAATAAAAAATAGGGTCGTGGGTGTAACTCGAAGATAGAATGCCCCTGGGTTCAATCCCCAGCACCAAAAAATAAATAAATAAATAAATAAATAAATAAATAAATAAATCTCCTCCTGAGTTTTAAACTAAATATCTCAATGGTGACAGCACCCTGCAGGAAAATACTACAATCCAAACCTGTCCATGATCATTTCAAGGAAAACCCTGTCCCAATCCACTACATATTAAACATACTCCTGCATATCTAGTATATTTAAAAATAATAGTAAAGCCACTGCACAATAACTAAGCATATCTAGTTATATGTAAAATTCTAATTTGATGTGCAGTGAGTCTTATTCTATCTTTGTGTATGCATAGACCCTATGACTTGCTTCTAGCTAGCAGAGTATGGCGCAGATGAGGGGAATATCCTAGAAACTATAGTCAGCAAGGATCACTTGTTTACACAGGAGCATAGAAAAAAGCTACACATACAAACTTGAGGACAAAAGCAGCAATCAAATGGAAACTAGACAGGAGAGCCAAGTTCCATCTAGTTGAGGTTATCTTCTGTAACCCTGGCCATATACAATGAAATGTCCTATTCTTAGTAGAGGAGGAAACTATTAAAACTTTAATCTCAAATTTAGCAGTTCTCAAAAATGTAATCCAGTGACCTCAGCAGGGTCCTCAAGTCTGTTCCAGAGCATCTTCCGGGTCAAACCTATATTCATAATACTAAAATTTTATCTGCTTTTGGGGGCCTTCATTCTCCCCCATGAGTGTACAGTACAGTTTTTAGAGGCTAAAATGTATGTTATCTTAAGATATTAAACAAAGAAAGTGTCTTCTACTATATAAGACATTAAAGGAGTTCCCCAAAAGCACAGAATGAACAACAATGTCACATCTTTCTCATTAAATTTGCTTTTTTTAAAGAAGCTATATTAACTTTCTATCATGAAACAAATCATTGTCTTTTTTTCAGTAACTTAAAAACCATACATTTCCAGCCTGGAATGGGGGCACATGCTTGTAATTCTAGTACTTGGGAGGCTGAGACAAGAGGATCACAGGTTCACGACCAACCTCAGCAACTTGTGAGGCTCTCCATAACATAGTGAGCCCCTTTTACAAAATAAAGAATTTATTTAAATGGGGCTGGGAGTGGAGCTCGAAGGTAGGATGCCCCTGGGTTCTATCTGTGGTACCACACAAATAAATAAATAAAAACCACACATTTACTATCGTACCTCAGTTTCTATAGATCAGAAGTTCAGTCATGGTTTCAACTGGTCCTCTGCTCGGGGTCTCACAAGTTGAGACTAATAGGCATCAGATGGCTTATGTTTCTTTTTAGAACTAAATATCCTTTTTCAAGCTCATTGATTGTTGGCAGAATGCAGATTCCTGTGGACCTAGGACTGAGCTTCTCTACTTGCCTGCTGACTGTCAGCCAGGGCTACTCAGCTTCTAGTGGTCTCCCAGGAAGCCACAGCACAGCCTTTTTGAAACAGGTACTTTACTTCTTCGAAGCCAGCTGAAGAATATCTTGTTCCAATCTAATATGTACTTTTACATAAGGTCATGTCAATAGGTAATCGACTGTCCCCTCATCTGCGCCATACTCTGCTAGCTAGAAGCAAGTCATAGGGTCTATGCATACACAAAGATAGAATAAGACTCACTGCACATCAAATTAGAATTTTACATATAACTAGATATGCTTAGTTATTGTGCAGTGGCTTTACTATTATTTTTAAATTAACAAATATGTGTTTTTAATTTTTGTTCTTATTTCTAATATGGTAAATATTAATAAAGATAATCACAAGAAAGTTATTTGAAATCCTCAACCATGTTAATATTCTAAAGAGGCACCAAGACTAAAAATTTAAAAACCACTTTCCAGAAGTAATACTAATATTTTAAAACAAATAAGCTCTAATCAGGCCCCAATACAAATGAAATTTTAAATTATGAAAATTATCTATATTATCCAGCTTTTCATATCTTTTAGCTTGAAAATTTAAACTATGACAATTGTTTTTGTAAATATTTACATATTCTCTACCCAATGCCATACTTAATTTCAGAAAATTTTAGGAGCTATGTCCTTGAGTAGCTATAAATAGGTAGGTTCCGTAGGCAGAGAAAGGACTGTTTATGTATAGGAAAAAGCAGAGAAGCAGAGATCACTAGTGCAGATGCTTCAGCGTCAATGAACTTAAAAATACTCAAAGGCTCCACTGTGATGCAGAATTCGTTCATGGATAGATAAATTTAAATGCCTGGATCTTGAGCAATTAAAGATATAAAATAGGAAAAATGTATCTTTATTTAAATTTTTTACTCCAACTCACTGTTTTTGTTTTTGTATTTTAAGGGTTTGTTTTGTGGAAGGGTTGGTACTGAGAATTGAAATCAGGGGCATTCTGCCTTCAAGATACAACCCCAGATCTATTTTATTTTAAAACAGGGTCTCAATAAGTTGCTGAGGGCCTCGCTAAGTTGCTGAAGCTGACTTCAAACCTGTGATCCTCTTGACTCAATCTCCCAAATGCTGGGATTATGCCCACCATATCCAGCTACATGGTTTTTTCTTGTTGCTTTGTTTTGTATTTTTAACTCTAATGAAATGGGTAGACCTGTATAAACCTTGAAGAGACTACTCTTGCTCCTTAAGTTTCAGAACCAGATGAGTCTAATCTAGTGGCTTCTCCTCAGTTCACAGTTCTTCACCTTGGAGCTCCCAAAAGATATTTCCCACCAGGTTCATCTCAGATCTGTCTCAGCACATGAGCTATATAAAAGGAAAGCATCAATAAAACAAATGAAGGAGTTTTCTTCCAGTCAGTTTTATTCACTACCACTTTGTTCATTTGACTAAAAGATCTAAATAAACATGTCCACATTCACCAGCCCCCACCCTTACCACACCTCAGTATGACAAAGTCTAGTTTTGTGGTCCTCATCTCTTATATCCCTGAACAGTGGGAGAACTGTTTCACTGCTATGTACTAGAAGAGACGAAATGTGAGGTGGGGAAAGTGGCTGAAATCACCTAGAAATGCTCGTATATAGCATTCTTGTTGCCACAGAAACTGGACCAGAAGCAATACACTCTCTTGGTCACTGTGCAGACACACCCCTACCTCCAATATAGCAACACTTCTACTGCCAATAAGTAGGTTCTCAATCAATTGGATGTGACTGATAAGGACAATGGATATTGACTTCAAACAGTTGAATCATAACTAAAAAGCAGCTAATTCAAAAATGAGTAACCTGATCAAGACATACTCTAAAGGATGTGAATAACAGCTTCCCTGGACTTTAAATAAGAACAAAAAAAGTGGATGGTTAACTAAAAGGCAAAACTTCCGTAGGTCAAAGGAAAATAACTACAATTGAATGTCTCTGAATGAAAGGAAAAAGTAACCAACTCCAGACACAGAGGAATGATCACAGAAATTATCCCCAAAGCACTGGCAGATAGAAAGGCGAGCTGAAATTAGAATGAAACAAGGCTAAGATATAAACCAGAATAGGACGTGGAAGAAAATAAGATCAAAACATCTTATTCCGTCTCTGGCTATGTTAGTTAGCTTTTCGTCACTGTGACCAAAATATCTGACAAGAACAACTGAGAGGAGGAAAGATTTATTTTGGCTCATGGTTTCAGAGGATTCATCCCATGGTCAGCTGGCTCCAAGACAGAACAGTCATGGTGGAAGGGCATGGCAGATGAAAGTTGTTCCGCTCCTCACATCCAAGAAGCATAAAGAGAGGAAGAGACGAGAAGATAGACCCTTCCAGGGCACACCCCCAGTGACCTACTTCCTCCAGCTAGGTTCCTCCTCTCAGTACTCCATTCAGCCAATCAAATTCATTTATTAATCCACTGATGATCCAATCAGTGCCTAAAAGGCCCATCTCTGGACACTGCTGTACCATCTTTACCACATGAGATTGGAAGGTTGGGGGGAACATTCTAGATCTAACTCATAACACCAGAATTTTCAAAGGAAAAGAATGATTTTCAAATGAGTAATAATACATCCCCAAAATAAATATAGATACTATGATTTATGAAACTGCAGTTTAAAAAAAATCTATAAAAGCTGGGCCTGAACAACTACACACCCTGAAGAAATTAAATTCTCAGTTTAGCCGGGCGTGGTGGTGCACGCTTGCAATCCCAGTGCTCGGGAGGCAGAGACAGGAGGATCGTGCAGGTTTGAAGCCAGACTCAGCTACTTAGTGAGGCTCTCAGCAACTTAGTGAGACCCTGTTTCCAAATAAAATATAAAATAGGGCAGGGAGTATAGCCCAGAGGTAGAAAGCCTCTGGGGTCCACCCCCAGTAACCTCCCCACACACACACAAACAAAAATTAACAGTTAAAAAAAAAAACTATCTACAAGAAAACTCCAAGCCCAAATGTTACCAAAGGCAAATTATTCCAAACACTTAAAGAGAAATAATACTCCTACATAATCCCTTGCAGAAAACTGAAGGTAGAAGATTGCCTCCTAACTCATGGAACCAACATTTCTCTGAAAACAAAACCAATGAAGTTGGAAGGAAACTCCATGACAAAATCCCTCATGAATATATATTTTTAAATTCCCTAACAAACTATTAGTAAATCAACTCCAGCAACATATAAATAGAATAATATCATCATGACTAAGAGGGGTAAACCAGGAATGCAACATTGGTCTAACAGTTTATTTATTTTTGGTTTTTTGCGGTACTGGGGATGGAACCCAGAGACACTCTACCTCTGAGCTACATCCCCATCCCTATTTTTTTGTTCTTTATTTTGAAACAGAGTCTCACTGAGTTGCAACGGGCCTCACTAAGTAGCTGAGGCTGCCTGCGAATCCAGATCCTCCTGTCTCAGCCTCCCAATGCTGGGATTACAAGCATGCGCCACCACACTCAGTTTGGTCTAACAGTTTAAAACAGTCAGTGTAATAAATCTTATAAACAGACTAAACAAGTAAAACCATGGTATCAATAGAGGCAGAACACTTCTCCAAAGAAGAAATACAAGTTGCTAATAAATATAAAAAAAATTTCCAGCATCAGAGAGAAATGAAATCAAAATTACACTGAGATTCTATCTAACTCCAGTTAGAATACCAATCTTCAGCAATACAAACAATAATAAATGCTTGTAAGGATGTGGGGGAATAAGAATTCCTATATACTGTTGGTGGGACTGAAAATTAGTTAAATCATGGCTATCAGTATGCAGGTTCCTCAAAGACTAGAAATAAAACCACTATATGACCTGGCTATACCACTCCTTGGTATCTTTCCAAAATAATTAAAGTCAAAGTACTGTGATGATACATATATATCCATTTTCTACAGCAGCACAATTCACAATAGCCAAATTATGGGACCAAACTAAGTGTTGGTCAGCAGATAAATAGATAACAAAAATGTGGTATATACACACACTTGAGTTTTACTCAGCCATAAATTATGCAAAATTATGTCATTTGAAGGAAAATGGATGAAATCAGAGAATATTATGCTAAGTGAGATCAGCCAGTCACAAAATAGTCAAGGATCATATGTTTTCTCTAATATGTGGAAGCTTGAGAGACAATAGGAGATGAAATGGACTTTATATAATTAAGAAGCAAAATCAGTAGAATAGTGGAAGAGGAACGCATACCTACAGAGGTAGTGAAAGGGAAAAGAAGAACTACTAAAGAAAACAGTTCAGCTAATGCTATGTTCATATATGAAAGTATCACTACCAATCTCATTAATATGTATGGAGAGAGGGGAAGTGGGGTAGGATCTGGAGGGAAACACACTGAGTGCTGTGTGCATTCAGGTTTCCATCACTTTGAACCTTACTATGATGTATAATTACAATGCACAAATAAAAGAATAAAAATAGAAGCACCAATTAAGAAAATTTCACCTCTATTCATCATTAAAATTCTTGGTAAACTATCTGCTAAATCTGATAAAGTGTATCTGAAAAATCTATAGCTAACATCACATTTGATTGTAAAAGACTCAAAGCAACTACCTCAAGATATGAAATAAGAAAAAGATAGCACTCTCACATTTCTATTTAACATTGTACTGATGATGGGTTACCATTTTTTCCCAATGAGGTAAGTGACATTAAATTAACAATTCATAGTAAAAGTAAATCAAATAGCAACTATATATATATATATATATATATGAAGGAATATATATACACATATATATACATATATATATATATGAAGGAATGCTTGAGCTCAATGTAACCAAAAAATTGCAAATTAAAGCTAAAATATCCCTTCATATCTTCAAGGTAGACAAAAAGAAAACATCTTAACAGTACCAAATATTAGTTATGATACAAGAAAGCACGTCCAAACAGGAGTATGGGTAAAGCCATTCTTGAAACCAGAGCTAGTGAAATAAAGTATACATAGACATACATACTATAGATAAAGTCTTGAGTAGGTCAAAGGAAACATGTTTAAGGAAGTTCACTGACTCACTGTAGAAATGACGTCTTTGACTTCTTTATGCTTGCCATTCTGATTCGGGTTAAGTACAATCTCAGTGTAGTTTTGATTTGCATCTCCCTGACTGCTAATGATGTTGAACATTTTTTTCATATATATTGGCCATTTGTGTCTCTTCTTTTATGAAGTGCCTATTCAGTTCAGTAGCCCATTTCTTGACTGGGTTATGTTTTTCTAGTGTAAAGTCTTTTAAGTTATTTGTATATTTTTAATATTAGCCCTCTACCAGAGGGATAGCTGGTAAAGATCTCCCATTCTGTAGGCTTTCTCTTTAGATTCTTGATGATTTTCTTTGATGAGAAGAAACTTGAGTTTGATGCCATCCCACTTGTTAATTCTTATTTTAATATCCTGAGCTTTCAACAGATGAATGAGTTATAAAATTATGGGCAACACTCAATGGATTCTACTCAGTAACAAAGAAGAACAAAATTACATCATTTGTAAGAAGATGGAAGGACCTGGAGAACATTATGTTAAGTGAGATTAGCCAAGCATAGGAAGAAAAGGGTCAGATGTTTTCCCTAGTATGCTCGAGCTAGAGAGTATTTGGGATACTAGAGGGACTCCAGGTAGTGGAGGAGATCCTCAGTGGAGCCAGGAAGGAAGGGTAGCGAAGGAAGAAGGCTGAGGTTCATTAATGGAAATGCTACCGTCAACCGTGTGTAAACATGTGAAACACCAATGTCAATCTGGACACTTGGTATTGGGAGGGAGAGAAATGGGGGTGAGGGGAATACCAGTACTGTGTGCATATATGCCACTGTCAACATGATCTACACTATGATGTAAGACTATAATGCACCAATAAAAGAAATAAAAAAGGCTTCTGACATAGTTTAGAGTGTCCATCAGTAGTGGGATTTAAAAATAAATTTCTACAGATACATACTAGGGAATGTGTGTTTGTTTTCTATTGTTAGTGCAACAAATTGTCCCAAATGTGGGGGTTTAAAAACAACAGCTTGTTATTTTACACTTCTGTAGGTCAGAAGTCTAATGAAGGTTCATTAAACTATGTAATGGAAGCATCAGTTAGGTTCCCTTCTGGGATGTTTTAAGAGACCACCCATTTTTGCTGACTCAAGTTGTTGGCAGAATTCAGTTCCTTGTGATTGTAGGAGCACAGTCTGTGATTGTAGGACCATTTTCTTCCTGGCTATGAAGTGAACATGGTTCCAGCTTTAGATCCTGGACACTATGGAGATCAGTACAGATGAGGCAGGTACCTTTGACTCATGTTCCTTCTCCCCTCCTTCAAACTTGACAATGGCCAGTCAAGTCTCTCTCCTGTTTTGAATTTTTCTCCTTCTTCCATCTGATCGCTTATCAAGTCAAGAGAAATTCTCCAGTTTTAACATCATGTGATTAGACTGAACTCACATAGATAACCTCCCCATCTCAAGGTCTATAACCCTAGTCACATCTACGAAGTCTCTTTGCCGTAAAAGGTCAACATATTCACAGGTTCCAAGAATCAAGATGTGGAGGCCATTATTCTGTCTACTAGAGGCTAATGCAGAAGTCTGGAGAAATAAACTGATATGTCTATGTGAATGATTTTTTTTAATGTAAGACATAAAACATTGTGTCACTGAATGTAATTAAAACACATGCATACCATTGCATATTATGTAAAGATACATTTTTAGGGAAGAAAACAAAGTAGCAGAACCCTACATAGAAGAGTGAAGTCCAATAAACTAGTAAATATAATTAACAAAACTCACTACTCCAGAGAAAAAAAGACAAACAAAATGAGGGTGATAGAAGAAACATTGACATATGGGCAAGGAGGGGCATACCTGTGACCCCATTACTTGGGAGGTTAGACAGGGGGATTGCAGGTTCAAGGCCAGCATATGGTAATTTAGCAAGACCCTGTTTCAAAATAAAACATAAACTGGGCATGGTAATCCCAGTACTTGGGAGGCTGAAACAGGAAAATTGCGAGTTTGAGGACAGCCCCAGTAAATAGCAAGATTCTGAGCAACCTAAAGACCCTGTTTCAAAAGAAAAATAAAGTACGGCTGGGTGTGTAACTCAGAGGTAGAATGCCCCTAAATTCAATCTCTATTACCATTAATAAGGCTCTAATAACTTAATGATTTAATTTAATTAATATAATAGGACTGGGGATGAAGTTCAGAGGTAAGATGCCCCTGGGTTTAATCTTCAGTACCAAAAAATAAAATTTAAAAAAAGAAAGACACTGATAATCTCGAAGCCCCTATAATGTAAAGTTCTTTCCTATTATTTTGATACCATGCTATATCTTCTGCCTTCAAAATTCCTTCATTAAAATTCTGTTCAAGTTTTAACAAATCTACAAAACTTCCCTAAACTGTGATATCTGGTTCCATAATTTAAATTTGTTTACTTAATTCTCTGACTTTTGATACACTTATAAATTATTTGTTATGCCTGCTTTACTAGTTTCGAATATTCATTTTTATATAACTGCATCATTAATCCTGATATACTTATTAGATTATAAAATTTTATGGCACAGAACATTTTCTACTGTCTTTGTATTCTGCCATTTAAGCTAGTATTATAAAGTATATGCTCAATATATATATTGTAGATTAAATAACTGAAATAATATTTGCTGCAAATATAGTTCCACTGGGAACTTTCTATAAATCTAATGAGTTTTGAACAACATTTTCCCTATTTCTTCACAGAAGGCCTCTAAGAAAACTAAGGGCACCGTGTAGTATATTTTCTACACCAGAATACTTTTTAAAGTGAAAAGATCTTCTTAATAATTATGTTGGGATAACATACATATATATATATATATATATATATATATATATATATATATATATATATATATATACCAGGACTAGTTGTAATGAACTAGGAAACAGGTCAGTCTACCCTAAATAAAATAACATGGAAAACAGAAGATATCCAAACAAATTCTTTAAAGTGATACAAAATTATGACAAGTCAAAGCAATGAGGCATAAGAATTTCCATAAAAAACAATGTGCTAAAGCACTTAAAATGCCTCATCAGCATTAAAAGTTTCTAAGAAACAACAGAATACTTGAGATCAAGGGGGAAATTAGTGAGTGCCTATTATTTCTAGAACCTACACTAGGTACACAGTAGGCCCTCAAGTTGCTCAACATTCAGTGACAGAGAAGGAAACAATGGTAAGTCTACTTTTAAAAAGGTGTCCTTTAGAAGCAAAATACAATTCTTGTTGGATAAAATATATGAAGAATTCATTTAAGTAGGGACACGTGAGTTGGAATTTCTAAAAAAAAAATAATAATAAGATTTAGGCAGACATGCCAAGGTGTATCCTCACTTAAGAATTTTGGCACAATCTATTTCTCTGACTAGAGTACTGTCCCTCCGATATGGCTTATTTCTTAATCTCCTTCAAGTCTCAATGTTAAGCTAGAGCTTCCACAACTCCCTATTTTAAAATTATTAGTTGTCCTCTCTCCCTAAAAAATCACTTTCTCTTCTCCCCTACCTTATTTTCCTCTTAGCCATTGTCACCAGAGATAAGAAACTCCAGGCTGTACCACTCACATTTAAGTGAATGGCGCCCCCTAGAGTCCAGACCTGCACAGCCTATGCAGCTGAATGCGCAGGCCCGAAGTTAAACTCACATACCAGTTATTTCTTATTTATTTTTCTTCCACACCTAAAAAGTAATTTCTATGAAGAATTCTATCAATTTTTATGACTGCTCTCAGCACCTAAAATCTGACATACAACACTCGACAAATATTTGTTGAATACATTCATAGTTTGAATTCTAGATAAGAAGAACAGCATGAAAAAACCGAAAGCAAACAATAACAAAAAAAGGGACTGAAGCAGTAATCAAGGGCCTTCCAACAAAGAAAAGTCCAGGACCAGATGGATTCTCAGCTGAATTCTACATGAACTTTAAAGAACTAGTCCCAATGCTCCTCAAATTTTTCCATGAAATAAAAAGAAATGAAATACATTCAAACTCATTATCGTAAGCCAGTATTGCCTTGAAATACCAAACCCAAAAAGTGACAGTCTTTGCAATGAGTGGTGCTGGGAAAACTGGATATCCATAGGTAGAAGAATGAAAATAGACCCGTTTCTTAACCGGAACAAGAATCAGATGAGAATGGTTCAAAGACCTAGAAATTAAAGCAGAAACTTTGCAATTACTAGAGAAGGGCATAGAATCAAGCCTCCAACATATAGGTACTGGGAGAGACGTCCTCAATAAGAAGCCTACAGCTCAGAAAATAAAACTGAGAATCTATAAATGGGATGACATCAAATTGAAAAGCTTCTGAGCAGCAAAGAAAACCATCAAGAGTCCGAGGAGAGAGCCTACAGAATGGAAGAAAATCTTGCCATCTATTCCTCTGATAGAAGACTACTATCTAGAATATAAAAAGAACTTTAAAAACTTAACACTAAAAATATAGCCCAATAAAAACTGGGCAATTGAACTGAATAGACACTTCTCAAAAAGATTAGAAAATGGAAACACCATAAGACCCAGCTATATCACTCCTTAGTATCCAAAAGACTTAGAGTCAGAATACTATAGTGATACATACACATCCATGTTCAGAGCAGCACAATTCACAAGAGCCAAATTATGGAACCAATCTAAGGGTCGATCGATAAATGAGTAAATAATGAATGTATGATATACATGCATACACACACAAAATGAAATTTTACTAAGCAATAAATAACAGCATAATTATATCACTTACAGAAAAAAAGAAAAGTTATTAAAGAACATTATGCTAAGTGAGATTAGCCAGTTTCACAAATATTCTCTTACATATAGAAACTAGAGAAAACAGGAAACAAAAAGGACTTTAAATAACTGAGAAGAATGACCAGTAGAAAAATGAAAAGGGAGAGGTAGAGGGAGGTGGGGAGGAGAATATGAAGAACTGATTAAAGAAATAGTTCGAATTATGCTCTGCCCATGTAAGGCATCACTACCAACCTCACTGTTATCTACGTGGTTGGTGGGGGGAGGGTGGGACCTGAAGGTGAACGCACCAAGACCTGTAGGCGTGTTCGTTTGTTTGACTTTGAACCTCACTATAATGTATAATTGCAATGCATCAATAAAAGTGTATTAAAAAGCTTTATCCAGAATAAAGATAAGTAAAAAGCAAAAAAAGGTGCAATAATAGGCTTTTGAGTTGAAATTCTACCTCTAACTATGAGATTTTGAAAAATTATTTTAACCTAAGAAGAGTATCTTAAATACCACCTTATGACAATTCTTTTTCACAAAGCCTAAAATATTGTATTTACTAAATGTTTGTTTTCCTTAGAAAGCTAAGGATTTTAACTTTAATTTTAAAATGGGGAGATATCCAAATTAACCAGATGAGTAACTTCCTCATACTGTATTTGAAAATTATGAATCTGGAAATAGTAGACTATAGAGAGAAGCATATAAAGCTGAGAAGCAAGATATCATAAAGGAAGCAGAACAAAGTTAATATCCCTACTGGAAAGAAAGAGATATAAGAGATATATATAAGAGATATTGCAGGAATGGAATTGACCAAAAACAAATACTTATAACAAAAAGGTCAAGAGGAAGAGGATTAGAAAATTATGTGTAGGTATCTTTACTTGGGCAGCATGATGACTGATTGGTGGTGCAATGAGCTAGGCCTGAGAATAATAAGGAAGCTGCCATTTTTCAAGGGAGTGTGCACTTCGATGCTAAACATTTTTAATTTTGAAGTGTTTCTTGAAGATATGATTGTAAACTTACATTTGTTAAATATTAATTAGGTGCATGCAAATCTCGGAACCATAGATAAATATTTGGGAATAAATATCACATCTGAATATGAAATGCCAAGGTTACGTGAGCAGTCTTGTTTCTCACAGTCTCAAATGAAAGCTTTATTCATCTAAACCATCTCTGCAACTAGTTGGGATTAAAGCCCTTGTAAATGGTTTGCTTTCGAGGTGCACCTTCGCCATCTAGTGGCCACAATAATAACTACAGGCTTATTTGTTACTCAAAAGCTGAAATAATCCCTTATTTGTCGTTCTGCTTATCAATGTTATTTCCATCAATCTAGTATAGGGAAAGGCTCTCCTATTCTTCAATTTTATCATATTATTATTTTTTCCTTTCACTGTTTTTACTCTGGCTACTAATACATTCAAATTATATAACTGGGCAGGGTATGGTGGCACAAGCATAATCCTAGTACTTGAGAGGTGAAGCAGGAGGATTGCAGGTTTGAAGCTGACCTGAAAAATTTAGTGAGGTCTTATTTCAAAACACAAAACAAAAAGGCCTGGGGGTATAGCTTTGGAGTAAATGCCTCTGAGATTCATCCCCGGTACCACTATTTATGTGAATATATTCATATTCCCATTTCCTGTGGCATTTCCACTTGGTAATCTACTCCCTGCATAATCCAATAAACATTACAAGACAGTTAAAAGTTAATTACAAAGGTATGAACTTAAATGCATTGCGAACTCTCATGTTGTGAAGTTTATTGCTGATAACAATAGTTCAGATTGCTCCCCCTGCTCCTATCCGTGTACTAAACACTGAACCCAGAGCCACTCTACTTTTGATTTACTTACCCAAATATATTTTATTTTTTATTTTGAAATAGGGTCTCACTAAATTTCCAAGACTGGTCTTGAACTTGCAATCTTCCTGTTTCAGTCTCTCAAGTCCTGGTCTGCATTACCATGATTGGCTAGAGAATTTTTTTTTTTTTAGTTTTGGTGAAGAGAAGGCCATTTAAACATAACCCCAGTGAAATCTTTAACTAGAAATTTCTTCAAAGAAAATATATAATTGACCAATAAGCATAAAAATATGCTTAACATCATTATGCTTAACATCATGAGTCATTAGACAATGCAAATCAATCCCACTTCACAGTCACTGTGAAGACTAATAAAAATAGACCAGAATTGAAAACCTATGACCACCCAAAAACTTACACACAGAAACTTACACAAAAAGGTTTATAGTAAGTAGCATTGTTCATAATAACCAAAACGTAACTATTAAAATTCCAATAAGTCCAAAGTCCATCAACTGATGAATGGATAAAACAATACGGTATATTTATACAATGAAACTAAATAAAAGGAATGAATTACTGATTCATACTATGTAACGAATGAACTTCGAAAACATGTTGCTAGGTTAAAGACCAAGAACCAAAAGGCCACATATTTTATTATTTCATTTTCATGAAATGTTCATAAAAATCTATAGATACATAAAATATATTAGTGTTTGCTAGAGGGCTAAGGGGAGAGGACAAAAGGAAGTTCCTGCTAATTGGTTCAGGTTTTCTTTGGTGGGGGGTTATAGAAATATTCTAGAATTAGATAGTGGTAATGAGTGTGAAAATTCAGAAACATATTAAAAATCACAGTTACATGCTTTAATAGAATTAAATTTATCCAAGTGAATTATCTCTCCACTTAAAAATACATAAATAAATACCCATGAAATAAAAAATATATTCTACCATGACATGTTTATGTTATACATTGGGCGAAGAATAATGGAAAGGAAGTCAAAAGATGATAACAAACTGGGGGGAAATGTAGTAATCTGAAGTAAGCAGAAATTTAAGACAGTTCCTATAATTGCTGCAATGACCTGGGTGGGGGAAGGAGTCACATGTGGTGTCATCCTTGAGTGTGGGGATCTGTGAATACCATACTCCCATACGGCTCCCATAATTAGGTACATTATCCCATTATATTCCCATTATTTGATTTCAAAATTAAGATGATTTTAGAGATGTGATTAATGTACCTCCTTAGTTGACTCTAAATTAATCAAAAGGGAGATTGTCCCAAAGGAGCCTCATCAATCATGTCAGCCCTTCAAAAGAGAGTTTAGATGCCAGAAACAGAATTTGAGAGATCTCTAGCAGCACAGACCCTCTCCTTTCAGTTTTGAAGAAACAAACTGCCAGGCTATAGAGAAGCCACATGGCAGAGAACACTGGGTGGCCTCTCATAGCTGAGGACCTGTCATACCACCACAAGAGAGAGAATGAACCCAGCAACTAGTGAGCCTTAAAGAGGACCCTGAGCCTCAGATGAGACTGCAGCTCTATCCTGGAGAGACGTAAGCAGAAGGCAAAGTAACATGCAAAGGGTCCTGACTCACACAAGCTGTAAGATAGTAAGTTTATGTTGTTTTTTACGCCACAAAGTTGGTGGTCATTTGTTACCTAGCAATAGAAAAACAATAAATGATCCATTCTACAAAATGTTATTTTCTACATTATGCATAAAGACATTAGCCAGGTGTGGTGGCTCACACTTATAATCCTGATACTTGGGAGGTTGAGACAGGAGGGATCATAGGTTCAAAGCCAGCCTTAGCAACTTAGCAATGCCCTATTTCAAAATAAAAAAAATAAAATAGGGTTGGGGTGTATTTCAGAGGTAGAATGTCCCTGGGTTCAATCCCCAGTAACACACACACACACACACACACACACACACACATACTCCTCTCTCTCTCTCTCTCTCTCTCTCTCTCTCTCTCTCTCTCTCTCACACACACACACACACACACACACACTATTAAACTATTAAAATATTAAAATTTCATTTAAATAAAGACCAACAGCTCAATAGAAAAAAATGGAAGATAATAAACCAAAAGTTTGAAAGAAATAAAAATGTTCTTAAAGATAAAAATGTTTAACTTGACTCAGTTAAAATATAAAGAGTAAAGCTATAATGCAATATCATTTTGCCCACCAGAATTGGTAAAGATCAACAGTGTCATACCATTTTGTTGGCTACACATACACGTATTCTTGAGCCAGGTGATTGCATTTCTGTAAATTTTAGTGTAGCCTACTGATTTACTCTTCTGTAAAATTTTAAGTTCATGCACACAATTTATTACAACATTGTTTGAAATACAAAAAAATAATAATCTAAATGCTCATCTTTTTTGGAGGGGGGTAGGGGATTAAATTCAGGAATATTCTATCTCCAAGCTATCCCCTAGGCCCTTTTTATTTATTTTTATTTTAAAACAGGGTCTCACTAAGTTGAGAGGCTGGTCTCAACCTGCAATTCTCCTGCCTCAATCTCCCAAATACTAGGATTACAGTCATGCACCACCATACCCAGCTAATGCCCTCATTAGAGACTACATAAGTTTTGTATATCTAGTAAAAATTATGATGAAGTACACTTATGTACTAGTAAAGAAAAATCTCTAACATATGCTATTAAATGAAAAAATTATAGAATACTACACATATATAGTATATTATATATAATATTGAAGGAGAATATATATATTATTTCATTCATTTTATAATTGTCTTTTGATAGTTTTTTTCCTACCATGTAAAACAGCTGAAGTGTGAAAACTATTTTAGAACAGAGAGAATGAAAAGGAGAGACAAAATACTGAGATAGAGTCATAATAACTTAATCCATAACTCCAACTGTTTGTGACATCTATTCCCTTTCTCTTTTTGGAATTCTATCAGATACTCCAACAGCCTCATAAGTTATCCTCCTTTTTATTTAAGCTACTTTCCTTATTCATTCAGTCAGTTGCTCAAAAACTATTCATGGAATACCACAATATATTAATTGCTCTGCAAAGAGGTAAGAATATATTGATAAAGAAGAAACACATGACTCTTGCATCATGAATTTTATTTAAAATTTTCAAATCCTCCCTTACTTTTGTAGAAAACAATTCAATGTCTTAGTGTTGAAAAGCACTTGTTTTAAAATACTTTTTAATGAACTGTGAAGCTATTAGAGTAGGGCATATGCTCAACACTCCAACATACAGGCACAGGTAGTAACTTCCTCAACAAGCTCTCCAAAGCGCAGGAAATTAAAACAAGAATTAACAAGTGAGATGGCATCAAACTAAAAAGTTTCTGCTCATCAAAGGAAACTGTCAAGAATCTAAAAAGAAAGCCTATAGAATGGAAGATCTTTACTAGCTACCACTCTGATAAAGAGCTATGATCCAGAATATACAAAGAGCACAAAAGACTACACTAGCAAAACAAATAACCTAATTAAGAAATGGACAACTGAATTGAATAGACACTTCACAAAAGAAGAGATAAAAATGGCAGCCATCAGGGAGATGCAAATCAAAAACTACACCAGGAACCCATCTAACCCAAATTAGAGTGGCAAGCATAAATAAGTAAAATAACAAAAAATGCTAGTGAGGATGTGGGGAAAGAGAAACTCATTTACACTGTTGGTGGGAGTGCAAACTAGTATAGCCACTATGGAGATCAGTGTGGAGATTCCTTAGAAAACTGGGAATGGATCCACCATGTAATCCAGCTCTACCACTCCTGGGTATCTTTCCAAAGGGGTTGAAATCAGACAACTACAGTAACATATGCATACCCATGTTCATAGCAGCACAATTCGCAATAGCCAGAATATAGAACTAACCTAGGTCTCCATCAACAGATGAATGGGTTACAAAATTATGGGAAATACACACAATGGATATCCAGCTATAAAGAAGAATAGAATCATGTCCTTAACAAGAAGATGGAAAGAACTGGAAAACATTATGTTAAGTGAGACCTGCAAGGCATAGAAAGAAGGGACATAATGTTTTCTTTAATATGGTCAAGCTAGGGAGTATTAGGGATACCAGAGGGTCTCCAGATAATGGAGGGGAAACCTCAGCAAAGCCAGAAAGGAAGGGTAGGGGAGGAAGAAGGCTGAGGTTAATTAATGAAAAAGCTACACTCAAATATGTGTATGCATGTGAATATAACATTGTTAACCTAGACAGTATTGGGAGGGAGGGAAAAAGGGAAGGGGACAGGGGAGAAGCAAGTACTGTATGAATACATGCCATTGTCAACATGATCCACATTATCATGTAAGGCTATAGTGCACCAGTAAAATAAAATTAAAAGAAGAAAAGAGAAGAGAATACTTTTAAAAATTTTAACACTTAGTGCTTTGTGGAATCAATAGCTCATTTTGTGAGTGTGTACACACACACACACACACACACACACACACACACACACACAGAATTGAAATGGACTAAAACCAAGTGTAAAGGATAGCCAAAGCCATAATTTGCAGAGACATTTTGCTAACTTCTGAGGTGGGTGCTGCTGCTGCATCTCCAGATATTTTTTGTTGTTGTTGTTCTTTTTGTGTGCATGTGTTGAGGACTGTGAGCCCTCTAGTGGACAGCAATGTCAACAAAAATTTGTACACATCACATATTTTTGTCACAAAAATGCTTATTTCAAATTTTCTAAATTACCAAATAATAAAACATATAAAGAGATGTAAATTTACACTATGCATAAATGAAAAACCCACTTTAAAAAAAAACATATAGACTACCTTCTATAAATTCTACAGTTGGGTTGTTCAGCCTGTTTCCTGCATATACTTTGCATACGCCTAATCTATAATTTTCAAAGTTTCCCAGAAACCTTTCTTTCTGCATCTTTTGAAAGGCTAAAGAATGAATCAGAAATGAGCTAGCCAATACCCCAAACTGCAAGTAGGGCAGCAATATCAAACACTTCTGACACCACCACCAGAACCCTCCTGTGTACTTTGTTTCATCAGAGGGTACCTTACATCCTGTCATTAAGAGAGAAATATTAGCTACCTTGTATCTGAAACATGAGAAAGATACATGATTGCTACTTGTATTTCAGTCTAGAACTATGTTCATTACACAAGCTTCCTACATGGGATGAAATCATGGCAGGAGCTGTACATAATATGAAGGTCTACCAAACACACACTAGCTCATTTTAATGCATTAAGAAAATGCTTAAAATCCAGGACAAATGCCAATGTATGCAGGATGCCAGAGTAAAATGGAATTTTCCTGAGCAAACTGGCACATATTATAACTCTATTTATAGGTCACTTATATAAAATAAACTTGAGAATGATTCAAGTGTAAATCAGTTGGAAACTGAAATAGTCTTTTTTGCCAATATAGTGACATTAAAAATATTTAAGCTACTTATTCCAAGGAAACAGACTGACTTCTATACAGTCACACTAATTGCCATAACTTGTTAAACATCATTTTTTAAAAAGACACTTTGTCTTTCAGAGATCCTGTCATATTCTTAAAAATAAAGAAGACTCTGAGTATTTGCTGTATAAGAACATACCATTATATATCTTCAAGTGTATTGATTGAGCATTCCATAAATAAGAGATAAAGATGCTGCAGAAAGGACATCAGTCATGTTAAAGACAGATGTACACTAGTCCACCATATGCAGCAAATATTTTACTGAATGTGCATAATTCACTAAAAGTGATACCATAAACATAGCCATCTTTATTTCCTTTTTATTTGATCTGATAATATAAAAATCATAAGAATAAATATCCAAGAATAAAGGTCATAGAACCATCCGCTTCCAAATTGTAAAGATTCTTTTTTTTCTCCCAGGGCAATCATTAGAGTTTTATATTTTCTAGGCCCTTAGTTCTCAAACTTTAATCTCTTTCATAACCTTACTTTGATTCTTTATTAAAATTATTCCCAACAAATCTTTTTATATTACTTATCTCATATCCATGCTATTTTTTCACCATACATCTAAGATAAACACTTTAAATACATTTTATGAAAATTTATGTCACAGTTTCATAGTATGCTCATGAAAATAGGTTACATAGTCCTTAAGCCATATGTAATCCACCTAAATTCTAAATACAATGGTTTGGTTCTAGGTACACTGTCAGAATTCTATAAATCTAGACATCTCTGAATCTGCTGAAAAAAGCCATTTGCAAGAAAAAAATTTTATTTCTTATCTAATTTCACAATATGTTTTAAACATTTAATACCAACAAATTTTCAATGAAACCAGCAATTTTAAAATATAGCAAACAGTGGATGTAGCGAGATGGGGGCTGAGTTAGATCTTCAAGAAATCATCTCCCCACAGACAATCAAATATTCCTCAATTTGAACAACTATCCACATAGCAAACCACCTTTATAAGTGCTAATGAACCACAGAGCCTGTTATAAGAAGAAGAAAAGATGAGTTGCAGAAAGAGGAAAGAAAGAGGTGTCCACAAATCACCTCAGCCAGCATCAGGCAAAGCAGGGCAGCTTAGAGAAAAAGGCCTCCTACTTGGGAGAAGAAGAAAGAATAAGTACGGACCTTGGATTAGATACCAGGACTGCCGTGGTGAAACCCAGGGCTGGGTACATCCGCATGATTCATGGTCCAGGCCAGTAAGAATGATTGAGTCTTGGGAATCATGTTAGCCAGGTGGCCAAGAAACTGTTTCTACCACTTCTCCACCAACCCCAGGCAGAAGAGCAGGAAGCAGGACTCCACCCACTAGGGAAGCCTGGGTACAAAAGCTAACACAAGATTTTGCCATGAAGGTCAGTGCCAGGTCGACCACAGTGTGACCCAACCCCAAGCAAACACCAAAGTTCCCTATACACAGACCAGTTCTCACACAGAGAGCCTGTAGAGCTGCCCTTACCCCAACAAAGACCTGTTCACCAGTAGGGAAGACTCATGTTTTCAGTCTGCACCAGCAGCAGCTGTGGTGCAGGTCTGGGTACACTCCTGACTGTGCAGGTACTTGTAGGCATAAGAATCAGGTGCAACCCAGCTTACTGTCAATCTGGGTGGTGAAAATACTGCCTTCATCAACACTCTCCCAATCTTGGGCAGCTTTACATGGAGCAAAACTCCAACTACTGGAGATAAAACAGGATAGTAAGCACAGGATTTGACCTACAACTAAGTGCCAGACTAGTGAAACTTAAGTATCAGTCAGACCTTATGATCCGTCCCTGGATCAATATCCAAGGATGAAGCCTCTGGAACAGCTCCAGTGGTAGGTAGAGATACACGGCTCCAGTTTATTGGGCTTCTACTTCAGCCACCATCACCTATGGCTGGTTGTAGTGGTCTTGCACTATGAGTCCACTACAGGAGTAGTCAGCTCCTAGTACGGTGCTGGGCGTGCTGGGCATGCTGGCTGTGGTGGGCTGTGAGATCAGGCTGTGAAACAGCATTTGTGGCAGTCCAGACCACAGGACCGCCCACCCCATTTTTGTCACAAGTACAAGCAGCACAATACAAAGAAAATAACTGTCTGCTCTGGGAAGGAAAAAGAAGGGATCACCAAGTCATGACATAGGAACCTAAAGTTAGTCCCTCCATGATAATTCTGCCTAGAACATTGAAGAATACCCTAGTGTCTGACCATAGGTTGGTAACTGTAAACAAGCTCTTTGGGCCTATCCCAGCCCTAGCAAGAGGCTTTTAGGGATAGACTACCCCAGTCCTTACTCAGAGGCCTTTATGGAAAACTACTCCAGTTCATACTGAACATAACAAGTGTGGATCTGGAACTAAATTGGGCTTGGATCACCCTCTAGTGCTGAAACAGTAACAACACACCAAAAGCAGATTCAGCAAATCTGGGCTTAGAATGTCATCTAGTGCTGAAATAGCAGAAGTGACTACAGGTCTAGAGAAAATAAGCACCCTGCTTGGAATTTCAAAAAATGCGGGCACAAAGATAGATTATAAAGAATGGAATAAATAGACACTCTTTCAATGTACAGATGATGCCACATACCAAGAAACATTAAGAACTTTCAGGGAGCCACTACCCCACTTAATAGTCAAAATAAGGAGCCACACACCAAGTTTATGGGTGAATTCTTAAATGGAGAATGTTAAGTTGTTTTAAGGAAACTAAAGAGGTTTGAAGAAAACACAAAGAAATGATCCAATACTCTAACTTAGAAACTTACCAGAGATACGGAAGCAATTTAAAGTAATCAAATAGAGCCAGGCATGATGGTGCATGCTTGTAATCCTAGTAGTTGGGAGGCTGAGACAGGAGAATTGTAGGTTCAAGGACAGCCTCAGCAAGTAGTGAGACTTTCATCAACCTAGAGAAACTTTGTTTCAAAAATAAATAAATAAATAAATAAATAATAAAAATAAAATAGGGCTGGGAGCATAACTCAGAGGTAGAATGCCCCTGGGTTCAATTCCCAGCATCATAAAAATACCAAATAAATGAATAAAGTAATCAAACAGAAATCATGGAGCTCAAGAATACACTAAGCAAATTTTAAAATACAATAGAAGACACCAAAAGCAGAATAGATCAAGCAGAAGGATTAGTAAAATCAAAGACAGACTATTGGAAAATACATAGTCAGAGGAGTAAAAAGTATAGAGTAGAAGTAAAGTAAGCTCATGAGAATTTTGAGAAAGCATTGAAGAAGCAAATATTCCTTTCTTTGGGGTTCAAGAGGTTACTTTAGACTGTCAATTGAGTAGAAAGTTTATTCAAAGGATAATAATAGAAAACTTCCCAAACCAAGAAAAAGATACTACACCCAGGAAAGTTCTCATTTAGAAATAAAAGAGCCGCCAGGCATGGTGGCACACGTCTATAATCCCAGCATTTGGGAAACTGAGACAGGAGGATCACAATTCATGGACAGCCTCAGCTACTTAGTGAGGCCCTTTGCAACTCAGTGAGACCCTGTTTCAAAATAAAAGGATAAAAAATAGGGCTGGGGGTGTAGCTCAAGGTAGAATGCCCCTGGGTTCTATCCCCAGTACCACAAAAAATAAGAAAGAAATGAGAGATAAAGACATTCTCAAACAAAATAAAACAAATAGCTGAGAAAATATATCTATGTCAAATCTGTCCTACAAGAAATGTTAAAGGAAGATCTTTAAGAAATATTACTAAGTAAGAAGAAAACCTCTGAAGGTATAAAATTCATTGGTAAAGAATAACTATACTAATACAATCAGAATGCTCTAATATTGCAAAGATGGTACATAAAAAATTTATATCTTTAATATTAAGACCAAAAAACTGATTAAAAACAATAGCTATGTTAATATGTTAAAAGGTGGACAATACAGAGATATAAAATGGGACATCAAAAATTCAACATGTGGCCGGGCGTGGTGGAGCACGCTTGTAATCCCTGCGCTTGGGAGGCGGAGACAGGAGGATCATGCAGGTTCAAAGCCAGCCGCACTGGCTTAAGAGACCCTGTTTCCAAATAAAAATATAAAGTGGGTCTAGGAGTATAGCCCGGAGGTAGAAGGGCTTCCAGGAACCCCAGTACCACCAAAAAAAAAAAAAAAATCAACATGTGGGTCATAATGGAATGCAAGTGTAGAGTTTCCTACTAACACATTTTTCCTTTTTTGTTGTCAACTTTTATGATCATTATATATTGTTATCATTTCAAAGTAGCTGATTACAATCAAAAGATGTTCTTGTAAGCCTAATAGTTTCTACAAAGTAAAAACTATAATAGACAAACCAAAAATAATAAACCATGAATCCAAAAATATTGCTTGGGAAGAGGAAGATATTACTAGAGTAAATCACTTAACCAAAAAGAAAGGCTGTAAGAAAGGGAGAATTACATACTGCATGCATGTATGGAAATAACACTGAAGCCATTAATATGTATAATTAATACTTCTTTTGCAGTACTGGGGATGGAATGCAGGGGCATTCTAACTCCAAATGATACCCTCAGCCCTATTTTTTATTCTTTATTTTGAAACGGGGTCTCACCGAGTTGCAAAGGGCCTAATAGTAGCTGAGGCTGTCTGATTTTCTGTCTCAGCCTCCCCAACACTGGGATTACAAGCATGTGCCACCATGCCCGGCAATACACGTTAATTAAAAAGCACTCTATTGTAGCCAGGCATGGTGGCGCACGCTTGTAATCCCCACACTTGGGAGGCTGAGACAGGAGGATTGCACAGGTTCAAAGCCAGCCTCAGCTGACTTAAGAGACCCTGTTTCCAAATAAAATATACAATAGGTCTGAGCGTTCAGCCCGGAGATAGAAGGCCCTGGGTTCCACCCCCAGTACCACCAAAAAAAAAAAAAAAAAAAAAAAAGCACTCTACTGTACATCATGACTACAATTAATAATAGTGCATTATGTATTTGAAAATTGCTGAGTAGATTTAAAGTCTTGTCACCACAAACAAAAAGTATATTTAACATATGTTAAATATCTCAATTTACCCATTCTACAATGTACACATATAATAAAGCATGTTGTGCAGCTATAAATATTTGAATAAATGAGTATTAGAATAAATATTCAAATGAGCCACTTCATTTGCTCATTTGAATAAATAACAAAAAAGAGCAAAGAATAACAAAACTGTAATCAAGTTAGCAAATGAATACAGTAAGACTTTACCTATCAATAATTATCTAAACTGTAAATGAATTAAGTTCTACAATTAAGACACAATAACTAAAATGGATAAAAAGGCAAAATCTAGTTATATGTTGCTTACAAGAAACTTACTTTATAGTATTCCTTTTGAGGGGGAGGGATAGTACAAGTTGAACCAAGAGGCTTTCAACCTCTGTGCTATCCCCTCAGCTATTTATACCTTGTATTTTGAAACAAGATCTCACTGAATCATTAATTTTTTCCTTCAGTTGCTAAGGTTAGCATTGAATCTGTACTGGGATTACAGGTATGTACCACGCATCTGGCAACTTTACATTTCTATTGCCACAATGTGGACATGGTGACCCATGCCTATAATCCCAGTAGTTGGGAGGCTAAAACAGGAAGATCACAGGTTCAAGGGTAGCTTCAGCAACTTAGCAAGACTCTAGGCAACCGAGAGAGACCCTGTTTCAAAATCAAAAATTAAAAAGGTCTGAGATGTTACCTCAGAGGTAGAATGCCCCTAAATTCAATCCCTTGTCCTTGTACCAGACACATAATAAGAGTGATAAACACATTTTGTGTAAGTACAAAGTCATGTATTTGTGGAGAAAACAAATATAAATTGTATTTACTGCACTGTCCTAAATTTCAAGTAGAATTTTTTTGGAATAACCAAAACAACTTTTAAAAAGAACAGAGTTAGGTACCTAACACTACTTGACTTTAAGACAGCTTAAGTCTACAATAATCACAAAGATAAATTAATGAAATGGGAGAGTTTATATACAAACCCACTCAAATACTGATAAATTATTCTTGTCAAAAGAGCAAAGACAATTTAGTATACAAAAGATAATCTTTCCAACAAATAGTGCTGAAACAATTGAATATCCATGTGTAAAATTTTTCTAAAACTCTATAGCTAACTTTTGACCACTTTAAAAAAAATTAACCAGCCGGGCATGGTGGTGCACACTTGTAATCCCAGCACTTGGGAGGCGGAGACAGGAGGATCATGCAGGTTCGAAGCCAGCCGCGCTGGCTTAAGAGACTCTGTTTCCATAAAATATAATTAGGTCTGGGGGTGTAGCCCAGAGGTAGAAGGGTTCCATCTCCAGTACCACCAAAAAAACAAAACAAAAAAAAACAAAAAAATTAACCAAAAATGGATTGTAGACATAAAATAAAATCTAGAAGTTTAAAACTTGTAGGAAAAAAAAATGAGAGAATATCATTTTGTCTTTGTTTAGGCTAAAGCTCTAAAGCTTCTAGAAGAAATAGAGTAAAAGATTTCCCCCAGTAGAGTAGACAATGATTTCTTAGACAAGACACAGAAAGCACTAATCATAATATTAAATTATATAGAACCAAAATAAAAATTTGTAGGCTGGGCGTGGTGGCGCACGCTTGTAATCCCCGCGCTTGGGAGGCGGAGACAGGAGGATCACGCTGGTTCAGAGCAGCCTTGCTGGCTTAAGAGATACTGTTTCCACATAAAAAAGTTAAAAAATAGGTCTGGGAGTGTAGCCCGTGGGAGTGTAGCCCGGAGGTAGAAGGGCTTCCAGGAACCCCAGTACCACCAAAAAAAAAAAAAAAAAAAAATTTGTAACCAGGCATGGTGGCACACATATGTAATCCCAGTACTTGGGAAGCTAAGACAGGAGGATCACAGTTTCACACTCAGCCTCAGCTACTTAGTGAGGCCCTCTATAACGTAGTGAAATCCTGTCATAAAATAAGAAATAAAATGGGGCAGGGGGTGTAACTCAGAGGTAGAATGCCCCTGGCTTCAATTCCCAGTACAGCAAAAAAAAAAAAAAAATTTTTTTTGATCATCATAAAACATTAAGAAATTATTTGAACAATAAATTTTAAGAGAATATTTACAATGTTTATAGCTTAAAGAATAAAAGCACTCTTACAACTCAGGAATTTTAAATAATCTTAAAAAGTACAAACAAATGGTATAGACTATTCACACAAAAATAATGGCTAATAAACACAAGAAGAAATATCCAGTGCCTTTATTTGAAAAATGCAAATCAAGGCTACAGTATGACACTTCAATACACCCACTAGTAAGGCTATGACTTAAAATAAGTGTTTTATTTCACTTCTTTATTCTAGGAAATCTATCTGGTAACATTCCCACATAATACAATATAAACAAAACATAGTTTAAACTTATAGTCAAAGTCCTAAATATCCATGTAAAACATGGATATTAGTGTTTTATGTGTTTTCATTTTTCTTTGGAATGAAGATTAACAATAATACCCTTATGTAGTTCAATGGTAGAGTGTTTGCTTCTCATGTGCAAAGCTCTGGGTTCAAATCCCACCACCACAAGAAAAAAAAAGAGTAAGAATAAAGAATAATATTTACTTAAAGATTAAACCAAATGCTTACCTGTCTGAAGGTATGTCACTGGCAATTAGGTGCTTCATTCCTGACCCATTCTTAATAGAATCCTGCCTTGTGAGCCCATGAGATCGACTTCTCTCCACTGCAGGTACAGGTAAGTCACCTGAGGGTCTTTGGAACTGAGCCTGCTCATGTAGTTTTGCTTTCTTCTCCTGAGGCGCCTCTTCGTTTTGCAGTCCTCGAAGAACCTTTTGATCGGGTTGCTGCGATATGTTAGATCCACTATTATAAAACCATGCCCCTGATTTGGTGAGGATTTCCTGTTGTTTTCGGCACAGATTACACACCCACATAACCTGCACATGAAGACATGGGAAAAGAAATTAGTGTTCCCAAAAGTTAAAAATGGAGAGAGAGACAACAATTCAAGCCAACAAAAAATTACATGGTTGCCTTTTGAAAGTCAAAATGCAATCCAGATTAGCTACTACAATAAATTAAATAATTTACCCTTTCTTTTGATTTTGTCAGAATAATTACAATGAAAAAGATAACACTGCTGACAAATAGAAATACCAAACCGAAGCATCAAATTACTAGCTGCTTATTTGATTATTTTATGCAATTAGAGGCACTATGTAGTATACAGAGAGTAGATTTTGAAGCTAGAAAATTAAGTTTAAATACCAACTCCAAAATTCCAAACTTCTCAACCTTTAGCAAGGTATTGAAGCTTCCTATCTATAGAACTCAGTTTCCTTAACAACACCCAAAGGGAGAATGATAATATTTATCTTCCTGTACTGTTTTGAAGGTAAGAAATAATTTGTATGAAATGTCTAGCACAATTCACAGAAACTCTGGGCCAGGGCTCAGCAATCTATGGTCCCAACCCCCCCCCCCTACACACACACACACACACACACACACACACAAATAATCCTGCAGCTCATTCTGATGTTTGTGATTGAAAGTCGCTGTTGTATGGCAGAGATTCTCAGCTGAATTTGTTGGATGGGTTGTAAGTGTATTCCTCTAAGTAGCTAGGTAAGGCCAAAGGAGACCATGAGCCACCTTGTCCATTTACCTTGGGAATTACTAATTGTACAAATAGTATCATTTCTGTGTAGCCCCAAATGAGAAAGGCTCATAAGCACTATGAGCTTCATCTACCTCATCTAACATACGATGAATATTAATATACGGTAAAGATGCATCAGATATGAAGATATATATTCCTATTCAAACTCTCTAGTATGTGAACACCCTTCTCAAATTCCCTGAGCCACCCAAACCCATTGCTTTTTCTGACCAGATCATTTAGTTAGTTCCTCCAAAACTGCTAGCTCCTAGAAGCGTCATATTCCAACATGCAAGTTACCTTTCCTTTTTTCTTTTACCATCTTCTACTCTTAGATGAATAATTTGTTAACCTTTAAAGCACAAGAATCCTAGCTGGGCGTGGTGGCGCATGCTTGTAATCCCCGCGCTTGGGAGGCGGAGACAGGAGGATTGCGCAGGTTCGAAGCCAGCCTCAGCTACTTAGTGAGGCTCTCAGCAACGTAGAGAGACCCTGTTTCCAAATAAAGTATAAAATAGGTCTGAGAGTATAGCCCGGAGGTAGAAAAGCCCCTGGTTCTACCCTCAGTACCACAAAAAAAAAAAAGCACAAGAATCCTAAATTCATTCACTTCAAGTAGCACAAAGGAATCAACACTGTTGCTTTCAGCCCTTTACACAAATATTAACTTGTTGATCTTGAACTACCTCTCACAATCACACATACATTTATATGCTGTGAGATGAACTTTCACTAATAAGCTTTGAAATGATTAATGTCTACTGGAGATAAACTGTGAGTCCATGGAGCAAAATTTAACTAATTTGGGAATAAAAATCACAGAATTTTTCTAATAGAATTCTTTAACCAATTAAGTTAACTATCAGTTGTATTTTATGATAAATACTATTAAAAATTATCTTAGAAAACATATATATTTATATATGTACATTCATAAATAAGAGCCTATTTGTTTTACTGTCCTCAAATTATAAGATAGGTAGGCCTTGAGAAATCAAAGATATACAGGATTCAAAATTATAATATTATTTATTACCTTTCAGTCCTAAATATGCCCATTTTTAAAGTTACATAGTAACATTAAGAGAATAAAACCTCTAATAACTCAAATTTTTCACTTATTACTGTATATTCCATTCCACAAATATCCTTGGTGTATTAAAGAGAGTGATGGAAACTTAAATATCTTCTTAAAACAATAGAAATGGTAAACATAGCAGTTACACTGAATAGCCAAAGAAAGCAAGAAAAATGTTATGTTAGGTTATATAAACTTTTTTTTTTTTGGGGGGGGGGTCTGGGGCTGGAATCCAGAGGCATTTGACCTCCGAGCTACAACCCCTGCCCATTTTTTTTTTTTTTTGAAACAGGGTCTCACTGAGTTGCAGAAGGCCTCACTAAGTAGCTGAGGCTGTCCGCGAACCGTGATCCTCCTGTCTCAGCCTCCCAAATGCCGGGACTATAAGCGTGCGCCACCACGCCCGGCTGTAGGTGTATATAAAAATTTAAAGGAATCTAAACATCTGCAAAATTTTGTGATTTTCACCTAAACAGCATTAAAAAATAGAGTAATTCAAAGAAAGTAAAGCTTACTTGTTAAATCTACACAGAAAAAGAATTTGCTGGACTCTACTAGCATGGCCAGTCTGCTTAAACATGTGTGTATTTGTCAAAAGTGAAATAAGTGGCCAGGTGTGGTGGTGCACGCTTGTAATCCCCGCTTGGGAGGCTGAGACAGGAGGACTGCACAGGTTCGAAGCCAGCCTCAGCTACTTAGTGAGGCTCTCAGCAACTTAGTGAGACCCTGTTTCCAAATAAAATATAAAATAGGTCTGGGAGCATAGCTCAGAGGTAGAAAGCCTCTGGGTTCCACCCCCAGTACCACCAAAAATTAAAAAATTAAAGAAATTGAAATAAGTGGAAGAATGTAAAATTATCAGTTTAATTCTCAAACACGACTAGGAAATTGTGGGAAATTATTAATTGTGGGAAAGGAAACTTATTTCCTTTCCTCTTACAAACTACATTCCCTCACAGTGAGGGGTGGCCGTAGCTATATGCCTTATCCTAGCATGCGTCATAAAGTAGAATGGTGTGTGCCACTCCCATGACCTATTATAAAGCTTTTATATGCCATTTTCATGGTCTTCACTCAAGACCTTAGAGATTAAAAAGCCATGGGGGGGGGCGCCTAGGAACCACAAAGAGAACTTGGAGGAGAGCCCCCACTGATCAGCCACACCAACTGGATTTTACATCAGTGAGAAATTTCTGTTACTTTTTCGTTCATCTTTCAGTTACAGCATTACCTTATCTAATTTGGAATTTTTTTAAGTACATGATCTAATGAATGTGTATCATCAGCACAGTACTTATACTTGAAAAATGCATTACTAGAATAGGAATATTTAAAAACTTTCACATTGTTCACTGATTCATAAGAAGCAATTTTGCACATTTCTTCCCAATTCTACATTCCATAAAGTTACACCTGAAATAAGCCATGAAAGGTATATCTAGATTGCAGAAATTGGAAAAGGATATAGAGCAGAGTTTTTTCTTATAGAAAACTTGTTTTTAGCACCTACAAGCATATCACTGAGAATATTATATTCAATGAAAAGAATACTATAGCCAGGTATGGTGGTGCATGCTTTTAATCCCAGCATTCAGGAGGCTGAGACTGGAGGATCACGATTCGCAGACAGCCTCAACTACTTAGTGAGGCCCTCTGCAACTTAGTGAGACCCTGTTTCAAAATAAAGAATGAAAAAAATAGGGCAGGGGGTGTAGATTGGAGGTCGGATGCTGCTGGGTTCCATCCAGACCCGCAGGGGGGGAAAAAAAAGTTAATTCAGTCCACGAAATTCCAGCTTATTTACAGATAGGCAAATCACCTTAACAGGAATTCATTAATTATATATGAATTCATACAATCTTCACTAAATAGCTAATATATGTCAGACATATATGTCAGACCAGCTAAAAGCTGGTGAACACAGCTGAACAGATATATATTTTGCTGTGGAGTTTAAAATGTAGTGGAGAGACAAGCAAGCAACAATTGTACAAATATTGCTTATACTAGTCATGCTGAAAGACTACAAAAGAAATGCATTCACACCATTCTCACCGCAGATCCCCACTGCCTTCCTCTCCTCTGGCTCAGGCTGTGCAGGAGAAAAACAAGAATGCAGAGGAGGTCTTGCAGGAGGCCTGCAAATCCAGAGAGCCTCAATCTTAACCTGAGCCTGACATGTTTGTATTATCAGGTCCATGGTGTCTGTCTTTGAACCTACAAGCTCCTCCCCCAGAATTACTAAGGTAGATTTTGAAATTTGATGCACTGGCTCCTATGCCAGAGGATTAAGGTTTTCAAACAGGTTCCTTAGGCAATTAAGAGATCACTGTAATCTCTAACTGTAACCACATTTGTAGGCTGAAGCAAGGAAGTCTGATGGATGATGGCGCCCTCCATAAATCCTCAGGGGGTCGCAGCACTACAGAAGAAGCTTTAACCGTGGGCATTTCCAAGTCAGAGTTGTTTTACACTCTTCTCTCTTGGTTATTGTTATGAACTTGAAAAAGTATTCACAAAGAAATGCAGCTTGTTTCTTAATTTTCTTATCTGGTTTTTCTCGATAGCAAACTAACCATAAAGCCACCCATGTAAAACTTAGACTGAGAAGTAATTCTGTAGGATAAATTCACAATTTCTACCTCTTCTTTGTTGGTCTCTATGTAAGTGTCAGGTGCTCTGTGGGGCATCTGTCACAACAACCCACAGGGATCTAATTCAGTCTGTCTCTTCTCCCTCTAGACAGGACTGTGCTCCACTATTAACTTACCCTCACCTCAGTTCCCAGGCACTGCTGGCTCATCTCTAAATCCACTATTGAGCCATGACCCAAGCTCTCTGCTGTGCAGCCTCTTCTGCAAACTTACCTCTGCCCTCACTATGGGGAGTGGGGGGATAGTTGTCACTGCAGAGATAATGCAGCTATTTTATGTCTTTCATGCCACATTGGCACTAAGGACAGTCTTAGAAGATAATTCTGGCCTTTCTTAACCATCACACACTGAAGTACCTAGGTCCAAGTAGGTGTGACCAGGCATCCTGGAGGGTTATTTCCTTCCAGGAATCTCAATTATGAAGAAGGGCAAAAGTTGTTCTTTAACTTAACCAATACTGTTCCCTCTTGGGTCGAAGCCTAGCAAGAAAAGACTGAAACACACCTTTGGTCATCAACCAGCCTTATCTCTATTTTCTTTCTCCTCTTCCACAATATACAAAGATAGAAGGGGCAGGCTTTTCCTTGACTGCTTTATTCTGTATATCAAACATTTTCCCCAAACATCCTCAGGCTTGAAGTAATGATCTTCATTCTTCCCATTTTATCTATTTCATGGCTTCCTTTAAGCCATCCAAAGGAAAAGAGAAGCCAGCTTATTGATAAAAGAATGTAAACTGAAAGTCAAAGTCACTTTAAATATAACAGCCGGGTATGGTGGTAGGTACATGCCTGTAATCCCAATGCTTGAGAGGTTGAGACAGGAGGATCACAGGTTCAAAGAGCGAGCTTCAGCAATGTGGGGAGACTCTAGGCAACTCAGATTGAGGCAAGATCCTAGCTCAATGATAAAGACTTGGTTCTGGATTAGGGATCCCCAAGACTGCACAAAGGCAATTAAAATTTATTATTAAGTAAGTGGTACAAACTCAGGAGGAGGAAGAATGAAGACAAGAGATCCTAGATGGTTTTGCCTCTTTAAGGATAACTTGAAATATCTCAAAATTACTCAAAATATTATAGAGAAAAGAAGAAAAATTTCCCAGTTCATTTTATAAGGCTAAAAACAAATTTTTTAGGGGGTGGTACTGGGGTTCCTGGAAAGCCTTCTACCTCCGGGCTACACTCCCAGACCTATTTTATACTTTTTAAATTTGGAATCAAGGTCTCCTAAGCCAGCGTGGCTGGCTTCGAACCTGCATGATCCTCCTGTCTCCGCCTCCCAAGCGCGGAGATTACAAGTGTGTGCCACCACACCCGGCTAAGCTAAAAAAAATGTAATGGCAAGATCAGAAAATATTCTTATTCAAAGGACTATAGAGAAAGAAAAAAATGAAAGTTTCCCAATTCAGCTTATAAGCTTGGAAAAATCTTAATGGGAAAAGTCACAAAAGAAGAAAGCATCAATGTCCTGAAGTACTTAGCTATAACAAATTATCAGAAACTGGTGAATTAAAACAACAAAAACTTATTCTCCCACAATTTTAGAGCCAGAAGTCCAATTTCAGTATCACTTGACCTAAATCAATAGTTTGCCAGGGCTACACTCCTTCAAAAGGCTCTAACGGAACTCAGTTCCTCGTCCCACTAGCAAGCAGCTTCTGGAGCAATTACTGCTTGGCTTGAGGCCACATCAGCTCAATATCCAGAGAGAGAGAGAGAGTACCTCAAACTCTTTCTGTTACATCCTTCTCATGGTCTTCTCCTCTGTTATTTCCCTCTGCCTCTTCCTGTGAAGATACTAGTGACTGCCTTTGGGGCCCACTTAGATTATCTAACCAACTCAAGATCCTTGCTAAATTATATCTGCATAGGTTTTTTCTTTCTTTCTTTCTTTGGCCATATAAGGTTACATTCACAGGTTTTAGGGATTAGAAGATGGATATCTCTTGAGGGGTCATTTTTGCAGCCTACATAGACGATATAAAAGTACTGGCCAATAATTCAAATGGAGATAGACTTGTAAATCTTAACATACCAAGTTCTAAATTTCATATAGCAAGTGCATTTGAGAAAGAAATGAATTAAAAAGAGCATTGTGACAAAGGGGGAGATTACACCAAAAAAGGCAAGAATAGTTTAATTTTAGAAAATGCATTACTATAGCCAGGTATGGTGGCACACACTTTAATCCCAGGGCTCGGGAGGCAGAGACAGGAGGATCACACAGGTTTGAAGCCAGCCTAAGATACTTAGTGAGGCTCTTAGCAATTTAGTGAGACCTTGTTTCCAAATAAAGTGTAAATAGGTCTGGGAGTATAGGCCACAGGTAGAAAAGCCCCTGGGTTCCACCCCCAGTAGCATAAAAAAAAAGAAAGAAAATACATTACTATAACTACCATATTAACAGATTAAAATTAAAAAGATCATGCTGATCAGAAAAATTATTCCAGATTCATAAATATAAAATTAATTGTGTTAAAATTAAATAAAATCTAGCCAACAAAAAAAGAAATAATGCAAGACAAACTAACTTGATAAAGAGTGTCTACAAAAATTCTATATCCTATTTTATACTTAATGATAAAGACATTTCCCTTTAAAGTCAAGAATGAGCAAAGAATCCCTTGTACACTTTCCCTGGAGGTACTAGTCTAGTAAAAACCAATATCTATCTACCTATCTATCTATGACCCTGTCTGTGTGTCTGACTCTCTGACTCTCTCTCTCTCTCTCTCTCTCTCTCTCTCTCTCTCTCACACACACACACACACACACACACACACACACACACAAATGAACTAAAATGGACTATTTAAAGGTGACCCCCCCCCAGAAGACCCCAAGGTCTGGGCCGAATGGCCCCAACCCCAGGAGGGTGGGTAGGCGCAGGCGGGGCTCCCTTAGGCAACCCCCACACCCGGAAGACCCCAGAGGTGTGGGCTGCATGGCCCTGACCCCGGGCAAGTGGGCGGGCACAGGCAGAGCACCCTTAGGCAACCCCCCCACCCGGAAGGGCCCAGAGGTCAGAGCCACCCTGACCCCGGGCAGGTGGGCGGGTGCAGGTGGGGCACCCCTTAGGCGACCCCCCCACCCAGAAGGGCCGGGAGATCAGGGCCACAAGGCCCCATGCAGGGCAGGTGGGCGGGCGAGGGCGGGGCACCCTTAGGAGACCCCCCTCCCACCCGGAAAAAAAAAATTTTTTTCATCACCACTGAGTGCCTGATCCCACGTGGATCCTCCCCAAACCACACGGACTCTCTTCTCTTATTTAAAAAAAAAAGGGGGGGGGAATGAAAAAAGAAAACTATTTGAGAGGGGTTAAGATGGCCGTGGTGGCAGCTAGAATATTGGAGATGCAAACGAAACATATCCATCTGAACTGGAACTTTTGGAAAAATTCCCCACGAAGGAGGACTGCTGCTTCTCTACATCATTAAGAATCCGGGACATCACCTGTAAGGAGAGAATCTAGCGGAGACCTAAGAGGAAGGCGGTGGCAGCAGCAGTGGCCGAGATGGTGGTGGAGACTTGGATTTGGGAGAGGCAGAGATCTGATCCAACCCACCCCAATCCTCTGAAGAAATTACATCAAAGGTCAAATTCTACTGTTGCGCATGCTTAAGAACACTGGACATTATGCGGTATGGGAAAAGAGCTTGGGAAAGATTTGAAATGGTGGAGGCAGTCGCATTGGCAGTGGCAAGTACTCAGGGGAGGCAGAGATCTGATGTAATACACCTGGAACTTTTGAAGAAAGTTCCTCAGAGGCAGAATACTACCACCATGCACCCTTGGGAACGTGGGGCAACCTTCTGGGTGAAGAGGGTGATTGGATCGGAGCCTGCCGAGGGATGAGGCCAGTGCTGGGGCCAGCAAGGCCGGGATCAGAGCCTGCTGTGAGGCAAGGCAGGTGATAGGGCCTCCAAGGCCGGGATCAGAGCCTGCTGTGAGATTAGGCCAGTGTTGGGAATCCGAGGCTGAGATTGGAGCCTGCCGAGGGGTTAGGCCAGGTCTGGAGCCAATGAGGCTGGGATTGGAGCCTACCGTGAGGCAAGGCCAGTGCTGGGGCCTCTGAGGCTGGAAGCGGAGCCTGCCGAGGGGTTAGGCCAGAGCTGGGGTCAGTGAGACCAGGATCGGAACCTGCCATGAGGCAAGACCAGTGCTGGGGCCTCCGAGGTCGGGATCGGAGCCAGCTGATGCGTTAGGCAAGTGCCGGAGCCAGTAAGGCCAGGATCGGAGCCTGTCGCGAGGCAAGGCCAGTACTGAGACCTCTGAGGCCAGGATCGGAGTCTGCCAAGGGGTTAGGCCAGTGCCGGGGCCATCGAGGCCAGGATCGGAGCCTGCTGTGAGGCAAGGCCAGTGCTGGGGCCTCCGAGGCCTGGATAGGAGCCTGCCAAGGGGTTAGGCCAGTGACAGGGCCAGCGAGGCCAGGATTGGAGCCTGCCTTAAGGTATGGCTGGTGCTGGAGCCTCCGAGGCCGGGATCGGAGCCTGCCAAGGGGTGAGGTCAGTGCTGGGGCCAACAAGGCCAGGATCAGAGCCTGCCATGAGTCAAGGCCACTACTGAGGCCTCCGAGGAGGGATCGGTGCCAGCTGAGGGGTTAGGCCGGTGCTGGGACCAGTGAGGTCAGGATCAGAGCCTGCTGTGAGGCAAGACCAGTGCTGAGACCTATGAGACTGGGATCAGACTCTGCCGAGGGGTAAGGCCGGTGCCGGGACCAGCAAGGCCAGGATTGGAAACTGCTGTGAGGCAAGGATGGAGCTGGGACTTGTGAGACCAGGATAGGAGCCTGCCGAGGGTTTAGGCCGGTACTAGGGTCAGCGAGGCCAGGATCGGAGCCTGTCATGAAGCTAGGCCAGTGCTGGGGCCTCTGAGGCCAGGAGAGGAGCCAGCCAGGGGGTTAGTTCGGTACGGGGTCAGTGAGGCCAGGATTGGGGCCTCCCATGAGGCAAGGCCAATGCTGGAGCCAGCGAGGTCTAGATCAGAGTCCTCCGGGTGGCCAGGCCACTACTGGGGCTGTCAAGAGTGGGATCGGAACTTGCAATGCGGCATGCACAGAGAAATAGCACAGAAAATAAAATCCAGATGCTTCCCCTAATTAGCAAGAACTAGGAGGAAAGGGGTAACAGGAGGAGGTCGAGTAGTAGAAAGGGCCCTATTGAAAAGCAATTAAGGTGACCAATCAGAGGGAAGGGGATGGGGGTGTATGGAATCTCTTTAAAACACATGAGGTGTGTAAACAATTATATCAAAGATAACCACCAATTAAGCATGGGATCGAGGGAGGGGGAGGGAATGGGATGGGGATTGGATGAGGGCTTATTGGATGATATGGGCTTGTATATCCTCTCAAGTCTTGTATTCCAAAATGATGTATGATTACAAAAAAATATATAAATAATTGCCACAAAAGATAAAAAATAAATAAATAAATAAAACTGACTGTTTAAACACTAGTTGACTGTGAACACTATTTGATTATAGTAGACTATGCAAAAAAATCTACAGCCAATGTACTAAGAGTAGTAAGAAACCTCAATGATTTTCCTAGATCAAAGATAAACCAAAATAAACTGCATTCCTATTTTTTACCAATAATCAATTGTAGAATATCAAGTAAAAAAAATTAAAGATACTTGTTCCAAAGAAAAATAATATACAAGAATCCTGCAAATAAACAGGCCTTTCCCCCAAAAAAGCAAGACTCATTAAAAAACTATAAATTTTTCTTGAGAAATCTAAAAGAGGACTTATGTGAGTCCTCTTTTACTATTTTGGATAAGAAGACCAAATACCCTCAGAATGTTAGTCTGCACAAATTAAATCCATAAAGTTCAATGGAATTTCAATCAAAATTCTTACCATGTTTTCAACGGATTTGTATCAAGCTTATTCTAAAATAAATATAAAAGCCAAGCATGGTGGCACATGCTTATAATCCCAGCATTCAGGAGGTTGAGACAGGAGGATCTCAGTTGGCAGACAGCCTCAGGTACTTAGTGAGGCCCTTTGCAACTCAGTGAAACCCTGTTTCAAAAAATAAAGAATAAAAAATAGAGCTGGGGGTATAGCTCAGAAGTAGAATATTCCTGGATTCCATTCCCAGTACTGCAAAAATAAATAAATAATAAAATGAATATTAAAGAGTCAACAAAAAGGGAAACCAAGATAATTCTGAAGAGAAATAACTGTTTATGGTGGTGGACTCATTGTACTTATTATAAAGCAAATGAAATTAAGAAAGTGTGGTATTAGTAAAGAGACCCTAAATAAAATAAGAAGCATTACTGAGGCTCTAAAAACAGACTCTCACATATGCTGATGTTGACTTTACAAATCAGTGGAGAAAATATGCACTATTCAGTTAATATACCTGAAACAACGGGTTGTCTCGTTTTAGAACCCACTTGACATCATGTACAAAAAAATCACTTCAAATGGATTAAACACTGAAAAATGAATGGCAAAAGTTAAAAACTTAGCCTGCAGTGATGGTGCATGCCTGTAATCCTAGTACTTGGGAAGCTGAGACAGGAGGATTGTTAGTTTGAAGACTAACTCAGCAACCTACTGAGACCCTGTTTCAAAACAAAAAATAAAATAGGGCTGGGGATGTAGCTCAGAGGTAGAATGCCCCTAAGTTCAATCCCTAGTACCATGAAAAAAAAAACTTTAAATTTTTTAAATATCAAGAAAATTTTTATAAAAATCAGGAAAAAAATGAGTTATTGGAACAAACACAAAAAGCATGAACTATTTTTTAAATGATAAACTCTACTATATTAAGATTTTTAAATGTTGAATAGTAAAATAATTAAGATAAAGTAAAAAGAGAAACCACAATCTGAGAGAAATTTTATTGCAATGTACACAGTTAGCCAAAGATATTAATTCAGAACTTTTATAGGTTAAGAACTTTCATAGGTTAATAAAAAAAAGAGACAAACATCAGAGTAAAATAGTAGGTCAAAGAATTAATATGCAACTCCACCAAGAAACACAACTGGAAATTATGTCATTTACAGAGAAATGGATGGAACTGGAGATTATGCTAAGTGAGATTAGTCAGTCACAAAAAAGTAAGAAATTGGATGCTCTCCCTACTATGTGGAAGCTAGGGAGAAAAGGGTCCTAGGAGGAATTCTAGACAAAGGAGGAGAAACCAGAGATGAGCAAATAAGGTGACCTAATGGAGGGGGGTGGAAAACGGGAAGAGAGACATTCCCTAATGTAAGTGATGTACATTCACAGACATATCAAAGTGAATCAGTAAGCCAAACATGAGAAGGAGGGAGGGCGAAAGAATGCAGAGGGAATTGGGGAAGGGCTAAATGAGTGATGTGTGCCTCTATGCCTCTACCATCTTGTACCTCATTAAAATGTATGATTACAATGCACCAATAAAAAATTTAAAAAGAAACCCAACTGGACAATAAAAAGGAAAATATTTAATCTCATCCATCAGAAAACCCAAAATTAAAACAATCAGTTACCATTTCACACCACATTTAAAAGTCTGACAGTACCAAACATTGAAGAGGAAGTAGAAAAACCACTGCAAACTCCCTCTCAGGATTATAAATTATTTCAACCAGTTTGGAGAGCCATCCTTTGACACAGATTCCCAAATGTACTGGCTTACTGAAAACTTTCTAGAAAATATATTGCTCATGACCCCCCTGGATGCTCCACTGCCCCCTTATTTATTTATATTCAACACCCCTCTAGTTGCACCCAAGATTACTCTCACACCCCTGGGTCATTCCAGCATTCCCTCCAGGGTGGCAACCCCATCGTTTCACCCCAACTTTGGCAATGTATACATCTGCCAAAATAGCTAGCTGTACTCTATTGCCTGGAAATCTCACTTCTACCCTAGAAAAACTTTAAGCAGGCACAGAGATGTTTGTTAAACAGTTTTTCTATTAGAAAAAATTTAGATAATCTAAGTCAGTACAATAATAGATAAAATATAGCATGTTCCTGCAACTGAATTATGTTCAGCAGTCAAAACTAATAACTTAAATTTAGAGGAATATAATTTTGAAAGAACTCTCATAATTTTGAAAGAACTCTCAAAATATAAAGAAGAAAAACAAGTTTTAGAAAAATATATATTTATGATACCATGATACATACAAAGTTTAAAAGTTTATAAAAAAAAGGTTTTAGGAGTATATATGCAGTACATAGATATAAAATTAAACGATACAAATAAAACATTCATTGTATAAATTTTTTATTCTAAATGAAATTTTAGCCAAAAATTAAGAAAATGGTTTCCAAAGTAAATTAGTAACTGAGAAGCACTTAACTATATATTGATTATTCCCCAAAAACTGCTCCATTCATAATAAATATGCAATTTCAAAAAAACTTTCTAAAATTCTGAATTGTATTTTTATCTTAAATCTTCTAGGTAATTTTTTGAAGAAGACAACTGTTAAAATGGTGGTTTTATCTTATAAAATAAAGGAACCAGTGGAGTGTGGTGGTATATACCTGTAATCCCAGTACTTGAGAGGCTGGGACAGGAGGATTACAGGTTCTTGGCAAGACACTCTACAACCTCGCAAGACCCTGTTTTCAAAATAAAAAATATAAAAGGGCTGGGTACAGTTAAATCCTCAGTAACACACACACACACACACACACACACACACACACACACACACACACACACACTGAACATTTTTGCAGTTATAAAGTTTATCCACTAGTCTGTGCTAAATCACCATCCTCAATGTGCTCTAACTCCATGACAACTGATACACTGTTAACCATTTTCCCCTAAAAAGTAAAGGAAATTTCTTTTTTAAACATAGAAACAACAGCAAAATAAAAAGAGTTAGGCAAAAATGGTTGAAATAGAACCATTATTCTACAGTATAAAATGCAATGTTAAAATAATTATTTTCCATTGCCTACTGACTGAGTCAAAGATTCAGCAGAAGAAATATAGACAACATACTATCAGGTGACAGTTTCCTTTTTTCCATAATTTAGGAGCTTACAAGTTAAGAAACATAAACTTTAGGAATATAAGTCTTTAATAGTTCAAAAGCATTAAAGTAAAATTGTAACTTTAAATGGGGTGAACACAAGATTGATTTTTATTAAAATCGAAAGCATATTCACCTAGAAGGCATCACTAAAAATGGAGTCCAGAACACGAGATTTCTAGAATGAACTGTAGAAACAGTCCCTGAAAGTACAGTCTTGAAAATGAGGCTTTCTGAAGGGGATAGCTTCTGAAAGGAAGGGAAGCAGATATAACACTATGAAAGTGAACAGATGGGAAAGATGATGCTTTTCCACACTGGAAGTATAAATCTAGAGGCAGTGATGGGGAAACAGCAACACACTGTGGTGATGCAGAAATCAGTGGAACACTTTTAGGAAGGGGAAATCTCTAAAGAAAGAGTGCTAATTCAGAGGGAAAGAAGTTCAAATCATAAAGCTTTACTTACCTCTCAGATTCTTGCTAATAATTCTCTAAAACTTTAAGGTTAAGGATCAAAAATATTTGGGTTCTTCATATTTTCTTGCAAATAAGTTCCAGAAAACAATGAACTTCTTTTTGCAAAGAAAGTATAGTTTTTGGTCTGGCCTGTTAATGACGTTTCTACCAGAATACATCACTAATCACATACATTCATCCAACCTACTCCAAATGAAAGGCAGGTCCAACTTAGCCCACCCAAAGGAGTTCTACTATTCTAAGAAAGGTAAACTATATCATGATGTTATCAGTAAAATATATATATATATATATATACATATTAAAAGCAAAGCCTTCTAAGTTTCACTGCATTCACATATTGATTTAACTTAATTTTAACAAATCAAAAACTGAAGAAGAGCTCTTCACCCCCAAATTGCTTTATCCCCAGTCTTTTTTTTTTTTCATTTTTTAGTGCAGAAAATTAAACCCAGGGGCAATCTACCTCCAAGCTATACACCCAGCCCTATTTTTAATTCTTTATCTTGATACCTATCTCTCTAGGTTGATAAGAATCTCACTACTTGCTGAAGCTGTCCTGTAATCCTCCTGTCTCAGCCACCCAAGTAGTGAGGTTACAAGCATGCACCATCATGCACAGCTTATCCCATTTTATTTATTTATTTATTTATTTATTTATTTATTTATTTATTTTTGGTGGTACTGGGGTTCCTGGAAGCCCTTCTACCTCCGGGATACACTCCCAAGGGCTACACACCCACACCTATTCTTTAACTTTATGTGGAAACAGGGTCTCTTAAGCCAGAGAGGCTGGCTCTGAACCAGTGCAATCCTCCTATCTCTGCCTCCCAAGAGCAGGGATTACAAGCATGAGCCACCACCGGCAGCTTATCCCATTTTAATGCTGTGTTAATGGCAATTCTCCATCCTCCTAGTTTGTCTCACACCAAAAACTTGGGAATAACCTTTATTCTCATGTTCCATATACATCCACCAATTTTTTGCTGTTGATGTTGTTATACTTTTTTTTCATTTTGCCAGCTTGTATTTATTTTTTATTGGTACACTATAGTTTCACATCATAATGTAGATCATATTGACAATGACATACATTCACATATAACTTGGTGCCCTCCCCCCCAATTCCCCTTCCCTTCTCCCAACAATGATACTCCAGGTGGTTGACCATGCTACATGCATACTTTTATATGTATTCCAATGTAGTGCCTCCATTAATCAACCTCAGCCTTCTTCCTCTCATACCCTTCCATTTCAGCTTTGCTGAGGTTTTGCCTCCATTGTCTGGAGTCCTTCTGGCATCCTACTCACTAGTTTGGGCATATTAGAGAAAACATATGTCCCTTCTCTTTCTGTGCTTGACTGATCTCATTTAACACAATGTTCTCTAGGTCTTTCCATCTTCTTGAAAATGACATGATTTTGTTCTTCTTTATCACTGAGTAGAATTCCATTGTGTATTTCCCACAATTTTGCAATCCATTCATCTGTTGATGGAGACCTAGGATTGGTTCCATATTTTGGCTATTACAAATTGTGCTGCTATAAACATGGTTATGCATATAATGCAAAGAGCTTAAAAGACTCTACACTAGCAAGACAAATAACCCAATTAAGAAGTGGGCAACTGAATTGAATAGACACTTCACAAAAGAAGAGATACAAATGGCCAATAGATACGTGAAAAAATGTTCAACATTATTAGCCATCAGGGAGATGCAAATCAAAACTATATTGAGATTCCATTTAACCCAAATCAGAGTGGCAAGCAAAATAAAGTCAAATAACAACAAATGCTGTTTTACACTGCTGGTGGAAGTGCAAACTAGTTTAGCCACTATGGAGATCAGTGTGGAGATTCCTTAGAAAACTCGGAATGAATCCACCATAGATCCGGCTATACCACTCCTGGGTATCTTTCCAAAAGGTTAATGTTGTTTTTATTTTATTTTATTTTATTTTATTTTATTTTATTTATGGGGGGGGGGGATACTGGGGGTGGAACCCAGGAGCTTTCTACCTCTGGGCTACACTCCCAGACCTATTTTATACTTTATTTGGAAACAGGGTCTCACTAAGTTGCTGAGAGCCTCACTAAGTAGCTGAGGCTGGCTTCGAACCTGTGAGATCCTCCTGTCTCAGCCTCCCAAGCATGGATATTACAAACATGCACCACCACACCTGGCTTGTTCTACTTTTAAAATATCTACAGAGATGATACCTCCCCACCTCTAACACAATTAGCCTAATCTAAACAACCCCAACAAACATAAATTATCGCATTAACCTTGCAACTAATCTCCCAATTCCCATTCTTTTCTCACTAATCTATTTCAGCAACACTATTAAAGTAGGCCTTTTAAAATGTTTTAAAATGTAAAATAAATGTTACATTTTAATCAGAACATTTATTACTCCCTACTTTGCTCAGGATAAATGCCCAAGTCCTTAAAATGAAGCAAAAGGCCCTGGACGGTCTTGTCCTCCATCCTGTCTCTCTCCATTCTCTACTCTAGGCTCATTTGCTCTGCCCCAGCCACAGCGCACTTCACTGTGACTCTTCTGGAAGGCACGCTCCTACCACAGGCCTCTGTGATTGCTGTCCCTCAGTCTGAATTGTCTTTCCCCTAAATATATACAATACTAATTCACTCATTCCTTTCAAGATCAACTGTCACTTTTTAAGACCACCCAAATTAATTCCAGCACCACCCAAAATTTTTACTTTTTCCAGGGCACTTAAAAATTCTAATAGTTATTTATCTCATTTGTTACCTGCATCCTCTAACTAAAATATATTTTCCAGTAAGGTAAGACATATTTAACTATTTTCGTTCACTATTATCTTCCCAGTGCCTAAAACATACCAAGATGCACTCAATAAATAACTACAGATATGTATTAACTACAGACATAATATATTAAGTACAGGTATTTAAATTATACACTACTTTCTGTAAAATCATTGCTTTGCAAAATTCCACAATCCAAATGATTTCATAAAACTATCTTTAAGAAAAATAATACTAAAGAACTTTCTAAATTCAAGTATTACTATGAAATTTATTTTTCAGATAAAAACATTTGTAGCCAGGGGTGGTAACATGCCTGCAATCCCAGTGCTTGGGAGCTTGAGAGGGGAAGATCTCAGATTCAAGGCCAGCTTTAGCAACTTAGTGATATTCTGGTTCCAACATAAAAAATAAAAAGGGAACCAGGAGTGGTGGTGCACGCTTATAATCCCAGCATTTGGGAGGCTGAAATGAAACTGTGCTAATGTATAGCCTATCTCAGAGGTTTCCAAGCTTTTTTAATTGAAGTACTCTTTTCATTTATCCCAATTGATTTTAGAACCTAACTAGGTTTCTTTAATAGTAAGAAGGAAAACGGCATATTTATTGTTCAGCATAAGCATCCATTTCTGTGTAATAGCCTTAATAATATGTAATACACTTCTGACATACAATATAGGCTAGTTTCTTTAAATGCATCATAAGTATTAATGAAATATAAAGTTATTAGAAATCTCTTATACAACTCATTCTTCCTATTTCAGACTTACTGCAAAAAAACAAAGTTTTCAAGACAGTGTGATATTGACTTAAGAGTAGACATATAGATCACTGAAATAGAACTGAAGTCTACAAATGAGCGCATACATCTATGAGCAGTTGATTTTCAACAAGAGTGTCAAACCCATTCACTAGGGACAGTATTCAACAAATGGCATTAGAACCACTGAATAGCCACATGCAGAATCATAAGTTGGACCCCTACAACATGCAAAATCAACTCAACAAAATGGATCAGAGACCTCAATATAAGAGTTAAAATTACAAAATCCTTGAAAGAAAAATAAATTTTAGCGACCTTAATTTAGACAACTCTATCTTAAATATGACAGCAACAGAACAAACGATGAAAGAAAAATAGATAAACTTCATCAAATAACTTTTTGTGCTCCAAAAATATATTCAAAAAATAAAAATATAATTAATAGAATGGGGAAAATTATTTGTAAACTATGTATCTGATGAGGGTCTAATTTCCAAAATATATAAAGAACTCTAACAAGTCAATAATAAAAAACTAATTTAAAAATGGGCAGCCGGGTATGGTGACGCACGCTTGTTATCCCAGCATTCAGGAGGCAGAGACCAGAGGATCCTGGTTCAAGGACAGCCTCAGATACTTAGCTAGGCCCTTCGCAATTCAGTGAGACAATGTTTCAAAAAATATGAAAACTAAAAAATAGGACCGGGGGTATAGCTCAGGAGGTGTAGCTCAGAGGTAGAATGCCCCTGGGTTCCATCATCAGTACTGCAAAAATAAAATAAAATAAAATAAAATAGCAAAGGACTGGAATATTTCTTCATAAATATATACAAATTATTAACAAGTAATTTAAAAGATTCTCAATATTATTAGTCATTATCAAAGCCATAATGAGAATACTATTTCATACCCATTGGGATAAGCCACACACAAAACACCATATATTCAATAAATATATTTATGTGAAATTCCAAAATAGGTAAATCCATGGAGAAAAATGTAGCTTAGTGGTTGCCAGAGTATGAAAGATGGAAATGTCTGCTGATGAGTACAGGTGGTGGTGGTAGTATTTGGGGGGAGAGAGATCATGGAAATGTTCTAGTGTAAGATAATGGTGATACTTGTGTAACATTGTTGATATACTGAACCCCACTAACTTGTATACTTTTAAATGATAAATTTTACGTTAGACGAATTAGATCTCAATTTTTTAAAATTAGAAAGACCTCTTCTACAGAAAATCTGACGTAGGTGATTTTTGTCTTATTTTGCGCTTCTACCAACCTTAAGCCCCAAATCTGAATGTAAAGAAGTTTATTTGAAAAATGATATGAAAAAGTACAGTGCAAGAATAAAAGTAAAAGAAAAGTGAGAAAAGCCAACAATTCTACATTAAAGAATAAGTTAAGCTGGATATAGTGTTGTATGTCTGTACTCCCAGTACTTGGGAGGCTAAAAACATGAGGATTACAAGTTCAAGGCCAGCCTCAGCAACTTTAGCAAGGCCCTCAGCAACTTAGTGAAACCCTGTCTCAAAAAAAAATTACTAAAAAAAGTAGGGGGGGGGCTTTGTTCAGAAACAGAATGTCCCCAGTACAAAAAAAAAAAAGAGTAAGTTACTTGAAGAAGACAAATGGAGCTAGACCATGATGGGATTTTCTCAGAATTGCTCTACTGAGGGTCAAGAAGATATAGGGTATTTATCTATTAGCTACATGTAATTTCTGACTCTCCCCTGTAAGATAGGCCTATTTCCTTGGTCATAAAATGCTCTGAGGCAGAGAAGGGAGGAAGATGTTGGTAGCTCAGGAACCATTTGCAGTTGTCATCAAGAGTGGGCTGAAGCCAAGAGTGGTGGTGTATGCTTGTAAGTAAAATCAGCATTTGGGAGGCTGAGACAGGAGGATAGCGGTTTTCGGACAGCCTCAGCTACTACTTAGTAAGGACCTTTGCAACTCAGTGAGACCATGTTTCAAAATAAAGAATAAAAAAATAGGGCTGGAGGTGTAGCTCGGAGGTAAAATGCCTCTGAGTTCCATCCCCAGTACTGAAAAAAAAAGAAAAGAAAAAAAGAAAAAACAGTGTGCTGAAGGCACAAGATGAGTACCTACAGCAATTGCTAAGAGCTTTATAGGCAAAGCTCACTAAACTTTTAAGACTCATTAATTGATATGACAGGCAATTTCCACTAAACTTTTAAGAAGCATTCATTTATATACCTTATAAAAACTGTTCCATAAAATTAAATTTTAAGCAATAATAAAAGCCACACAGCTTGGTTGATGAAGCTACTGTAATTTTGATACAAGATAAGCAAAGCACAGGTCAATTCAACCCACATATATTTGGAGCAAAACACAAGGTAACATCTAACAAAATCCTAGACAACTAGAAAACATTTTTTTATCATAATCAACACTTTTTAATCTCAGAAGCATCAGAAAATTCAGTTTTGTAATTAACACATTGCCAGACTAAAAGAGAAAAAAAATCGTATGATTATTTCAATCAATAAAGAAAAGCACCTGCTAACACTTAACATCATTTTAGAGTTTAAAGTAACTCTCAGAAAAATAGGCATACAAGTATATTTCTTTAACTTGGAAATAAAAATAAGGACATTTCTTTAGATTAGTAAAGGTTATCAAAAATAATATTAACACCGGGCGTGGTGGCGCACGTTTTTAATCCCAACTCTTGGGAGGCTGAGACGGGAGGATCACACAGGTTCGAAGCCAGCCTCAGCTACTTAGTGAGGCTCTCAGAAATTTAATGAGACTCTGTTTCCAAATAAAGTATAAAATAGGTCTGGGAGTATAGCCTGGAGGTAGAAAAGCCGCAGGGCTCCACCCCTCAGTACCACAAAAATTAAAAATTAGCAAAGCTTACACTTAATGGAAAAGCCTTAGTTCCGTTCACTTTGTTTGCATAGTAGCTTACCAAATTAAACCATGAATTCTCAAAAACTTCCTTAGAGCAAAGTAGCATGTTTGCAAAACAGAGCAATCTGAGCTATCAACAAAACTCAGTTCATCTGTAATCATTCTCAATTCATCTGTAAAATATTCCAGATAATTAGCAAATATCTTGAGAAAACTGAAATATGCTACTTGCTATACGCAAAAATTACAATACATTCATAGATTCAATATTGATATAAATGAAGTTGTGTCAACAGCTAACACCAATATTTGCATAAGAAATGTGTAGTTTCTTCAGTATTTATAAATGAGCTAATATAGTATATACTTTATACAGTGTATAATATATTAATATATTATATAATATAGATTATCATATATTATATATATGCTGTGTGTGTGTGTGCGCGCGCCCGCATACACGTGCGTGCGTGCTCAGTAACAGGCTATGATTAAAACAAGATTCTGCCTAAATAAATTTTGGTTTTTTTTGCAGTCCTGGAGATTGTACCCAGGGCCTCAGGCATGCTAGATAAGCCCTGTAACACTCAACTACACTCCAGCACACCTAATACATTTTGAAAAAAAGTCATAACAAGAACCTAATTCTGACTTCAGTAATACTAGAAAATATAATTTGAGGATAAGGAACAATTTAGATTATCATTTCTTTTTTTTTTTTTTTTTTTTTTTTGTGTGTGTGTGTGGTACTGGGGTGGAATCCAGGGACTTTCTACCTCCAGGCTACACTCCCAGACCTTTTTTTCTATTTTATTTGGAAACAGGGTCTCACTAAGTTGCTGAGAGCCTCACTAAGTAGCTGAGGCTGGCTTAGAACCCGTGTGATCCTCCTGTTTCAGCTTCCCAAGCGCGGGGATTACAAGCGTGCGCCACCATGCCCGGCTTAGATTATCATTTCTAACTAAAGTTCTTTTTAAAAATATCTTTATTACTAATAAATTAGATTAGACCTTTAAAAGCCTGTTGTGATGTGCAATCTTTTGATAAAATAATGCTATTTAAAAACTTGTAATTTGTTAAGATCCTACAAAATTAAGAAGAAAGATAAGAATATACATGAAAATGCCCTGGGACATAAAACCCTTCTGGGAAAGTGACTTCTAGTTGTGAAAACTGTACTGCTCCAGAAAGCTCCTGGGAGACTATGCTCTTGACACTGTTCTCAAACAACAGTTGAAACCATGTGTCTTGAAGCATCATTTATTTGCATATACCTAAAGAAAACTATTGATTAAAATAGCTAAAGAAAGCTATTAATGTTATTAAGAAGAAAACTGAGGATATTAGCAACTTAAAAGCAGATAGTCTTTAAAAAACTTTCCCAAATTAGTACAGCTCACCTCTAAACCCAGGAAATCTCATGCTGTAACATAAAGAGGTTATTATATCTGCTCTATAATAGCTAAAAAGCTGTTCACTGGTAAGTCCACCCATGCAATTTCATTAAAACATTATAAAGATATCATTTTACTTTGCAGAGTTCATAAAATTGCAGAAGGCTTTGCTCTGATTGTGGCAAAAATTGTGGTAGACAATATTACTTACAGGTTCATCATCTATAGATTTCAGTCATTCCCAATTATAGTGAAAACAATGCGGCTGATGAAATTATGGCACAAATAAGAAAATATGCCCAGGAACCAACCGATCAAGAGATTTCAAAACGGTGTCTACTCACATCCAGGTTGTTTTGTCTTAGTTAGCAACTTAGATCTCCATGGAGAGTTGATGAAGTGAGTTACCACAAGAACATAACACCTGTGACTTTATATACAGGTATCACAAGAATATAACACCTGTGACTTTAAACTACATCGAAAACCACAAAGAAACTTCTCAAAATGTTGAACCATAAGCCGAGTGCATGCTTGTAATCCCAGTACTTGGGAGGCTGAGACAGAAGGATCATGGTTCGAGGACAGCCTCAGCTACTTAGTGAGGCCCTCCGCAACTCAGTGAGACCCTGTTTCAAAATAAGGAATAAAAAATAGGGCTTGGGGTGTAGCTTGGAGGTAGAATGCCCCAGGGTTCCACCCCCAGTACTGAAAAAAAAAAAAAAAGTTGAACCCTGATTGGAGTATAAGCTGTTACCATTAAAATCGCAATTAATTAATAAAAATGTACAATATTAAATATTTTAAAGTGATGCCTGAGCAAATAGAGTTCATTCATACATAGTTATTGATGCACTACGATTACTAAAGGAAGACCAGGGATGTGGCTCTGTTGTAACAGTGCCCAGGCTCTTACTTCAATCCTCAGTACTGAAAAATACACAAATTAATACCACCAAAGTGTGCACATCAACATCTTATGTAAATTTAAAAGTAAAATAAGACTTTCACTGATAATTTCATTTGGCTTGTCGGTTTGACAACAGGAATTGCTTTGCCTACAAGCTAATGAGTTCCATATTTTCTATAAACTGAAAGCTAAATATGCAGTTCTAATATACTTATAAAAATAATTTAAAGCATATGAAAAGGCAGAATCATTTTAGCGAAATGAGTTGTAGTTATTCAGGATACTAAAATTAATTTTTTCCAAGTCCTTTTCAGTATATTGGCCTAAATAAGGTGCCTCTACATGACAGAATAATAATAGTCATTTGATCGTTCTTGGTAACTCCCAGAAAGTGACAGAATAAGTCAGTTAAATAAATTAACTAATAAATAAATTAACTGGTTAATTTATTAATGCTTAAGTTAACTGGTTGATAATTTTTAAGTTTTTTTGTGAGCCTAGAGTTTTCAATTCTTTGCTTCCAACAAATTGAAGACAAAGCAAAATTAGTGGTCAGCTGATATAGAATTTAAAATAATCTTTGAAAGTAGATTAATATGCTTTGTTGCATAACTTGGAAAAAGTTCAAATAATTGAGTGAATTGTTAAAATCAAACTTCATCTATTCATAGCCAGTCATTAATGTACAAAAATTTCCTTAGCACTTGCATCTATAATAACAAAAGAAATAGAACTGATGCCGAATTCTGTCTCAGTCTAAAATAAGCAATATTTATTAACTAATTGTATGAAAAAAAATTAAAGCAAACTGGCCCCACATCTCAAAAAATTAGTTTTTTTTTTTTTATGGTACTGAGAATGGAACCCAGGGGCATTCTACCTCCAAGCTATACCCCCAGCCCTATTTTTTATTCTTTATTTTGAAACAGGATCTCACTGAGTTGCAAAGAGCCTCACTAAGTAGTAGTTAAGGCTGTCCTCAAACCGCAGTCCTCCTGTCTCATCCTCCTAAATTCTGTGATTACAAGCATGCACCACCATGTCCGGCAAGAAATGAGTTTTTACTAAAACTTTTCCTTCTTATACTCAATAGTTTTAATCAGATTTTGTAGACAGGCATAGTGGTACATGCCTGTAATCCCAGCACTTGGTAGACTGAGAGATTCATAGGTTGAAGGCCAGCCTCAGAAATTTAGCAAATTCCTTCACAACTTAGATCCTGTTTCAAAAAAATAAAATAAAATAAGGTGTAGCTCAGAGGTAGGATGCCCTGGGTTCAGCCCCCAGAATCACATACCAAAAAAAAAAAAAAAAAACTGCATTTGCTATTTAATAAATTATATACTAGTAATTACTAAAATTGGACTCAATCCAGTAGAAATATTTCAGACCTTTAAGCTTTGTGGTCACAGATATTATTTCAATATATATAAATATTTTTAGAACAGACTACAGAAAGATTGTTTTAAAAGATGTATTCATGCATATTCTATCTTTGAAAATCTAGGTGATCATTAACAAAAAATACTACATATACAGAAAATGCTGTGAAGGAGGTAGGGTATAAATAACTGAAGAAAAAACTCAAAAAAGTTTGTTTAGGTATCTGATTTTTAACACTCATGAAAGTTATCAAGCTTTTAAGCTATTTAGATTCCACTGAAGCTGGACTTGGTGGCGCACGCTTGTAATCCCAGCATTCGGGAGGCTGAGACCAGAGGATCATGGTTTGCAAACAGCCTCAACTACTTAGTGAGGCCCTCCACAACTTAGTGAGACCCTGTTTCAAAATAAAGAATAAAAAAAAAAAAAAGGGCAGGGGATGTAGCTTGGAGGTCAAATGCCCCTGGGTTCCATCCCCAGACCCGCAAAAAAAAAAAAAAAAAAAAAAGATTCCGTTGAATATATTTTTTAAGAAGCTGTAATAGTTTCACTGTAAAATGTCAGTATTGATCATATGCTAGAACTTGTACCCTTTGAGACCAAAACACATGATGAAAATGTTAGGTGTCATATGAAAAATGTTAAGGAAGTAAAAATTTTTAATTAAATTAGATGCTTGAAATAAGTATTCCGAGATCAATGTCCGAACCACCACTTCATTCATTATAACACTGAGCCTCCTCTCACTGCACACCCCAAATTAGTCAAGTTCCCCAATCCACAACCTCCATCAAGCTAGAGCACACTATTTTCCGAGTAGACTCACACAGTCTGCAATCACCCTCCTCTGTAAGAAGTACTGTAAGCCAGGCCTTGCCTACTGAGTCCTTTCTTCCCTTCCCCACCAGCTGACTGTCAAGAAGCCAGCAGGCATCTTGGTTAAGTCAGAGTGGCTTATGTAATAATACCCACTAATATTCTATTTAATTACCACTTATAAATTTTTTTCTTTGAAAACAAATTCCAAGCTCCAACCTGGCATGTAAAGAATGTACATTCCCCTCCCTCCCTTTCACTGCCCCACTACCTTGGTAGTGATCGTTATGAAAACACACAAAACACTGCATATTCCTAAACATTATAAAACACTAGCTTTCTATGCTGTCATAAAATATCTATCTAACTTAATCATTTCCCACTCATTCTCAATTAGGATTAAAAAAAGGTAGATATGCAATATAGGCCAGTGACAGGATAAACTCGTGTTTATCAATCACTTCTTGCTTAAAGGTTTAAGCCAACAGTTATCTATGCATACTTTATAGGTTCATTCATGTCCTACCTTGGAAAATCTAGGATTCCTGACACATTGACTTTTGAGTATGCTAACACTGAAAGGCAGGGCTTGAAGTATAAAAAGGAATGATCTTCAGGATCAGAGGAAACAATGGTATCTCAACCTAACTATGCACTAGAATAATTAACAACTAAAAAGTAAAGATTCCCTGGAACCACTCTTACATATTCTGATTAGCTTGCATTGAAATGTGTAATTTTTTTTAAAAACTTCCCCCACATAATTCTGATAAAAATCAATCCAAAGACAAGCATTAGGAAAATTCCTGAGATAAATGATTCCATATATGGCTCTATTAGTTGTGGAACTTTGGGCAAATTATTTAACCCATTAGTCAGTAGCTTCTAAAATAAGTGTTGTTGATATATTGCATATTTAGATTTTCTCAAATAAAAGTAAATTCAATATGTTTATTGCTCTCTTTAAGAATATCTGCATAGAGTTTGGAAGTTTTAAATTCATAGGATATATTTTATTTAAATGCAGAGCATAAACTTCTCAGTTACACAAGCTTGTTTCTCTGATGTTGACAGCTGCCAATGCTCACCAACTAGCACATCAGTGCAGAAACAGTTAATATATGTTTATTTTAGTCCTTCTGTTTATAAAGCCTCAAATACAATTGATTGCAAAAGCCACAATGTTTGGGAATGTTAAAAATAGAAATACACCTATTTTTAATGAAAACCACTGGAAAATAGATTTTTAAGACGAACTCCTTTTTATCTCTTTAGAGGTAACTGAGGTATACAATTTGAAAAGAACACATCTGGGTATACTGAGAAAGAATGTATAAAGTCTCTTAGAGTTTCTGTATTTGAAAGAATCTGTCTCAATTGTTCTGGTCAAAATAGAGAAAGAGACTCTGGACAGAAAAAATAATGTGTGAAGAAAAAAAGAATTAAATAGAATGTTGTCTTCTTGATAAAAGATTCAATTTAAAAGTGCTGAAATTAAAAATCTTAAAAAGTAAGAGTAGCCAGAGGTAAGGTAAAGAATTTGGCAAAATCCCACTCATAAAAAGACCTGGGTGCTAGGGCAATTAAATCCCCATAACAAATAATAACTTTCCCTTCATCTTGCCTGCTCCACCAACCAAAAGTATTTAGTCAAATCATGGGTTCCTGGATTTCCATGAACTCTCTCTCTTATATGGGCTACTTTTAGTGAGTCCCAGGCTAACATTGTCTTACTTTTAATTAGCCATTTCCCTGCTTTTTCAACACCACAATAAACAGTTACTATTTGTTAGATTAAAACCCAACCTCGCTTGGTGTCATCTTCCATTAAATAAGCTTATTGTTCCACTTGAAGAACAATGTGCTGACATTTTTTATAGGCACACAAACAACTCAGTAAATTCTACTATGATGAATACTTAAAATAAAATTTGGACAAAAGGTAAGCCAGCACATCCTTCCTAGCAGACTCAAGTCCCTGAAGGAATCACTACTTATTCATTTAAAGCCCAGGTCAGTTACTCTGTGGATATCTAAAGTTAATGCAGAGCTATTCTTAGAGATCCAATTTGGTCAGTTCCCAGGTTGATTATTCTCTGATGGGTTCTCAGTTAGTTGGGATCCAGACAGTTTGATGTAACAAAGCACTAAACTTTGATGCCAATTACTAGTTATATTTACCTGTATCTACCTGGAGGCTCTAAAACAGAGCATATCTTTTTTTGCTCTTCCATATTTTCATCTAGTTCTACTATCCAATATACTTAAGAACAATACTCAAAAGTGGAACAAACCCCAAGATATATAACGATGGCTCTTAAAGATCTAGTCTATGATACAAGAAGAAGATACTCTGGGCCAATGAACACTCTACTAGACTTATGGAAAATATTACACTTTGTTCCTAGAAACTATTAGTCCCTGAGACCCAGAAAAAATAAAGCCCTTGGAATGCACACTGAGGAGTGGAGAATACACGATAAAGAGATCAATGTAACACTATTTAACTATTTATTTTAATTTTCTAAGTTCTCCTAAGATCAAATGACCAGACCAAAAGAAGTTGATATAAACAGAGAAAGAATCACCAGGACTGATACAGTCAGGCCAGTGTTAGCTAAGTTTCTTATATATGTCTGATTCAATTTTTAAATTTTTATAATATTAAAGCTTCAAAATGTTGGTAAGCATATGGCAAAAAGAGAACTCTTAACAATGTTAGTGGGAATGTAAATTAGTACAGCCACTATGGAAAATAATATGGAGGGTCTTAAAAAGTTAAAAAGATAACAACCATATGAAGCAACCCCACTACTGGGTATATATCCAAAGGAAATGAAATCAGCACATTGCAGAAATATGTTCCCTCCTATATTTACTATAGCACTATTCACAGCATCTGAAACATAGAAACAACTTAATGTCCATCAATGAATGAATAAAGAAAATGTGGAATATACACACAATGGAAAAGTATTCGGCTAAAAGAATGAACACCTGCCATCTGTAACAGCACGGATGAACACAGAGAACACTGTGTTAAGTGAAATAAGCCGAGTACAAAACCCAAGTACCACATGGTTTCATTCACATGTGAAGACTAAAGAGGTTGATCTCATAGAACAGAGCAGAATGGTGGTTACCAGAGGAAGAGGGGGTGCTGGGTAAGGAATTAGTGATTACAGTCAGAGGAGAGAAAAGAAAATCCTAGGGTAGGCAAATATACAGAGACAGAAATAGATAAAGTGATTGCCTGGGACCACTGGTTAGGGAGAAATTAATAGGTACGAGAGGCAGAAATTGAGAATAACTGCAAACAATTATGGAGTTCCTTGGGTGATAAAAATGCTCTGAAATTGATTGTGGTAATTGCTGTGAACATACCCAAAAAACCATTGGATTGCATACTTTTAATGTATGTATTATAAAATATGTGAATTATAGCTCAACAAAACTGTTTAAAAATAAAAAGCATAAAGAGATCTTTACTGAAATGTACTATAATCAAATTCTTAAAAGTCAAAGGCAGCCGGGAGTGGTGGCGTAGGCTTGTAATCCCAGCATTTGGGAGGCTGAGACCAGAGGATCACAGTTCAAGGACAGCCTCAACTACTACTTAGTGAGGCCCTTCGCAACTAAGTGAGACCCTGTTTCAAAATAAAGAATAAAAAATAGGGCAGAGGGTATAGCTCGGAGGTCAAATGCCCCTGGGTTCCATCCCCAGACCCGCAAAAAAAAAAAAAAAAAAAAGTCAACGGTAAGCCAGGCATCGTGGCACACGCTTGTAATCCCAGCATTTGGGAGGCTGAGACAGGAGGATCCAGGTTCGTAGCCAGCCTCATCCACTTTGTGAGGTTCTCTGCAACTTAGTGAGGCTCTGTCTCAAAATAAAGAATAAAAAATAGGGCTGGAGGTGTAGCTCAAAGTTAGAATGCTCCTGGGTTCCATCCTCAGTACTGGAAAAAAAAAAAAAAAGTCAAAGGTAAAGAGGAAATCTTGAAAGCAGTAAAACAAATTGACTTATTGAATACAAAGGACTCCCAATACTCAGCAGATTGCTCAGCAGAAACTTTGCAGGCCAGGACAGAGTAGGATAATATACTGAAAATACTGATTTTTTTTTTTATTTTTTATTTTTGGCAGTACCAGGGTTGGAACCCAGTGCATTCTACCTCTGAGCTATACCCCCAGCCCTATTTTTTATTCTTTATTTTGAAACTGAGTTGTAAAGAGCCTCACTAAGTAGTAGCTGAGACTGTCCACAAAGTGCAGTCCTTCTGTCTCAGCCTCCCAAATGCTGAGATTACAAGCATGCACCACCACACCTGGCTGAAAGTACTGAAATTTAAAGAAAAAAATATCAACAATGGATACTATACCCAGGAAAACTTTCCTTCAAAAATGAAGAAATAGAAGATGGCGACCGAGAAAAGTGGGGCTTAAGAGCCCCGCTAACAACCAATCTCCATTACTACAAAACCAGCGCCTTTCATAGCCAGAAAACACCATCACCAGAAAAACAAAAAAAAATCACCAGGCTCCAGAGAGAAAGCAGACTGAGAACAGAGCTCAGGGCCACAGAGGAGACACACGTGCCCGAGGACGCGGCAGCAGCGCCATACTGCCGGCGGCAGCGGCAAACTCAACGGACGGCTACAGCAAGCCGAGGTGAGCCACTGCGGAACAGCCAGGCGGGATTTCTCCACACAGAGAGCGTCTAAAGCTCCCAGTAGCCGAGCTCAGCACACGCTGCAGGGATTCAGAGTGGAAATCAAAACCAGAGAAGAAAAAATACGCCAGCCTCACGGCCGAGGGCATGGCAGAGGCACCATATTGCCACCGGCGGCGGCAGCAGCAGTGAATTCACCGAGTCCAGTACAGCTACATCTGCGTACTCAAGAACAGTGAGTCAAATTGCGGGCCACAGAGGAGAAATCCCAGTACTGTACCTCCTGGGACTTGACCCAGTGAGGGAGTGGTGGTGGCAGAGATATCACACCATAGGAGAACGTGCAACCTGGCACCCCCCATAGTTTAAAGCAGTCTCTATCGACTCCCTGGGTCGGAGACTCTGAGATACAACCCAGTAAAGGAGTAGTGGGGTCTGAGATAATACAGACTCGAGATCCAGAGAACCTTAAGTGAAGCCATAGTGACCTAAGGGAAGAACCCAGAGAAGGCACAAACCTCCGAAATCATGGGAAAGAGGAATAACACTGGAGTAATGAATGTGCACAACCCCACAACATCAGAACCCGATAAAACAGAAAATCAGAGATTTCTAGAAGATCAAATCAGGAAAATAACTGTAGAAATAATAGAGGTGCTTCGAAAAGAACTCAGAGAGAGCCAAAAAGAGATAAAGGATGCAATTAATGAAGTAAAGGCCTCAATTCAAAGCACAAACAACCGATTCGACCACATGGAGAATAGAATCTCGCTCTTAGAAGATGAGCAATCCAAAAATGAATGCATAGTTTCTAATCTAGAAAAAGATATCCAACAGCAGGAATCTGACATTGAAGAAATATGGGCCCATCTTAAGAGAGCTAACCTAAGAATAATTGGAATAGAGGAGGGAAAAGAAAGTGATACCAAAGGGATCAACAATCTCTTCAAGGAAGTAATAGCAGAAAATTTTCCAAATATAGAGCAAGAGGTTGATACACAGGTCCAGGAAACTTATAGAACTCCCTTTAGACAGGATCCGAGAAGAGGATCCCCACGCCATATAATTGTCAAAATGACCAATGTGGAAGCCAAGCAGAGAATCTTAAAGGCAACAAAAACAAAGGGCCAACTGACATTCAGAGGCAAACCAATTAGAATCACTCCAGACTTCCCAAACCAAGTCATGAGAGCCAGAAGGGCTTGGAGTAACATATTCCAAACTCTGAAAGAAAACAACTTCCAGCCAAAAATTTCCTATCCAGCAAAACTTTCTATCAAATTAGATGGAGAAATAAGAAGCTTCCATGACAAACAGAAACTGAAGGAATTTATGTCTTCAAAACCAGCGCTAGAGAAAATACTCAAAGAGATTAACTACAAAGAAGAAATAGGTAACACTCACCAGAACCAGAGAAACAAGAGTTTCCATCCAACAGACAACTAAGATTGGTTATCTGTGGAGATTCATTATTTTTGTTAGTCTTTTACCTATCTCTAAATGGTATTGTTTGCCTTTATTGTTGTTAATTTTTAGGATTTCTAGTTGGAATATTAATATACCTTCAGATATAGCATTTGAAAATATTTTATCCAATTCTATTAGTAACTTTTAACTCTGTTTACATTGTCTTTGGATATACAATATTTTTTTCTTATTTTTTAGGGAGTTTGTATACTCTTCTTTTGCCTGTGCCACTGAAATCATAACCAAGAAATCACTGCCAATTTCAATGTTGTGAGGTTTTATGACCCAGATTTTCTCCTAAAAGTTTATAGTCTTAAGATTTATATTTAGGTCTTTTATCTATTTTGAGTTAATACTTGTATGTGGGATTAGGTAAGGGTCCAATTGTATTCTTTTCCATGTAATTATTATTTTTCAACAATATTTAGTTAAAAGATTATTATTTCCACCACCAAATGTTCGTGGAAACCTTGTCAAAAATAACTTGACTATATAGGGAAGAATTTAGCTCTAGGCTTGTATTTAACTCCAATGGTTTATATATCTGCCTTTAGAACAGTATTACACTGTTTCAGTTATTGTAGCTTTATATGGTTTGAAATCAGAAAATATATATATGCTAGCTTTGTTCTTTTTCAAGATCGTTTTGGGTATCTAGAATTCATATTCCATATTAGGATAGATTTTTTTCTGAAAAATAAATATATGAATATATGATAGTTTCACCTAAAAAATAGAAAAAAATATTCTCTGGTAAGAAAGAAAGCAAAAAGAAATATTGAAATGTTATCTTTAAGTTATCAAAAGCTTGGTATCAGACAAATGAAACTGTTATGTGAGATTAACATTTTTAATTTTGGATAAATTGCTATAATACTAGATGTCAACCACTAAGCCAAGCATGGGAAGGAGGGATGGGGAGGGAATGGGGTGGGGATCAGGTGGGGGCTGACTGGGCGATGTGTGCATGTATGTCTACAAAAGTTTGTATCCCACTATGATGTATGAATACAGTGCACCAATAAAATAAAATTAAAAAAAAAAATGAAGAAATAAAGACTTTCACAGACGAACAAAAACTAGGGAATTTGTCACCACTAGAACTTTCTTTAGAAGAAATGCTAACAGGAATTCCTAAAATTAAAATGAAAGAACACTAGCAACATAAAAATATATAAAAGTATAAAACTCGCTGTAATGGTAAAAATATAGATAAATTCAGAATACTCAAATACTATGGTGGTAGTATGTTAATCACTACTGTCTCTTGTATAAAAGTTAGAAGACAAAAATGTTCAAAAACTTATAACTACAATAGCTTGTTAGTAGATACTCAACACAAAAAAAAATGCAAATGGTCACATCAATAACATAAAATATGGAGGAAGGAGCCTGGCGTGGTGGCAAACACTTGTAATCCCAGTACTTGTTAGGCTGAGAGAGGAGGATCGAGGTATGAGGACAGCCTCAGGTACTTAGTGATACCCTGTTTCAAAATAAGAAATCAAAAATAAGGCTAGGGGTGTAGCTCAGAGGTAGAAGGCCCCTGGGTTTCATCCCCAGTACTGCAAATACATATATATTTATATATATGAAATATAAATATATATAAATATATATTCATAAATATATATGAATATATATTCATAAATATATATATGAAGGAAAGATAAATTAAAATGTGGAGTTTTTGTGTGCAGCTAAAGTTGTTACTGGCTTTAAAAAGACTGTTATATTTTATGTAAGCCTTTGATAGACACAAATACTACTTTGGGATTACCACATACAACTAGGTATATATCCAAAGAAAAAGACATCAGTGTGTCAAAAAGATATCTGCAGCTGGGAGTAGTGGCGCACACTTGTAATCCCAGCATTCGGGAGGCTGAGACCAGAGGATCATGGTTCGAAGACAGCCTCAGCTACTTAGTGAGGCCCTTTGCTACTCAGTGAGACCCTGTTTCAAAATAAAGAATAAAAAAAAAAAAATAGGGCTGGGGGGTGTAGCTCAGAGGTAGATGCCTCTGGGTTTCATCCCCAATACCACACACACAAAAAAAGATATCTGCACTCCCATATTCACTGGAGCATTATTCATAATTGCCAAGATATGAAACCAGCCTAAGTACCCATAAACAGATAAAAATATAAAGTAAACATGGCATTTATATATAGTGCAATATTATTCAGCTTTAAAAAATAAAAGAATTCTGTTATTTGAGTGAACCTGGAGGACATTATGCTAGATGAAATATGCCAGGCACAGAAACACAAATACTGCATGACTTAACTTATATAGAGAATCTTAAAAAGTCCAGCTCATAGAAACAGAGAACAATGGTGTTGGCCAGGGTTTGAGGGATGAGGGAACTGGGATATTAGTCAAAGGCTATAAAGTTTCAGTTATGCAGGACAAATAAGTTCTGAAGATCTGATATATGCAGTTAATAGTCCTCTGTTGTATTCCTGAAATTTGACATTTGCTCAGGAGTGGATTTTAAGTGCTCTCACTCACACACAAAAGGTAACTGTGAGGTTATGGATATGCTAATTGGCTGGACTGCAATAAGCATGTCTCTGTTCACATGTATAGTGACATCACTGTATACCTTTTATAAACACCTTTTTATTTGCCAATGGTACCTTAATAAAGATAGGAGAGAGAAAAAATGCTAACTACTTAATAAAGAAAGCTATGAAATTAGAACTAAATCCCCCTCTTAGTAAAAAAAAAAAAACTAAATTTTTATTAAAGTTAATATATAAAATAGTCACTTTTACTTGTAATAATCTCATTTGCTACAAAGGTCCATTATTTGAACTCATTACAGTAGTATCAAAGATCTCAAAAGAAATGGAATTTTCCTATACCCTGCTTCCATCATGGGTTTACCCTCCCTATAATTCCTGACACTTAATACCCCCGGTATCCCCCCCCACACACACAATATCCAAGAAGAAATGGTTCCCCTGTTTCTTCAGAATCCATCTTTATCTTTAAAAATGCAAATCAAGCCAGGCATTGAGGTACGTGCTTGTAATCCCAGTACTTGGGAAGCTGAGACAGGAAGATCACAGGTTCGCTGCCAGCCTCAGCTATTTAGTGAGACTCTCCCCATGTTAGTGAGACCCTATTTCAAAATGAAGAATTAAAAATAGGACTAGGGGTGTAGTTTGGAGGAAGAATGCTCCTAGGTACCATCCCTAGTACAGCAAAAAAAAAAAAAAAAAATCAATTTCCTATATTTGTATGTATCTTAAATTTTTGAAATACTTAAAACATTTTGAAAGTAAATATATGATTTTCAAATAATATGGCTAGTCATGATAGTTCACAAATTATACTTGTTAATCATTTAAATATAAATTACTTTGCAATGAGCTTGCTGTACGCAGTATGTAAATGGCCATGTAGAAAAATAAAGATGAAATAGTACCATATAATTTCTTTTTTTTTTTTTTCCTTTTTTGTTGGTGGTACTGGGAATGGAACCCTTCTACCTCCGGGCTACACTCCCAGACCTATTTTATATTTTATTTGGAAACAGGGTCTCTTAAGCCAATGAGGCTGGCTTCGAACCTAAGCGATCCTCCTGTCTTCACCTCCCAAGAGCAAGGATTATAAGCATGCACCACCACACCCGGCATATCATATAATTTCTGAGGAGGGAATGTAACTTTAATTTTTTTTCTTTTTCCTTTTCTATATTTTTCTTGTCGTTCTGTTCTTAGTGTGTGTGTGTGTGTGTGTGTGTGTGTGTGTGTGTGTGTGTGTGTGTGTGTTACAAGAGATGTAACCCAGGGGCTTTCTACCTGAGTGCTATACTCCCAGACCTGTTATTATTTTATTTGGAAACAGGGTCTCACTAAGCTGCTGAGAGCCTCACTAAGTAGCTGCGGCTGGCTTCAACCCTGCGCGATCCTGCTGTCTCAGCTCCCAAGTACTGGGATTACAAGCGTGCGCCACTACGCCCAGCTTGTTCTTAAATCTTACATTTAAAAATAGTGAAATTTTTAGTGCATAAAGCATAATATATATACACATATATATTACAAATATATAAAGCATAAATATTAAAAGACTTTGGATAATTTCAGAAATCTACACATGATGTAAAGCTTTATTCTTCTTTGACAACATAAACAAATAATACAAAGGAAATTCAACACAAATGGTTTCTAAACATGAGAAGATGCTCAACTTCATTCATATTAAGAATGCAAATTAAAATTACAGTGAAATTGTTACAAAATAGGAAAATTGGACAAGTGTGGTCAGGATATGGCTTTTAGGCAAAAGGGTCCACAAAATCTAGAGAAGGAAGTAACACACCAGCCTATGAGTTAAGCACTGTACTCTACATGTGCTTATTACCTCTGTTTCAGAAATGAAGAAAGTGAGGCTTAGTGTGGTTACATAACTGCCACCCCCCAAAAGATCCACCGCAGTGTGGTAGAGCTGGCTTTAAACTCCAGCACTGTGAGAGCAGAGTCTGTGTTCTCCAGTCTTTCACACTGCATCCCTCCCACCTCAGTCCTGCTAGGCTTTCTCCTACAGGCCACCACTCCAAGGAAATTGTATGTTGTGTGTATATATCAATGTATCACTTTGAAATTCACCATAAAATTCTAAAAAAAGACACATGAAAAAGTTCACTGTAGTGCTCATTAGTCATAATGATTGCTAAATGAACGTTATCAATAGACATCTCATTCTTGGTTTCCTAAAAGCTCTTCAAACTCACTATCTCTGTAACTGAAATTATTGCCTTCTCTCCTTGTCACAAAGAATTTCCTCCATCTTCCATACTCTGGCTTCAGCATAAATATCCTTATTCAATGTCAAAATCTAGTTAACATCCTTGACTTCTCATCCTCTTTATCAAACAACCAAACTTCTCATTTCTCAACTCTCAAATCTGTCACGCTGTAGAGCCAACACTTCCTCCCATGGTTCAGCCAAGTCATGATTGATGACTCCAATATTCCCAGTCTTTCCCTCAATGTCACTAGTGGCATTCAAGTCAAAATACCACATTTGCCTGAAAAGTGGTACCAGCAACATCTTTTTATCATGACTTCCAAGAAGCCTTCAGAAATTTTCTTCTAAGTCATTTGTTAGAATTATGTCATGCAGCTGTTCCCAGTTGCAAGGGAAGCCAAAAAAAGGTTGATTTTTCTCCTGGAAGAAAGGAAGAAGTTGAAAGTGTCTATTGGGATTGTCATTGAGTAGAGTCTGCTCTTTGAACTACTCAACATTCAATACATGTATTTGACATGTATCACATTCACCTCCTCCAGAAGAGAAAAAATGCCCAAGTCTCATCTTGTTATAAAATCTAACTTCAAGCCAGGAACGCTGGAGAAAAACTTTCCCAACACAGAGTGTGAAGTGTGCCTCTGGAAAGCTCTGACCTACCCACTAAAAGACATTATTTCCAACAGACACAATACACAATGATGGAGAAAAAGAAAAGTGATGGCAATTAAAACTCTCATTCACCAACAGAAGAATGAGAAACATACTTGTGGCAACTGTCCCCAGAATATAGTCCCTTATATGAACAATGGCTTAGTTTCCTTGGTTATCCTTCCTGCTTACCCTGATTCAGCTGTCTAGAATGCTGTCCCTTGACAATTGTCATTTGTATCCCCTCGTTCTACCCTTTGGAAGGGCATCCCTTATCCATTATCCTCCTTGGCTTTATATAATATTGGCACTCCCAAGTCTGTCTTTAGGGTCCATATGGGTTTCACATTCACAGCTAGTATATACATATGTCTACCAATATGAGTACAAGGTATCAACTTACAAGACGAATAATCAGAGAGTATTTTCCATTTAGGTTTAGAGTTTCTTTAGACACTAGCCACAAGTGGTTATTTAATTTTAATTAAAATAAATAAAATTTAATATTCAATTTCTCAGTCAAGCCTCCCCACACTTCTTTTTTGGGGGGATAGAAATGGGGGCTGAACCCAGGAATATTCTACTTCTGAGCTATACCCCCAGCCCTGTTTTATTATTTTTTATATATTGGAACAGTATTCACGAAGTTACTATGAACTTAGCCTCAAACCTGCAATCCTTACAGTCTCATATTCGCAAGGATGAGATTTAAGGTGTGTACCACCATGAACATCTTGTATAGTCCCTGTACAAGAGCTTAATAGTTACTCAGGACTAGAAGCTACTATATCAAAAAGTGAAGATATAAAATATTTTCATCACTACTGAAAGTTCCATTAAACAATGCTACAGAAAATGCCATAAAGCCCTATTGCAATGTTCCAAATCTATACAATTAGTATAGTTTTATCGGTTAGTCAATTCTCAATCAAAATAAAGATGGATAGTTATGAAATCTTATCAGTACATAAGTCATTTCTATAGCTGAGCTTTCATTATTAAGAGATTCATCTCTGGGATAGGTGTGTCAATTCATCATGGAAACCACAGGTGCTAATTAGATCATTATGCATCCTGTGTTAATTATGAACATAAAAGTAGCAATAGAGAGTTATGAATTGCCTCAATTGTGCTAATTGTGAGTCAGCTAATAAAAGTGGACTGGTAAAAAGCTCATAGGTTCTCTGTGGACCCTGCCCTGGATCAGCCTAGGCTATGTCTACAGAAATTGACCTGTATATCTTCTAAACTGCCTCTAAGGTTGGCAGAATTCCTGTAAACTTAAAAAAAAAAAAAGACATAAGCTGCAGTGTCCTTTCTTCTGCTCATTCATTCTCTTCTGTTCATTGTAAACCACAGTCAGTCTTTGTCATCACATGCATCATTCCCAACTGAGTAACTGAAGTCTCTAAAAGGAAGAAAATGGCTCCCGCTAGGATAAAAAAGAAAGTACTGCTCAGAAGATCTCAGCTAAAGAATGTTCTCTTTGGGTTTTATGCCAATTTAAAATTGGAAAACTTGAGAAGACCTCAAAGTTTAATTTGACTCATTAAAAGAAGTCAAAATAGAAGGAATCTATGTATATATGCAGAGTCACCAGTCTCCAGAGTAGATCAAAATCCAAATCAAACCTCTGAGGGCACACATTAGCAGATTATTGAAAGTTGGCCTGAAGTATAGTTAATACCCACCTGAGTCACCTATTTTTAAATTGTCAATATATCTAATGTTAAACATGAGAACATAGACATTTTACCAACTTCTAAAACACATTGTTGAGAAAAATAAAAATATCTTAAATACTTATAATCAAATAAAATAAAACACATACTTCAGTAAATACAAGGTCAGTGTTATATAACTCATTATTACAAAGATTGACTCTTTATAATAAGTCAGAAATTTCTTTTTAGAAATTTAATCTGTACAACTGATGAGTTTGGGGAAACATTGTAAGATAAAAGGAATTCTTATCACAATCAGTAATGTTATGAGATGTCCTTGAAAAAGTATCAATGCTAAAAAGTCAATCCTTTTTAAAAATCAAATAATCAGTTTTTCATCTATGATATATTAAGTTGTTTTATTCAGCAAAATCAGCATGCTTAAGTATGCCATAATGTTTAGAAATTATCATGCATGCAATACAACTGTAACAAAATACTTAAAAGTATATAAATTAAGTATAGCTATAAAATTAAAATTGGCAATAACAACAATAAGAAAAAATATATTAGACAGAAAAAAAAAGACTCTAACCACTTTGTCCTCCTGGTGTGAATATCCACGAAAGCAAGTTAAAAAAGACAGAAAAGACAGAACAAAAAAGAAATCATTAATTCCATTCTTAAAACAAATAAGAGTTTGTCAGTGAAATAAAAATTCAAAAATATTTAAGTCACATTTTGGCTGAAATCCAAACTTTCAGATTTCAAATTAAAAAAATTAGGAGGGAAATTTTTTTCATACATCTCATACAATTCAAGTAAAAGCATGCTATTTAAGACATAAAAACAAAATAATTTTCACAAGAGCAATCAATTACCCAAATATCAGTAAAAGGAGAATAACCTTTCACAAATGAAATCTTTTAATAAACACTGAACTCAAAAGAAAAAAAAACAGAAAATATTTAGGAATAAAGATAATTAAACACAGCATCATTGCTTAACATCATTTTCATCATGTACTATCAAAAGTAGATTACAAATAATTTTATATGAATTATGCATATTGCTTTGCATTAATTTAAAAGTCATTGAAGCTTTATTTAACTAAAAAGAAAAATTTAATTGTAATTACAATTGGCACCTTGTGGGTCATAATTTACCAATATTGCAAATGTAGAAAATAAAATGGTAAGATATATAATTTAGTCAAAAGAACCTATTTAGATATACTGAGAACTAAACTCAATGTTGCATCTCTTTTAAATATAACATAACTATAATAATAAGTGATAATACAATAATAATGAATTGATATGTTATAATAACTTATATAAATTAAAAATTGAAGTCAAGTCAAGCATGGTGGTGCATGCTTGTAATCCCAATACTTGGGAGGCTGAAACAGGAGAATTACAGTGAAATAAAGGTTTAAGCAATTTAGTGAGGCCCTGCAAAACTTAGTGAGACCCTGTTTCAAAATACAAAATATTAAGCCGGGCGTGGTGGTGCACGCTTGTAAGCCCTGAGCTTGGGAGGTGGAGACAGGAGGATCGCGTAGGTTCGAAGCCAGCCTCGCTGGCTTAAGAGACCCTGTTTCCAAATAAAAAATATAACATAGGTCTGGAAGTGTAGCCCAGAGGTAGAAGGGTTCCATCCCCAGTTCCACCAAAAATAAATAAATTAAATAAATAAATAAAATAGGGCTGGGGAGGGGGCTCAGAGGAAGAATAGCCCTAGGTTCCATCCCCATTTAACACACACACACACAAAAAAAAATTAAGTTATGTGTTTTGAGATATCACTAACTCCTTGAAATATAGGTAGTAGAATAACATTTGGGATTAAGGGGAATGACAGTCTCACAAATCTATCTTAAACTATTTCTTGTGTATCTTGAGGAATTTCCCTAAACTCTATAAGCCTTTACTTCCTTGTCTGCAAAGCAGATAATTAATATTTATTTAACAGGGTTTTTGAGAATAAAGCAAAATAACATGAAAAGCTCTCATTATAATGCCTGGCATATAGTTCTATACCTGATAACCTAGTCTATTAAAATATAGAACATCATGGGGCTGAGGATATAGCATAGTGGGAGAACATGAGGCCCTGGTTCAATCACTAGTCCTGCCCCCCCCAAAAAAAATATATATATGACATTGTGTAGAAGGAACAAGGCTGCATCCATTACTTTACTATGTTCTTGACTGCTTCATTTGTGATAAATGTTAAAGCAAGGCTTGATATTATAAAAGCTATTGTCCACAATCAGGGACATCTATTGCCATCCATTTAGTTCAATAAAAATTATTTATTGAAAAAACACTCAGTTTATATGGATCAAGCACTACACTAAATGTCTGAGACCCCCAAAAATTAAGAAAGCTTCTGCTCTCAAGGAACTCAATGTCGTGGGAGAGAAATAAATCACTGCACAATAGAGAAAAAGTTTGGAAGCAAGAGAGTAACAGAACATTAGGGAGGGGGAATAATATAGGAAATCACTTGGCATGGAGAGAAATAGGCTGAGAAACTCTGAGATGTGAGCAGAGGTAGAAAGAGGAGGAGGAAGAGGAAAAGAAGAAGAGGAGGGACAGGAGGAGGAGCAGAGGAGGAGGGTACGATGGTGCAGACCTGTAATCCAGTGACTCAGGAGGCTGAGGCAGAAGGATCTCAAGCCCACGCTAGCCTGGGCAATTTAGCAAGACCCTGTCTCAAAATGAAACAAATAAGTAAAAGGACTGGGAGTGTAGCTCAATGGTAGAGGGCTCCTGGATTTAATCCTTGGTACCAAAAAAAGGAAAAGAAAAGAGATTAAGAATCCCAGGAAGACCACTACGGGAAAATATTTCAAAAGAACATGGCATATGCAAAAAAGCACAAACCACAAACAAGACTTGTAACTACAAGTAATTTGGAATAACCATATAACTGATGTGTTTGAACCGTTTTCCACTGTTAACTACGTTATATCTAGCAAAACCTCAGAAGCATAACATTTTCATAAGATAACTGACACTGCAGAAGGGGGTGAGAAAATATAAGACCATAAATAATGAATTTGCCAAATACTTGGGAAGAAACAAATTCAATTTAGTTATAACACATACATGAAATGCTTAGCTACAATATATACATAAAACGTTACTGCTTTATCTTAACTGTCTTTCAACAGAAATAACACAAATCTACCATATAATTTATAAATAAAGTATAATGTTATTAGCTACCATTAGTTGACTGTTCACTACACTATTATATGCAGATTGAACTGCAAGGACTTAAGTCTAGAAGACAGAAGAACAATTAGGAAGCTGTTGCAATATTTTGGGTAAAAAACTAAAGTGAGATTGGTAAGAACTATAGGAGTGACAGGAAGAATGAGAGCAGTAGACAGATGTAGAAGATGAAAAGAAGACCTCTTAAGACCTAATTGAAGGCTAGCAGGAAGCTGATCAGAACTCCGATAGTCTGACTTGTATACATGGGGAGATACAAGGACACTACTTCACACACACACACACACACGCACGCACACACACACGCACGCGCACAGATTTGGGGAAAATAATTCAGATACAGACATGCTGAATTTGAGGTACCATACTCTCCAGCAAAGATTTCAAGTAGGTAGTTAATGCAGGTGGATCTGGAGCTCAGAAAAATAATCTAACTGGTGAAATTGTGTTTGTAAATGATCCGCATAGGAGGAGTATTTGAAGCATGGGAGTGAGCAAAATCTCCCAAGGAGACTGTTAAAGAGTAAAAGAAGAATGGATATCATGGCTACGAATCAAAATGGCTCTTCTTTTTGAACTGACAGGACTTCTGAAAAAAAGAAATTCAAGACAAAAGGAGTAGTTATATCTTCTAATCAGATTTTGGTAATGCAATTAAGCCAGAAACCTCACTGTAATTGTCCAAAGTGTCTCATTAATAGTAAAAATAGAACTGTGTTATCTAAAAAGCAAGGTAATGTATGAATATAAAATATTGCCAAGGACAAAGGTTGATTAAAACCTCATGTGATATATTTAAAAATATACAGCCAGGCGTGGTGGCGCACGCTTGTAATCCCCGCGCTTGGAAGGCGGAGACAGGAGGATTGCGCAGGTTCGAAGCCAGCGGCGCACACTGGCTTAGGAGACCCTGTTTCTAAATAAAAATATAAAATAGGTCTGGGAGTGTAGCCCGGAGGTAGAAGGGCTTCCAGGAACCCCAGTACCACCAAAAAAAAAAAAAAAAAAAAAAAAAAAAAGAGAGAGACCCTGTTTCCAAATAAAAGATATAAAATAGGTCTGGGAATGTAGCCCGGAGGTAGAAGGGCTTTCAGGAACCCCAGTACCACCAAATAAATAAATAAATAAATAAATAAATAAATAAATAAATAAATAATAAAAATAAATAAAATATACAGCAACAGAGGAATATTTTGCATTTAATGTTTCAATAGATCAATTAAAGATTTAAATTGCTTTAGATGTTTGTAAGCATATTGATTATGGCAGACTCAGTTTATGCTTGCAGTAAAGAATACATTCATTCAATATATACATATGCTTATGTAATTGAATAAGCTAACACATGAAAGTGCCTAGCAGAGTGACTGGCAAACATAGTAAGTAAGAAGAAATCTACTAGCATAAAAGTCATTGCAAAATGCTGCTACAGCATTCACGCATGCCGGGTACATGTCTACATGCTACATAAACAGTAATTTGTTATGCATCCCCAATAACATTGGGAAGACAGATACTCTTATCTCTATTTACACGTGAAGAAACTGACTAAGCATTCTGTACAAGATCAAGTGATCAGGCTGGGATTCAAGCTTCACCCTCACTGCAGAGCCGGTGCTACAGAAACTACACAAAGCTGCCTCTCCACTCCATAGTGCCTTATGTTGGCTTTATATTTCTTTTCCTTATAATTTAAATGAACAATAAATTATTTTATGTCAGAATTACTGGGCCTGGAAATGCTAATGATAATTTAATATATGTTCATAAATATTAATTAAGACGTAATAGTAAAGTGATTGTTAGAATTTCTTTTAGATAGCATTTGATTGTGTTTTATTTTCTAAAATATTTCTTTTATGTTTGAAACAGGGTCTCATTGAGTTGCAAAGGGCCTCACTAAGTAGCTGAGGCTATCTGTGAATTTGTGATCCTACTGCTTCAGCCTCCTAAGTACTGGCATTACAAGTGTGCACCAACACACCCAGCTATAAATTCATAAATCATAAAAGATGTTACACCCAGAAGAGAACTTAGAAATCATATAGATCATTGACTTGTTTCTTTTTTTTTTTTTTTTGGTGGTACTAAGGATGGAACCCTTCTACCTCCGGGCTACACTCCCTGACCTATTTTATATTTTTATTTGGAAACGGGTCTATTAAGCCAGCAAGGCTGGCTTTGAACCTGCACGATCCTCCAGTCTCCGCCTCCCAAGCGCGGGATTACCAGCATGTGCCACCACGCCCGGCTCAGTTTCATATCATAGAAGCACCATAAGATGAAGTAGCATGTCAAACACAAAGGGAAAGAAAACCAAGGCAGGAATAGAACTTGGTTCCCTGACTTTCAAACTGATGGCTACCCTCTCCCTGGAGAATGTTCAGTTCTTTCTGATGTACTAGTTTGTAGTGATTCTCAACAAAGTCTACAAAAAAATTCATAAACAATATTCCTTGCTTTGCAATATTGTTTCAATGTATAGAGACTGATATCATATTGTACTAGAAAACTGTATAGATTTTCAGGTAATCACAGAAAGTTGAAATTAAAAATAAGAGAGAACTATCTAGAGGATTACAAAAATATTCTAATCATCATTTGATTTCTTAATACATAGCTTAAGTATTAATCATTAAAACCATTTTTATAAATGATATTAATGATTTGCTTTTATACAATAAGATGTCAATATTGTCATTATATTCTTATTATTTAATATCCTCAACACTGGTATACCAACATATTTTAAAGGACTTAAGTATTTTTCATAACCATTATAATGTTATCATTCATTCTGCTTTGAATCTGATAACTTATAAGGTGAAAAATTTTTATCTGTTACATTCTAAGTTCTCTTGCCTAAGTTAAGCAATATCATTCTAAAAAATGCCTGTTATCTGTTATTTCAAAATTAGATTAACCAAGCAGATAGTAATGAATTAAGCAGACAATAATCAATTTCTCCAATCAAAAGATAGAAGAAGCCGGGCGTGGTGGCGCACGCTTGTAATCCCTGCACTTGGGAGGCAGAGACAGGAGGATCGCACAGGTTCGAGACCAGCCTCGCTGGCTTAAGAGACCCTGTTTCCAAATAAAAATGTAAAAACAGGTCTGAGAGTGTAGCCCAGAAGTAGAAGGGCTTCCAGGAACCCCAGTACCACCAAAAAAAAAAAAAAAAAAAAAAGATAAAAGAAACAAAAAGTTGAAGTTGCCACAATTTGTAGCTTAAAATAATCTTCACTGTAAACTGGCTGTGGTGGCGCACACTTGTAATCCCAGCCTTTGGGAGGCTGAGACAGGAGGATCGTGGCTTCGTGGCCAGCCTCAGCTACTAATTAGTGAGGCCCTTTGCAACTCAGTGAGACCTGTTTCAAAATATGGCTGGGGAAGTACTTTGGAGGTAGAATGCCCCTGAGTTCCATCTCTAGTACTGAAAAAGAAATTATCTTCACTGTAAATTCCCTCTAATAACTTTCTAATATCACCATTCCATAATTGCAAGATAATTTCTCCTTTTAAAGTCATTTTCACCTAAATAAATATATAACTTTTATTTTTTAAGGTAGAATCATTTTAAAAAGAAATAAATGGGAGGAGTTTTTGTTTTGTTTTGTTTTGTTTTGGTGGTACTGGGGGTGGAATCTGAGGCTTTCTACCTCCGGGCCATACTCCCAGACCTATTTTATATTTTATTTGGAAACAGGGTCTCACTAAATTGCTGAGAGCCTCACTTAGTAGCTGAGGCTGGCTTCGAACCTGCGTGATATTCCTGTCTAAGCCTCCCAAGCGCGGGGATTACAAGCGTGCGCCACCACGCCCGGCTGGAGTATTTTATTTTTTAAAAAACTGTATTATATTGACTGGGCATAGTGGTGCATGCCTATAATCCAAGTATTCGGGAAGCTCAAACAAGAGGATCACAGGTTCAAGGCCACCCTCAGCAACTAAGCAATACCTTGCTTCAAAAATATAAAAATAATATAAGCTGGGTCAATCCTCAGTACCACAAAAAAATCTTCTTATATTAGTACTTCTATATGTCCATTACTTCATTTATTCTCTCTATATCCCTAATACCTAATGAGAAATAATTAATTATAACTCCACATGAGTCTCAAAATTAAAACAAAAGGTTATTTATTGTGTTCTTTTAGATTATATAATTTCTAAACAACTTTATAATTAATTTTTAAGCTATAAAATATTTGTATTTTCATTATCCTACTTCATAAGAATAGTATGACCAAATTTCACTAAGCTAAACTCTTTGGGGTGAGAATAATTCAAAGAAACATATTTAGCACCTGTTGAGAGTGAAAGCCTGCCTCTATTACATAAGGCAGCTGAGCATACTTAAGATTATCAAATCTGACAAAAGAGATTGAATGAACTAATCTTTTCATTTAGAATCCTGGTAAGCTTTACACATTCCATTCAAAGGTAGGCTTTCCTATATAAATTAAGGTTTTCTTGTGACAGGTCTGTTACCTGAATGAAAAAGTAGAAAAACTAATTTTTAAAAAATCCAGGGCCGTCTTCCTTGAGCTAAAATCTAGATTATTTTTTATTATTTTTTACTCTTCTTACAATTACCTCAACTCTAAGAAAAATATAAGAGTAAAGAAGTACTGGTTCTGGCTCCTTCCTTCTTCAACAAACCATCCCTATGAGGCAAATCTCAAACACTGAAAGATTTGCAGCTGATCACAATGCAACCTATATTCAGTTGTATTCTAGCTTGTCACTGTACTTAATTTACTGACTCAAGTTTTGCTCCACTAAAGGAATCATACATTAGAAAATGGGAAATATATTTTTCAAAGAGTTAAGCTATAAAAAGATGTTATTAGGGATTTCTTTTTCTGGCCTAGATGGGATAAAAAGAACCAAATGTCTCCTCCTTCCTGGAACAAATGAACAAAATACATGGAAGAGATATTGTTGATTTTTTAAGGCATATTTTATGGGGAAGCAAAGGACAGTGATAGTTGAAAGATAGGAAGAAAAACAAGTTCTACAATTATCCCAGCTGACTAGTTTGAGGGACTTTCCAAGCAGCAGGACAATGAAAAGGAACTTAGGTATAACTTGCATACAGAATTGAAGGCTGAAAAGCTGAGAGTCCGGGGAAGCCATCACAGGGACATTTCCCAGGTCAAGTAACACAAGAAGAGATATACACAGAGGAAGAACCCAAGAGATCTTCAGGGATCCTTTCAAGCATTCAGGTGAGTCATGATCAATGATCATGCATTTGAAAAAAATAATAGTCAAGAGAATAAAAAGAAGAGTAAATGTTTCCATCAAGACTGGACAAATTCATAACTGATGGGACACTGGGTCAAATAATACTCAGGAAGTCTTTCCTCAGTAGAACTAAGTAATTAGTGCTAAAATAGGCACTGCTCCAAATGCACTTGGAACACTTATAAACGCAAGATGCAAAAGTATCCCAGCATTCGGGAGGCTGAGACCAGACGATCGTGGTTCACAGACAGCCTTGGCTACTTAGTGAAGCCCTCTGCAACTTAGTGAGACCCTGTTTCAAAATAAAGAATAAAAATAGGGCTGGAGGTGTAGCTCAGAGATAGAATGCCCCTGGGTTCCATCGCCAGTACTGGGAAAAAAAAAAAAAAAAGTGCAATAGTATCAAACTACTTCCACAAAACTATGTCCCAGAACAAAGCTCAAGAAGACTTTAAAGCTCAAAATAGCTAACACACCACAGGTAACATTTACAGTGCCTGGTGTCCAACTTGAGATAAAGGAGCAAGATTAGGATAATTAAGTGATTAGTCCCCTGCAAAAAAAAAAAAATCAAGAAAGGGAAAGATGAGAAAATGAAAAAAAAAAGCATACTGTAGAACTCCCACAATTATGTCCAAGTAATGCATGTAAAGATATCAGCTTCTAGCTATTTATTTAAAAACTACCTAAGTAAAAAAATTAGGTGATAATACTAATGAAGAAATAAAGGCAAATTCTAAGGAACTGACAGAAATGAACATTTTTAAGTACTACTTTTGACAATTTCAACAATGTAATCTCTGGGTAATATTAATGTAATATTTATTATATAAAGTAATAATAAATGAGGGAGAAGTTACAAAAATCTATAAGTATAAAACAAATCTTTAACATTTGTTTTTTAATTTCCATAGTCTAATGTTATTTCATGAATGTTAAAACAAAAAACAGGGAGGGATGTAGCTTCAAAAGCTATAAAATCATGAAACAGATCTCAAATCTGGAATAGGCCTCTTTTAAAAGGAAACAGGTCAAGGAAGACCAGACCTATAAGCTTTGAAAAACTTTGTGTAGCAATGAATGAAGCTGTATCAAAACACTGATATTAGCCAGGTGTGGCAGCGCACATTTGTAATCCCGTACTTGGGAGGCTGAGACAGGAGGATTTCAGGTTTGCAGCCAGACTCAGCTACTTAGCAAGGCTCCACAACTTGGTGAGACCCTGTTTCCAAAAAATAAATAAATAAATACATAGGGCTGGGGATGTAGCTCAGAGGTAGAATGCCCCTGGGTTCAATACCCTGTCTTGTGAAAAAATAAATAAATAAATAAAAATAAAAATAAAAAATAAAACACTGACATTAGTCAACTATGTGGCTTCAAGAACTTTAGTTTCTCTGGATTTGAGTTTTCTGCACCTATAAAATATAAGAGTGAAGTCAATTTGTCTCTAAACTGTCTTCATTATCTTTGAAATTCTAAGATCCTATGATTCTAAACACTCATAAACCGACACCAAGCAATGAGACAAATATATTTTAAATTAAGTGAAAAATTAGAGCCATTTTTATCTACAATGAGGACAACAGATGTTTTTGTTCTTTGATTAATCTATTCATTTCTGTCTTGTCCTTTATTTTATTCACAAGAAGCTCAACTATACGCAAATCATCATGCTTTACTTCTGTACCTTGTTTGAGCGCAAGGACACTCGGCCTCCGCAGCGAGCACAGAACTTTGTTTGGCAGTATGAACAGTTATGGCCACATCCATCAGCAAACTTTGTTTTGTGGCAGATACCGCAGGTTGGGGCGTCACCCTTCTGCTCTTGCTGTTGCTGAGATTCTTCTCCCATCTTCTTCACCTGTTCCTTATACATTTCAAACTGCTGGTGCAGTTTTCTGCAGAGAAAACAAATAAGAAAAATGGGTTTTCCTGGTGGTATCAAAAAATACACACACACACACACACTCTCTCTCTCTCTCTCTCTCTCTCTCTCTCTCTCTCTCTCTCTCTCTCTCTCTCTCTCCTCTCTCTCTCTCTCTCTCTTTAGACACAAGTTTATAACCAGAGGAGCAAACATTTTATCTTATGTGCTTACAAAATATCATCTTGTGTGGCACATTACATTATAAATGTGTTGCAATTTGTGCTACCTTCTATTATACCCTTTTTTTTTTCTTTTTTTGCAGAACTGGGGATTGAACCCAGAAGCATCCTACCTCTGAGCTACACTCTTTTTTATTATTTTGAAACAGGGTCTCACTAAGTTGCTGAGAGCCTCACTAAGTAGCTGAGGCTGGCCACGAACCTGTGATCCTCCTGTCTCAGCCTCCAAGTACTGGGATTACAAGCCTGCACCACCATGCTCAGCTCCTATCACACATTTATAAAGATATTTCTTTTAATAGAAACTATAAAAAATTTACCTGCCATATGCAGTATATTTCCAGTCATAAACTCTAAAACATTTGTAATATTATTTTTTCAACAGTTTAGCTTTAAAATACAGAAAGTTAAAAAAATACAGAAAGTTAATTTGACTTACATAATAATGAAGACAAAGCCTATGAACATCTAATAAATGAGACAAGGATTCAATTAGGATGATTTGAAGAATCCAAAAAGGGGAAAAACTTTGAAGAATTTTATGACCATGCTACACTAAAGATAATAATAGCAACAATAAAGTCCAAACCTATCTGAATTTTTGTTTTTTCTGATAATTCATTCCCCAACACCAACAGCCTAATGGAAATAGCATGCCAACTTCATGTCATAAATACAATTCAAAATCAGGCAGAGATAAAACAATGAATAAATAATTCACTATTAAGAGATGGAATAACCAATACAATTAGATTTGGAAATACATATGTTAGAATTATCACATAGAGACTTTAAAATAATTTAAAATATTGAGGTAAAGAATATATACAAAAATATGGGCAACATACATGGATAAATAAGGAATTAAAGCATAAAAACATGAACTATAAAAAGAAATCAAAGAAAAGGTCTGGAATCAAAACTCTGCTATCAGAATTCCTTTAATGTGTTCCTGAGGAGACGCAAAAGAGCCAATGAAAGGATCAATACATTTGAAAATTAGTCAATAAAAATTATATGAAATGAACCAGGCATGGTGGTGCATCCCAGTATTTGGGACACTAAGACAGAAGGATCATAGGTTCACAGACAGCCTCAGCTACTTATTGGGACCATCCGCAACTTAGTGAGACTTTGTTTCAAAATAAAGAATAAAAAATAGGGCTAGGGGTTTAGCTCAGAGGTAGAAAGTGCCTATGTTCCATCCCTAGTACTACAAAAAAAAAGTATTCAAAAAAACCCAGAAGAATAAAAAAGAATAGGGAAACAATAAAAAAAGAAGATCCAAGAGTAAACCAGGTATGTAAAATTGGAACCCCAGATGAAGAAAAGAGAAAGCAGGAAAGAAGTAGAGAAAATATTTGAAAGGATAATGACCAAGAATCTTCCAAAACTAATGAAAGACATCAAATCAGGCCCAACACCTCATTGGACCTCTTGTAGAACAAATAGCAAGTGCACTTACACACACACACACACACACACACACACACACACACACACCTGTATACTTCATAGACAAACTGCCAAAAAGCAAAGATAAAGAAAGCTATGAAAGCAGCCAGAGAAAATATAATTGTAAACAGAAAACCAGTGATTAAAATTAGAGCAAGTACTCTTCAGAAGTCATACCAGCTAAAGGACTGGAGTGACGGCTATAAAGCAATGACAAGAAAAACAGCGAACTCAGTGAGACCCTGTTTCAAAATAAAGAATAAAAAATAGGGCAGGGGGTGGAGCTCGGTGGTCAAATGCCCTTGGGTTCCATCCCCAGACCCGCAAAAAAAAAAAGAAAAAGAAAAGAACAAGAAAAAAGAGGCAGAACGTTTGTCTAAAGATAATAGTAGCATAAATTTTAAAAATCTGAGGAAATATATAAATATTTAGGTATAGGAAAGTCAAAGGTCTCCAATCAGATTCAATTCAAATAAGATTAAACTAAAACATATGATCACACTGTCAAAAACTCAAAACAAAGAATCCTGAAAATAGAAAAAGAAGCAAATCGCATATAAAGGAGTTCTAACGAGGCTCACAGCAGATGTCTCAACGGAAAGCTTTACAGGCCAAGAGAGAGTTCGAGGATATATTCAAAGTGCTAATGGAAAAGCACTGTCAACCAAGAACACCTTAGGCAGCAATGATGTCCTTCAGAAAGAAAGGAGAAATAAAGATGTTCCCAAAACAAATAAAAAGTGAAGGAGTTCATCACCACTGACATGTCTTAAAATAAATAATTCTAAAGGGAGGTCTTCATGCTGAAATAAAAGGATGACAAAGAGTAATACAAAAATGTATTAAAGTATAAAAATCAATGGTAAAAGTAAGTACACAGTCAAATTAAGAACAGTTAAATATCACATATATTTGTGTAAATAACATATCTTTGTTATAGAGGTTATAGGACAAAACTACTGAAAATAGTAATAGCTACCATAATTTGTTAAGGATACACAATATAAAAGAAACGTATATTGTGAAACTCAAAAGATAAAATGTAGAGGGAGTAGAGTAAAAGTGTAGAATTTGTTAATACAATCGAAGTTGAATTATTTTCATACTAAAATAGCCCATTAAAAGACATTTCAGGAGTTTTATGGCCACCACAAAGCAAAAACCTAAAGTTGATATACAAAAGAAAAAAAGTAAGAAATCAAAAAGCATCACTAAGCCTGGCATGGTGGCACACACATGTAATCCCAATACTTTGGAGGCTGTGATAGGAGGATCGCAGGTTCAAGGGTAGCCTCGGCAACTTAGCAATGCCCTCAGCAACTTAATGAGATCTATTTCAAAATAAATAAAATAGGGCTGGGGTGTAGCTCAGAGGAAGAATGCCCTAGGTTCAATTCCTAGTACTCCCCCTCCCAGAAAACAAAGCATATTACTAAAGAACAAATATCTTCTAAGAACAAAGTAATTCTACATTGGAAGTTTCATAACAACAAATGCCTACATTAATAGAGAAGAGATGGCTAACATTAAAATTCCAGGAACTAGAAAAAAAACAGCCAAAAATGATCAGAAAAAGGAAATATTAAATATTAGAGCAAACCCAAATGAAACAGTAGGAAGAAAAAACAATGGAAAAGATCAACAAAACTATGAGTTGGTTTTCTGAAAACTGGGGCAGGAGGAGGGAAATTAGTAAGAAGTTGGTCAGAGGACACAAAATTGCAGTTAGATAGAAATAAACTGAAGGAACTTATTGTACAACATAGTGATTATAGTTAATAACAATGTGTTACATTTTGAAAATGAATAGAAAATTAGATTTTAAGTGTATCACTACACAAGTGAATGTCAAATATGTGAGGAAATACATATGCTAATCAGTTCAGTGAAGATTCCACAATGCATACATACAGATATTCCCTGATTTATAATGGGTTTACAATGCCAATAAACACATCAGAATTAGAAAATATCCTAGGTGGAAATGCATATAGTACACCTAACCTATCGAACATCCTGGCTTAGTAAGAGTCCACTGTGGAATCTTGATTATTCACGCTCATGATTACATGACTGACTGGGAACCTCTGGCCAACATCATAGAGGACTACTGTACCGTACATTGCTAACCTGGGAAAAGACCCAAATTAAAAATTCAAATTATCATCGCTACTGAATACACATCACATCATCATAAAGTAAAAATACTCCAAGTCGAAGTATCAAAAATGGGGGTACGGATATATCTGCCTTTAGAACAGTACTACACTGTTTCAATTATTGCAGCTTTATATGGTTTGAAATCAGAAAATATATATCTTCTAGCTTTGTTCTTTTTCAAGATCGTTTTGGGTATCTAGAATCCATATTCCATATTAGGATAGATTTTTTCTGAAAAATAAATATATAAATATATGATAGTTTCACCTAAAAAATAGGAAAAAAAATATTCTCTGGTAAGAAAGAAATCAAAAAGAAATATTGAAATGTTATCTTTAAGTCATCAAAAGCTTGGTATCAGACAAATGAAACTGTTATGTGAGATTATCATTGTTAATTTTGGATAAATTGCTATAATACTAGATGTCAACCACTAAGCCAAGCATGGGAAGGAGGGATGGGGAGAGAATGGGGTGGGGATCGGGTGGGGGCTGACTGGGTGATGTGTGCATGTATGTCTACCAAAGTTTGTATCCCACTATGATGTATGAATACAGTGCACCAATAAAAAAAAATGGGGGTACGGGCATCTGTAGTTACCAAAATAAAAGATAAATATGTACAATTTTTGTCAGTTATAAATTAAATTTTTGGTATAAGCAATTTACTGAACAGAAACCAGGCTTTATTACTAATTTGGGGAAAGGATATTCTGTGCTTGCAGATGGATCCCCCAAAGAAAACAGCATGGACACAACCAATTGGTGTCAGTATAATGCTTCTGTGTGATAGCATTTATATAATCACATCATGTATATCAAGAACCTTTATGGCATGGCACGATGGAGGCCTTTGTTCTCCACAAACACGGTTACATATCACAACACTCAACATTTTGCTAAAATTTCAAATGAGAGTTTGGCTCCCTGTAGATTTGACCTGAACAGCCAGGCGTGGTGGCGCACGCTTGTAATGCCAGCATTCGGGAGGCTGAGACCTGGAGGACTGTGATTTGCGGACAGCCTCAGCTACTTAGGGAGGCCCTCTGCAACTCAGTGAGACCCGGTTTCAAAATAAAGAATAAAAAATAGGGCAGGGAGTGTAGCTCGGAGGTCGAATGCCCCTGGGTTCCATCCCCAGACCCGCAAAAAAAAAAAAAAAAAAAATTGACCTGAACATGAGAGGAAGAACTCATTGGTAGATTGTTGTCTAAAACAATTATTACACTGATCTAAATGATTTATAAAATGAATCATTATTGCTATTATTGGCAAATTTGCCATTACAGCTACTGCCACTGTGGCCAGAGTGGCCTTGCAGAGCTCCATACAAACTCAGGACTTTGTACATAATTGTCAAAAGGATTCCCACACTCTGTGGGTCAGGCAAACTCAGATCGATAAACAATTGAAATCCAAACTACCGGGTCTACAACAAGCTAGAAAATGGTTAGGTAATCAATTGATTGACTTAAAAATATTTTCTATAAAATGTAATTAAAATACCACTTCTATTAATGTAACTAAAATATCACTTTAGCATTACTCCTGCTAAATTTGATCAAAACAATTATACCTGAAAAGAGATTAAGTACTATTTGCAAGATCTTTGGAAAATCCTTAGCCTGGATGTGGCTGAGTTACAAAAGGCTGTTTTAGATACTTTTGCTAAGCAAATCCCCAGAATTTCAGAGGATGGCTTGGCAAAAGGAATAGCTCAAGCCCTTCAGGGGATGGATCCCTGCACAGGTGGCAAAGTGTGACTTACAATTTTGTCTCTAGTCTTGTTACAACTGTATGTCTTTTTTGCCTTGTCCTAGCATTCTCTTGCATGCAAACAACTGAAAAGAGATTGAAAAGCCCACACTGCTATGGACCTTGAAGTGTTACTTTTAAAAAACAAAAAGGGGGAGGGGGCATTGGAACAGGAGCTAATGGAAACATATGACGAAGGAACACATTTGAGTCTCATGAGAAAGCTCCGAGAGGACAAAGTTCTCTCACTCACTATGCCTTGGACCAAGTGTAGCCTTGGTAGAAATTAAATCAAAAAAGAAAAATTTAAATAAAAAGATTATTGGAACTGATAAACCTCTAGCTAGAATGGTAGAAAAACTTAAATTACCTACATCAAGAACAACTGTAGGAACATTACTACAGCTCTCACAGCTAATCTGAATTAAAAGGAACATAGAGAATTCTATAAACAACTATGCCCGTATATTATATTACTTACATGAGAAACAAACCATTTCCTTTACAGACAGAATACAGCTCATCTCATAGAACAAGAGAGAGCCTGAGTAGTACGATATCTATTAAGTAAATTTAATATATAGTTTGCAAAGCTTTCTATTATGATACTTGGATCTTGATGGTTTTATTGATGAGTCCACCTCAAGGAAGAAATGATACCAATTCTACATAATCTATTTCAGAAAATAAAAAAGGATGAAATATTTCCCAACTAATTTTATAAGGCCAACATTATTCTGATACCAAAATCATACAGAGATATTACAAGAAAGTTACGGACCAGTATTCCTTATGAGCAAATGCAAAAATCTTCCATACAATCTTAGCAAGCCAAATTCAGAAATGTGTTTAGGGATAATACATAATTAACAAGTGATGTTTATCTTGGGAATGAAAAGTTTGTTCTGCAGTTTAGACTTCAGAAATATAATGCATCACATTAATAGACTAAGCAGAAAAACATATGGTTACCTCAAAAAATGCAGAGAAAACCCTTTATGTCAAAAACTAGGAATAGTCAGAAACTTTTTTTTTTTTTTTGGTGGTACTGGGGATGGAACCCGGGTCACTCTACCTCCAAACTACAACCCCAGCCCTATTTTTTTCTTCATTTTGAAACAGGGTCTTTCTGAGTTGCAAAGAGCCTCACTAAATAGCTGAGGCTGTCTGCGAATCCAAATCCTCCTCTCAGCCTCCCAAATGCTGGGATTACAAGTGTGTGCCACCACGCCCAGCTTCAGAAACTTCTTTAGCACAATGAAGACATATACAAAGGGCCAACATTGTCAGCTAACATTATACTATACTGTATAATATGGAGTGCATTCCCCCTAAGATCAGTAATGATGTAAGGCATCCTTTCTCACTAATCATAATGAACTAGATTCCTAGCCCATGCTTTGGCACAAAAAAGTCAACTAAACGGTATACAGATGAAAAGGAAAACTGTAGTTGGCATAACTGAAAATATATACTATCCCAAAGAAACTACAAAAAAGCCTCTTATTATAAATTAATGAGTTTAGCAAGGTCACCAGATATGATTTCAATATACAAAAAAATTCATTTTATATACTAGTAGTGAACAATGAGAAATCAAAATTTTTATAAATAATCTGCAACTATACTCCAAAAGAGAAATTGCTTAGGTATAAATTTAATAAACCATACACAGCTGTTCTATGGTGAAAAATATAAAACACTAGCCATGTGTGGTGGCGCATGCTTATAATCCCAGCATTCAGATGGTGGAGACAGGAGATCACGGTTCACGGACAGCCTCAGCTACTTAGCGAGGTCTTTTGCAACTCAGTGAGACCCTGTTTCAAAAATAAAAAGACTAAAAACTAGGAATGAGGCTGTAGCTTGGAGGTACAATGCCCCTGGGTTCCATCCTTGATACTGAAAAAAAACCACTAATAAAAGAATCAAAGGATACCTTAATAATAGGAGACATGTATCATATTCATTGACTGGAAGATTCAATATCATTAAGATTAGCAATTTTCCAGCTGAGCAACTTAGCAAGACCCTGTTTCAAAATTTAAAACAAGAAGGGCTGGTAGTGTAACTCTGAGGTAGAATGCCCCTGAGCTCAATCCCCAGCACCAATATACATATATATATAAGTATATTGTATATGTATATATATATATATATATACACACACATACATATGTATGTAGAGATACATATATGTATATATAGCAACTCTCTCCAAATTAATCTATTGATCCAGTGATATAACGAATCAAAATTCCAGCATGATTTTATAATGATTGCTCTGATAACTCTAAAATACATGAAAAAGTAATATTCCTAGAATATAGTGTTTTAAAAAAAGAGAAGGCTGAAAGACTTACTCTAATTTAAAGACTTACCATAAAAACTACAGTAACAAGTCAAAATGGAATTGGCAAATGATAAAGACATGCCAATGGAAAAAAGAGTCCAGAAATAGTCTAATATTTAAGTGATCATTAATTTTTACACAGGTAGCAAAATAATTCAATGGAAAAATAGTCTTTCAAGCAAAGGAAACTCATGTGTAAAACAGTATGGTTGAAAACCCATGTGTAGAGAAAGTAAAAATGAATATCAACTCACACTTTATACTTTTTCAAACAAAATGGTTTACAAAACTAAATACACTGACTAAAACTATAAAACATCTAGAAAAAATATAGAAGAAAATCTTTGTGAACTTGGATTCAACAAAGACTTTTTAGGTAAGTTAGGCAAGGATTTCTTTAATAAGAAGTAAAATGTATGAACCAGAATGTAGTCATCAGTCATATATAAATGAACAAGCATAATGAGAATTATTAATGAGTGAGATTTATTCATCAACACTAAAATTTGAATTTCATATCATTTCTATAATCATAGAACATTTGTATTTAAAACAACTTTTCTCACTATACTGTAACAATAAAAATTTTTTAATAAAAATAAAATAACTTTTCTCAACCATTTAAAAATGTCAAAGCCAGGCATGGTAGTGGTGCCACTTGTAATCCCAGTACTTGAGAGGCTGAGACAGGAGGATAAGAGGTTTGCGGCCAGCCTCAGCTATTTACCGAGACCCTCTGCAACTTAGTGAGACCCTGTTTCAAAATAAAGAATTAAAAATAGGGCTGGGAGTATAGTTTGGAGGTAAAATGTCCTTGGGTTCGATCCCTATTACTGCAAAAAGAAAAAAATAAAGGAAAAACCACAGAGCATGTTGGCACATTCCTCCAAGAGGCTGAGATCTGAGGATCAAACGTTCAAGGACCACCTCAGAAACACAAGCAGACTCTCAGTGACCTACAGAGACTGTTTCAAAAAATAAAAGTAAAAAAGAGGTAGAGGTGTTGGTCAGAGGTAAAATATCCCCTAGTTCAATCTCCAGTATCACAAAAATAACTAAAATAAAACAAATTTTCTCCATTTACACACACGCACACGCAGGCACGCACACAGGCAGTGGGCCAAATCTGACTTATTGTACCAATATTAGGAATGGCTTAGGAAGATTTGAGAATGCTCTGATTATTAATAGATATACTTCAAAAATAACTGTGTCCAAATGGCAGACCTGGGGAAAGGAAGACTTGGTCTTGGTTTCGATCAAGAAGCAAACAGCTATTGAAACTTAGATTGACTTAGCTAAAGTAATTAGCAAGTCCATAGCAGAGGGGAGCTAGGACTTCCTCTTTCTAAAGAGAGATCTACATAATAATCCAGCTAGGATGGGAGGAGGGGATTGACCTTTGTGAAAGACACTTTGGTGGTGGTGGTGGGGGGTACCTTACAGGGTAAGGGGAGGAACCTTACAGGGTTTTTTACTACGTCAGAATTACGTGAACAAGATGGAGGGTGTCGTGTATAAAAAGTCCAGTCCACATGTTGTATCTTTGGTGGGGCAGTAATTTGAACCACCCCCCACCATGCCATTCTTGCATGGGGCTGTAACTATCTTCTGTTTTTCTATATTTTTAATAAACTTCTTTAAATCTTCAGCAAGAGTCCGGGCTAGTATTTACCCTTAGCTCAGGACAAGAACCCGTGGTTTTTCTGTTTTTCTGTTTTGGGTTTTTTTTTGTGGTTTTATTGGGAAATTATTCCCAGAGGTCTAATAAAGATCTCTGGGGACAGTTTCCCCCAAATGGTAACCCTCACCTCAAAACCATAGCACTTATGTGCCATAGTTTGCCTACTGCTCCATCACATGATTTCATTTAATTGACAAAATCAAATCAATAGCTGATATAATAAGAGGATTAACTAAAAATGAGCACAAGAAACATGTAAAGGTAAAGGAAATATTTTATGTATTGATTATCATAGTAGATATAGAACTATTTGTTAAAATTTAGAATATATTTTAAAAAGTAAATATTACTGAAAATAGATTATACATTTTTTTAATTTCAAAGTGCTAACCTAAAGTCAGCCAATAAAAAAACTCCAAGAGTCTATCTACTTAAGTACAAAAACATACTTCCTTTTTTACAACTAATGCCACTGAAAACTGTGTCAGTTTTATGAACTTTCTCTGTAACTTCAGATAATATGCTGATCTTTCCATGATGATGTCTCCCCGGCTTACATCAATATCTGCTAACACACAACAAGCAACATTACAGGAGGTTCAAGCCCATAAAACATGAACCAGAATGGGCGTGGCTTTAAGTAAACATTGAGTGAACTCTGCACCCACGCTTTTCCCACAGAAGATCCATTTCCCCATGCATGAAAATCTGCTGCGTATTTGTATATCTGTTCCATACTGTACGTTTCCACTGCACCCTGTGGATATACTTCACATCTCTGAGATACATCTCAGTAAATGGCTGGACACCATTTCATGAAATAACAAGAAGACAGAAAAAGGAAAATTAGAAAGAGCAATGCTTTGTCTCAGTACTAAAAGCACTGTAGGACCAGTCAAGTTACCAAAGCACACTGCAACATAAACCAAAAGTCCAGTTAAGTGAACTGCGCTATGCTGTAGTGACTGTGCCTCAGGGGAGTGAAAGTCCTATTTCACACATGGGGAGAAACCTGGTCAAATTAGTAGCAGAGCTAGTAATTATGCATCCTAAAGTGCTAGATTAGAAATACTTAAAACCCTATTACATAAGGACTGTAATGATCCCAGAGACCGCAGCACTCTTGAGGCTGCAGATGAGAATCCAATGATCCGGTTGTGATGGAAAAGGCTACGGAGAAGCTGTACTCTAGATAGTACCTGACTACAATAGTTTAAAGTAATAGAGAAGAGTTTGGGGAAGATTTTATATATTCATCTCACCAGTTCTCTAAAACAAGACACTATGAGGCAAAAAGGTGGCAGTATACAGCTAAATTACACTCCTTGCCAAGGAAACAAAGGGAAACATGTCTTCCCTTACAATTTATAACTTTTTTTTTTTTCATATTCATTTTTTGAAACAAGGTTTCTCTAGGTTGCTGAGAGTCTTCCTGTGTTGCTGGGGCTGTCCTTAAACTTTTGATCCTCAAATCTCAGCCTTCCAAGTACTAGGAATACACCTGCACCATCATTCCCAATGTTTTTTTGTTTCGTTTTGTTTTGTTTTGTTTTTAGCATTGGGGATTGAAGCCAGGGACATTCTACCTCCAAGCTACACCCCCAGCCCTATTTTTTATTCTTTATTTTGAAACAGGGTCTCAGTAAGTTGCAGAGGGCTTCATTAAGCAGTTGCTGGCAGTGAACCTGAAACCCTCCTGTCTCAGCCTCCCAAGTACTGGGATTACAAGCGTGTGTGACCATACCTGGCTCTAATTCATAAACAAGCAAAATTTTCTGCAATCTTCACCCCAGTGACTCTTGAACCAATCTAATCCCAGTTTCAACCCACTACCTAATTCTAATTCAATGTACCTAAAATGAATGGAGACATTTCTCAGTGTTCAACTTACTTGAGCTTCCAACAATACTTGAAATTATGCATCACCACTCTTACCACCTATTTGACTTTTGTTCTTTGAAGATCAAAGTCCAGGGACTCTTTTCTTTATTTTTATTTTACATGTTTTCTTGAGTTTTATTCATACCCAAGACCTCAAGTTCCATATATATATACATACATATACATCATTGTGTGTCCTCAGCTCAGATTTCTTCTCTGGGCTTCGATCTTCAGTTGTCCACTTAACTATTTGGATTTCTCAATGTCACCTCAAATTCAAGATGTACAAATCTGAATTCATAATTTTCTATGCAGATCAAATTCCTTGTGTTCCCCATTTCAATAAATGATGCCACCATTCAATTTATGTGAGTCTGAAATCTAGAGTTATTCTGAAAATGTCTCTCTCCTTCTAATGTATAAAGTATCTATCACTAAGTCATTTCAATTTTACCTCCTACGTGTATTTTTAATCTTCCTCTTCTCTCCATATCTACTGTCAATACTATAGGCTTTGTTTCCACCATTTTCAATCTAATCTAGGAAATAATCTTCTAAGTAGGCCTGTTTGGGTGTATTAGTAATTGAACGCAGGGGTTCTACTGAGCTATACCCCATTTTTTATTCTTTATTTTTTGAAACAGGGTCTCACTAAGTTGTAGAGGGCCTCACTAAGTAGCTGAGGCTGGCTGTGAATCTGCAATCCTCCTTTCTCAGCCTTCCAAATATTGGGATTACAAGAGTGTGTTACCACATCCAGCTAGGTAGGCTATGTATATCCACATTTCTCCTCCTCAATCTGTTCTATAAACCACAGGAAGAGGCATCTTTCCTTAAAATACGTATTTTTATTTCATTGCTAATGGCTTTAAAGAAATCACATGAGGACCTACAAAGCCATGTAAGTAATCACATGCCACATCACAATGCTTCAGTCAAGAACAGACTGCATACACAATGGTGGACTCATAAGATGTTAATATAGCCTAGGTGTATGGCAGATACACCATTTAGGATTGTGCAAATACACCCTATGATTTTTGCACAATGATGAAATTGGCCAACAACACATTACTTAAAATGTATCTCCATTGTACACATGATAACTGAAGCACAGCCACATGTTTAACATCAATCATGGCACTACCTCTTTTGCTTCTTTCTAAAGTCATTCTGGTTTCTTTCAATCCTTTGACTTCACATGTTACGTTCCCTTATAGGATCTTTGTATTTCATAAAAGCTTTTACCTCTGCCTAGGATAGATTACTATACAGTCAGTCAATCATCAATCTCTGTGTGTGTCTCTGTCTCTGTCTGTCTCTGTATGTCTTTCTTTTTTCTTTTTTTTTTTTTTTTTTTGGTACTGAGGGTGGAACCCAGGGGCCTTCTACCTCTGGGCTATACTTCCAGACCTATTTTATACTTTATTTGGAAACAGGGTCTCACTAAGTTGCTGAGAGCCTCACTAAGTAGCTGAGGCTGGCTTTGAACCTGTGCAATCCTCCTGTCTCAGCCTCCCAAGCGCTGGGATTACAAGTGTTTATGTCTTTTCTTAAACCAGCATTCTATCATTCTCTTTACTTCTACTTCTTATTTTTATCATTCAATGTTACATTTTTGTATTAAAATCTAAATAAACTATACTTACTTGCATGATTCTTATCTTGCATCAAAGAGATAAATATTATCATTCCTATAACAATCCTTTTTCTACAGGTAACTTAACTGGCTCTTAGTCACACAGCTGGTAAGTGGGAAAAGCCAGATCTGAAGTCAGAGTTGCTCTTCACCACCACAGGTTTGTATCTGCTTCACACATTCTTTTTTTTTTTTTTTTTTTTTTGGTGGTACTGGGGTTCCTGGAAGCCCTTCTACCTCTGGGCTACACTCCCAGACCTATATTATATTTTGAAACAGGGTCTCTTAAGCCAGCACGGCTGGCTTCGAACCTGTGTGATCCTCCTGTCTCTGCCTCCCAAGTGCGGGGATTACAAGCGTGCACCACCACGCCCGGCTCTGCTTCACACATTCTGATGGCTATAAAACCACATTTAGTGTATAAATCACATTTTATCAGTCATCTTTAAGGTGATCTGTCATAATTCATTACTCTGCGATATTTCTGTAATGACCTATTTTTAAACTCATATAACATTTTCTCTGGGGCATATATGCAAAACTATAATATTCATATACAAGTTCAGTGAATACCTCTAAGGTGCTCTCCAAAATAGCTTACCCCACTTAATACACCTGCAACCGTGGTAGGAAGGTTCCAGTTTCCACTTGTCCTTGGGATTATTATTCAACTTTTTAAGGTTTTATATCTTTAACATACATTCATTGATGTCTTTCTTTTTAGTTATCATTTTTCTCACTTCTCATGAAGTTTAGCCAGTTGAACAGCTCTCTTTAGGAACACCTGTTCCTACCCTTTACCCCACACTTTGGATCGAATTCCCTCAATTTCTCTTCCTGATTTTCAGGAGTACCCTATATGGTCTATATCTTAATCCTTTACAAGTTAAACAGAGCAAATGTCTTCTCCCAGTCTGTTAACTTGCCGTTAATTCAATACATTGTGTCCTTTGTTAAACAGAAATCTTTAATTTTGAGGTAATCAATACATTGATTTCTCCCCTTATCAACTGTGGTTTGGTGGCTGGCTATAAAAAAAGAGTACTTACCCCTAAGGTAATCACAAAGAAATTCCTGTTTCTTGTAATAGCTTTATAATGTTGCCTCTCATAGTTCAGCTTTTAATTGATCTGGTTTATTTTTATGTAATATGATATAGGTATTTAATTTCACTATTCTATATATAGAGATTCTATATTATCTGCAGGATTTATTAAATAGTTCAACCTTTCTTCCACTGAATTATGGATCTGTTTATGAATTCTGTATTTTAGTTCATTGGTATTTATGTCTGTTCCTACTCCAGAAAAATATGTTCACAATCAAATTCCAAATATAATGAAAAATCTGAAAGATCTTGAATACACAAACTTAAGGATATAACTTTCTAGTAAACATAGACCAGAGTTCTATAGTCAGCAACGTTCTGTAAAGGTCCTGATAATAGATATCTTTTGAAACTACAAATAGAACATGAAACTATCTTGTAGTGGTCTTTAATCTGTTTTCGCATAGATTGTTTTGACTATCCAGCCAAATCTATAGATGCTTTCTTAAAAAATAAAAAACAAACACAGTAGGCCATAGAGTCTCTGTCCCAATTACTCAACTCTGCCACTAGGAAAGTGAGTGCAAACATGGACAGCACACAAATAAATGAGCTTGACTATATCACAATAAAATTTTACCTACAAAAATAGGTACCAGGCAGGATTACTCTCATAGTTCATATTATGCAGATCCCTGATGTATACAAAAGTCAAAAATATGCTTGTAATATTTAATCTAAGAATTTTATTACAATAAAATATTTAAGACCCATACAATAACATAAATTTAGAAGTACTGCTTTTTCCACTGTCTTATGTCATAAAGGTGTCTTACCCAAATTTTCCATTATATTTTCTACATCAATGTCTCCATTACTACTATGGCAATTCACTGAATTCAGTATTGTACAAAATAAATTGTCTTTTTATTATCACTCACTTCTTAGGTAGAATCTTTTAAAAATCATTTACTGCTATTCCTGGAAATTTTATCTCCAGGCATAGTTTTGCTTGCTCCCCTCATCCTTTATACTTTCTTGAATCTTTCATGAAAGATGCTTTCATGAGCTAATTGTGTGTGTGTGTGTGTGTGTGTGTGTGTGTGTATGTGTACACACATGTGCACACACACAGTCTTGGAGACTGAACCCAGGGACATTCTACCTCTGAGCTATCCCCCCAGCCCTTTTTTTATTTTTTACTTTGAAACAGGGTCTTGCTAAGTTGCTGAGTGTTTGGCTAAGTGGTTAAGGCTGGCCTTGAGCCTGTGATCCTTTTATCTTAACCTCCCAAGTACTGGGATTACAAGCAACCCCACCAAACCAGATTAACATTACTCCTTTTTAAAGATATCCTTAAAAGTTTGTTCATAACAATTTCATTTGCCATTGTGAGGCCATGCCACTGCAACTCTTTGGATTTCTGTTAGATCTATTTTCTGCCTTTTTAGATTCCAGCAGGGATCGGTATCTAAAACTAGAATTATTTGTTTGAGGCCCTGTCAGGATGGCATGTTTTCTTTAAGCAGTGCCTTATAATTCAAAACAAAGAAGGTTAAGGCTCCTCACTAGGTATATTTTTAAGGAATCAATACATGCAACTTCTTTTTATTAGAGGGAAGATTTCAAGAGGAAAAAATCCATATGTCCCACGATTTGACTTTGTAACTCATTTTACCTGGTAAAATGAGCCTGTTTTGCTCTTCTTTGTAAAACCGTGTTACCATTTGTAAAACATTTTCCTTTCATTGAATATTGTAATCCTCTTATCCAAATTCCATGAAAATAACAGAAGTGTTTTTATTGAAAATACATTCTATTTATAGATTTTTTTTTTCCCCTGTGTGGCACTGGGGATTGAACCTAGGCATTCTACCTCCAAGCTACACCCCCAGCCCTATTTTATTTTTATTATAAACAGGGTCTCCCTAGGTTGATGAAAGTCTCACTACTTGCTAAGACTGTCCTTGTACCTGCAATCCTCCTGTTGCAGCCTCCCAAGTACTAGGATTATAGGAATGTACCACCACACCCAACTATATAGATTAGTTTTAGAAGAACTGACATCTTTACAATGATGACTCTTCAGATCTAAACATACCTCTATTGCCAATCCTCAAAAAAAAAAAAAGGTTCCTTAGCTTATAATGATTTTACAGTTGATTTTTTAATTCAATTTTCCTCCCTTCATTTGTGACCCAGCTCCAAGGGGTCCATGGATAAATCTGCATTTCAGTTCATTGGCTTCCTTTGCCATTGTGTTTATTTTTTATTTTTTAAGAAAGTATCTATAGATTTGGCCGGATAGTCAAAACAATCTATGGGAAAACAGATTAAAGACCACTACAAGATAGTTTCATGTTCTATTTGTAGTTTCAAAAAGAAAAAAGAAAAAAAGAAAAAGCAAGTTCCCCAACAATTTTCTAAGGCCAATATAACAATAATAATACTTTCTACTTTCCATTTCCATAATTCTTCATTACTCTCATTACACTTCAATATCACTTCCTTGGGAAGATATTTCTTAATATACCTGATCTGATTAGGTCAAATCTCTCCATAAAAATTTTTCAAAGCATCATAGAATATTTACCATAGTTGCACTTTTGTTCATGTATATGACTATTTGGGGTTTTTTGTTTTTTTTTTTTTTTGGTGGTGGTACTGGGGTTCCTGAAAGCCCTTCTTCCTCCAGGCTACACTCCCAGACCTATTTTTTTATATATTTTTTTATTTGGAAACAGGGTCTCTTAAGCCAGAGAGACTGGCTCTGAACCAGCGGGATCCTCCTGTCTCCGCCTCCCAAGCGCGGGGATTACAAGCGTGCACCACCATGCTCGGCTTGTATATGACTATTTGATTGGTCCCTAACACTATAATTAGAAAATAAAATCCATAAAGATTGTTTTGTCTTTCTGTTCCAAATGTAATCCTGGTGAATAGCTTAATACATGGTCCATAGCCCAGTTTTCAGTATTTACTGAATGTTTGAATTAATGAATGAAGCCTTTGAGCCAGGCTTGGTGACTCACGCTTGTAATCCCAGTACTTGGGAGGCTGAGACAGGAGGATCACAGGTTTGCAGCTAGCCTTGGCTACTTAGTGAAGCCCTGTTTCAAAATAAAGAATAAAAAATAGGGATAGGGGTGTAGCTCAGAGGTAGAATGTCCCTGGGTTCAATCCCCAGTACCACACACACACAATAAAATAAATAAATAAATAAGGCATTTTGTGTGTACTATTTAATAGTTGATAAAACAAAGCTATGAAGTTGGGTATGACTCAGTTCTTATCATCAGTAAGAGAAGATAGATAATGAACACATGAATATTAAACATAGAAACAAATTATAACACAAATTAACTGAAATATACACTAAACAAACATAAGAAAAATCATACTAGAGCACAAATAAAAGAGGCTATGATTATGCACTGTTCACAATACTTCCTATTTATAATCACCTTTTTAAAAACTTCTAGAGGAGAAACATTTTTTAAGTTTTTAAACATTCTGTCCTTGAAGGATAGGCAAAATTGTGATCGGCATCAAGAAAGGAGTGAATGTCAAGCTAAAGTATTTCAAATACAAAGCATAAAGGCAGATGAAAATTCAGGAAGTTGATAATATTGTCATTTGAAATAAGGTATATATGGGGAACAAGGAAGTAGGAAAATATAGTAGAAGGTGCTGGGAAAAGGGCTGAAGGGAGGATACCTTGGATTCTATGCTAAGTGTGATTTCCCATATCATCTCATATCAACTTAATCTTTTACCTCATAAGCTAAAGAAATCAGTAAGACATTGCTCAGAAGTATCACAAAACTACCTCAAAAGAATCAGATGTTTCATTGCTTTTAGACTAACAATGTATCTCAAAAATATTTTGGAAGGATCACAATAAAATAATCACATTGAAAAAAAATTTTATATCAAAACTAATAAAGTTCATGTTTTTTCTAATATATATAATAAAAATGGCTTTGTTTCTCCATTTTATTATGTCACCATTATTAATATCTGAAAGGCAATTGAGTTGAGGTCAATGTCACCTAAAGAATTAATCACTGAATAGGAAATATTTTGAACTAAAATTATTATCCCACTCACAATATGAAATAATCCTGATCTTAGAGGGTGAGATTAAAAATAAGTAAAAATACACTTGTAGCTGGTATCGGAACTAGAGAATGAGTCATCCTCATTATATAGATACCCTTTCTGACTCCAAGAGGAAAGTGTGTTTCGTTGCTTCTCTATAATTTGCTTCTTGAAGAAAACTATGTAACAAACTTAATTCTGAATTTTACAAAGGTGAATGGAAATAGAAATAGGAAAATCATTTTGAGTCCATTTATAACTATTCTACCTTCTGCCAACCAAAATAAAATAGTTTCTGGAAAAAGACAGTAGCAGGAAATACACTTTTATACACTGCTGCCTAGATATAAGACCATGTGTTCTTTACTTTAAAAAATTACCAAAAAAGGGAATTGGTTGGAGTATTTACATTGTTAACAATCTTCACTTAATTACATTTTGTCTCAGTTGCTATAGCTAACTATAACCTTGAACTATTTCATGATGCAGAAGAGGAGGTCAGCTCATATCACTCCTCCGTGCTGTTCCTCTACTTGGAATGCCTTTCCCTTTCTAGGCCAGATACAGAGGCAACTGAGCCTCACACAGTAAGGTGTGCTCAAGAAGCAGCACATACAGCATTACCTAACAAATAAATCAGAAACTGGTAATATGAGACCATGACATAGTAAATAGCTTTAATATTTAAAAAGTTTTAAGTAGCTAAAGTACTTTAGTTTCACAAATTATAAAATTCTCTTCCAAAATAATTGGGGAAAATAATAATGGCATCGGAATGTACATGGCAGAATGCACATGCCCAAATTTAGAAACAAGCCCAAATGTCTATCAATAGTAAAATAAAGTGTAGTATATTCAGATACTTGAATACTAGACAGCAATGAGAATGAATGAAATATAGCTGCAGACATAGAACTGAGTACTGCAAATATTATGTTGAGCAAAATAATATATATCCAATAGAAATGCATCACACGATTACACTTGTATAAAATTTAGAGAAAAATAGGCAAAAAATGATGATTGAAAAAAAATAACGCACTAGGTAGAAGTCAGGATAAAAGGTACCCTTGGGGACAGGAGGTAGTCCTCCTAAGAAAAGAACATAAGATGTTTTTCTGGGGGGGTAATTTTCAGCTTCTTGATCTTGGTGCTAGTTTCCAGATGCATTTACTGTTTGAAGATTCAATGAAATGCATACTTCCAATATATATACATTTCATTAAATAAATTATATTTTAATAAAAGCATTACTTAGCAATAAGCATTTTGCTAGTTTTAAGAATTTCTCTAAACATCATTTCTTCAACAAGAAGTCAGTCATGTGTATTATATATTTGATTGTTGCTGCCTTGAGCCGTAGGGAATTTAAGGTGGTTATAGGTATGTAACAGATGCAATCAATTTTAGATTATTCATATTGAAATTGATCTGTGTTGTACTTGAAAACATGTATATGCAGGAACTACCTTCCCATATATCAACTGCTTTGACCAATCAAGCACCAATAAGAAGTACGTGGCTGACATGAAAATATCCTCAATCTTCTGAATAAGTAGAAACAAGTGGCATTGTTTTAATTAAAATTAATGACCAAGTGCTATGTGCATATATATCACTGTCAACATGATATGGGACTATCATGCACCAATAAAGACATATTAAAAATTAGTTAACAACTTTCTCAAAATCCCTTCAATTTCTATTGCCGTTAGCCTTCAAAACAACTCAAACTGCCTCTCCCCTTATGAAATAATAACACACTTCTGCATGTGTTTTGAAACTTTACCTCTGATCCTCATTCTGCTCTAATGTAAGCTAATATGAGTAATAGCAAAGGAATCATTGTTTTACATTTTCTTATCATCAACAGATACAAGTAGTTTTTTAAAAAATATCCTTGTAAGCAACTCTCTCTGACCCAAAATCTACAGCTGTAATCTTCTGGGCTCTGGACAGAAGATTAGATCTGTAGACCTGGACTTGGCGGAAAAACTGCCCTGGACTCTTGACAGAAAAGACTGTAATAAATCACATTAACAATCAGCATGGCAATCAGTCATGGTGGTGCACGCCAGTCCTTGGAAGGCTGAGACAAGAGTCACATTTTTTTAAAAACCTGCCACAGCAACTTAGTGGGGCTCTCTGAAACTTAGCAAGACCCTGTTTCTAAACAAAAATTAAAAAGAGCTCGGGATGTAGCTTTGAGGTTGAATACCCCTGGGTTCAATCCCAGTACCAAAAGAAGAAAAAGAGTAGTATGAGTGGTAAATACCTTTTAAAAATATTTTTAAACTAAAAAGAAACAGGATCAACATGTTTTAATGTTTCAGGTCAATGTGAGAATAAATTGCTATAGTTCCTAAATTACACTTCATAACTTAATGAAATGTTCAATGAAAATAGACTTCAGTCGTCCAGAAAGTTTAGTAAATAGTGTATGTTCTAATATCCTTAGAGCATATTTAGAGTAAATAGTGTATGTCCTAAAATCCTTAGAGCATATTTAGATTTTCAGAATTATAACAATAAAAAAACCTGCTGAACCTTTCTTCAAAACCCTTTCCAAAACTATTTATCCAAAGATTGAATTTAGGGGTTAGTACCTCCTTAATGTCCTCAAGAAATTTTGATGAAAAAAGTATACTCTGGAATACACTGCATAGATGTTTTACTGGATAAATACAGTTTATACTTTTTATATTAAAACTGGGAGAACTGTTTTTTTTTTTTTTTAGCTATCCTTTAAACTATATTTGTTTTCATTTTATATCTCCATGGGATAATTTAAAGGTAGAAATATCAAACTTTAGCCTAAAAATATCCTCTCTAAGGGAAAAATATTCCGAGGGAAGTTTTTTCATACATACTCTTTGGTATGTTATACTATCAGAGATAATATTTAATCTATATAGATCAGCTTACTTACGTCTGGGGCTCCTTTTCATTTTGTTGTTTTTGCTGGGGCTGAAGAACGTTATTTACCAGTTCAGTGATCCCACTAAAGGGAAACCACCTGTTTAAATAAGCAAATAATGTGACTGAATAACCAAATGAATAACAAAGTTTTAATGTTTTATCCATAATAATAAAGATACACAGGCACAAAAGCTACAGCCAATGGAAATGTGAGCTTCAGTTATCACCCAGGCAGTCAGAATGTAGGTAAATTAAGTTTGAACACTTAACCAGTCCACAAGCAGGCAGCAAAAAACTACATCCAGTCACTATGTGGATGAAGTAAGAGGCTGCAGGCAGCTCTCTTACAAGCCAGAGAGTCAGAAAGCAGAAGACACACTAGCTGCAGCCTATCCAGTATTAGTGTAAGCTAATACCATCAAAGGTGCAGGAAGCAGAATGTGGCAGAAGTACAGAGTAGAGTCTACTGCACTCTTGGTACGTTTACTTACTGTGTCGGTTGTGCTTTGTGTTCTTCTTTGGCCCTAAAAAAATAAGTTTGCACAACTGAGTGCACTGTACTAGGAAGAAATTTGTATCTACAGATTTGATAGGTAGTATCATATTGGTCTTATATTAAAACCTTAATGATTTTTAAAATAATAAAATTTGGTAGATAGTATCATATGGTCTTATATTAATTAAAACCCTAATGATGCTTTTTAAAATAGTTATTAAGACCTGAAGTTTTCTGCCTATTTTTGACACTAAATGTTTTAAAGTAATTTTAAAGGTACCATATTAAACATAGATACATTTAGTTAACTCAAAATAAGTAGGTTTTCTATTTATTTTTTAAATGTCTTTCTTGATACAAATTGAAGTAAATATGTAAGTATTTTAAATAAAATAGTAGTTTATGAGTAAATGTTTTAAAGCCTCATAAATTAATTTCTCTATGCTTAAAGGAGTAGATAAAAGAATTGGGGATTATGTATCAATCTCTTCAAAATAGCTATTTTGAAACTATGCACACTAAATTTAAAATGTTCATAGGTTATTGAATATAATTGTATCATAATAAAAATGAATTTGAATTAAGTACTATACAAATAACTATAAATAAGTCAAGTGCTTCACTTCTAGTTCTGCAGGGTTCAACAGTCTATACCAAAACTACATACATAGAAATCCTGCTAATTTCTCTGATAAGAAATTTTTATACTATTCAAATATATGAAATCATGGTCAAAAATTATTGCATAAGTAGGCATTCAAACCTGATGGATATAATGTCAACATAAAAAAAATCCCACCTCGTGTGTCAACCTTAGTGAATCATTCTTGAAATTGCTATCACATTTTGTTATGTTGTTTTATTAAATTATCCCAGTTTATACTGTTTTCACAATATTTAGGAAGTGGAGACAAGTCCAATATAGAGCACTGGATATACAAATGAAAAAAAAAAAAAAAACTGGATACATGAAAGGTAGAGAAGGCTCAGACATGGGGTAGTGAAGACCTGGGTTAATCCTGAGAATATATCTATGTCTCAACACTCAGTAGACTAGCTCTTAGATTCATAAAGACTAAAAATTAATAGCTAAAACTGTTCACCAAAATCTAGGACTTTCAATATAAAGTTATACGAACAATGTAATAAAATTTTCTCTTCCAATCAAATTTACACTCTTTTACAATGTGTTTCTTTTTTTAATGATAAAAGCAATTCATGAAAAGAGATACCATGGTACATTTTTGTGTTCCAATGAATATAATTAGTAATATATCTCCATGAGGACCATTAAAAAAATCCTGTGTTCTCTGCATAAACTTCTGAGTTTATGCTAGAGCTCAAGCCAGACCATTTATCATTTAAATGTAGTCATACAATAAATTAATATTTTTAAGATATCTTTATCACCAAATATTATATAAGCAACCGGACACGGGAAAACTAAAGTGATCTTGTATTCTATCTAGGAAATTTGTATTCCTTTGAGAAGAAAGCAAAAATCTCTTACTAGAAAAAAACAATTCACAGCCAGGCATGGTGGTGCACGCTTGTGATCTCCATGCTTGGGAGGCTGAGACAAGGAGAATGGTGCAGGTTCGAAGCCAGCCTCAGCTGGATTAAGAGACCCTTCTTCCAAATAAAATATAAAATAGGTCTGGGCATGTAGCCCGGAGGCAGAAGGCCCCTGGGTTCCATCCCCAGTACCACACACACACACACACACAAATCACAAATAAACAAAAAGATAATATGGAAAAAGATTATCATATTGGCTCACCAAAATGTAGAGTAATTCAAAATTACCTTTCACCATATAACAGGTATATAAAAACAACATCAGCTAAATATGTAAATGAAAAGACATTTGCTAAAGAGGTCCCATGTGATAATCTATAAAAAATCATGTTGCTCTTAATGACAAGTTTTTATCTTAAACACATTAATATTAATCTTTAAATTTCCAATTCAAGCTCTTTAATTAAAAAATCAATAGACATAAAAATTTAAATTAATAAAATAGGAGCTTTTTCTGGGCTTTATAAAATATCTACATATTAAAAATGCAAACATTTGTATCATCTTACCAATAGAATTTGTATTATATATACTATAATGTAGTTAAAATGTCCTTAAATAAAATCAAGAGCATAAATTATTCTTGTCCTTTTGACCAACATTTTAGATAAATCAAATCTTAAACTATCTGACCATAATTAAAATTCATGTTGCCAAGCGTGGTGGCACATGCTTGTAATCCCAGTACTTGGGAGGCTGAGACAGAAGGATGGCAGTTCGCGGACAACCTCAGCTACTTCATGAGGCCCTTTGCAACTCAGTGAGACCCTGTTACAAAATAAAGAATAAAAAATTAGAGCTGGGGTGTAGCTCAGAGGTAGAATGCCCCTAGGTTTCACCTCCAGTTTTTAAAAGAATAAAAACAAAAAAATAAAATTTATGTTAAGATAATAAAGTAGGAATTGATAATATGAGGAAGTAATAATGTCACATATTTCTCTCACAGTATACTAACATTATTGACAACAAACTCCTATAGTCTTGTATTTCAAAAAGTTTATGAGGAACTTCTATTTTTCAATCTGAAGAAATAACAGCTTGGAAATTATCACTACCATCCTCACAAGAAGAAAAAGAAGAAAATAACAAACTGAAAATCGACAACTCTTCTCTGAGACTTGAGGTCACAGAGTAAAGGGCTTTCATAAAAACTAGACAGACAGATGAGCATATACAGAGTATCACAGTCGACCAGTAGCAGAGACCCAATAATAAAAACCTGAAGGTCAAGCCAATATCTGTGTGAACTCTTTAAACCGAAATTGCTGGAGGCGCACTGTGTACTACCTTGAAAGTTAAAACTCCAAATCTTAGGCTACACTCTACCTCTACCACAGTTCCATAAATTTTGCCTCCAGGAACTGTACCAGGCTCTTCCTGTACAAATCAGAGAAAAATCTTCTGCATCAGGCAAGGAGAAGGAAAAAAATAAGTATTTAAAAATATACCCAGAGCTCTATATTCACCTTAACAAGATCTGTCCTCAAAGGAAAGTATTATTAAAGGATAACCAACTGGCATTTTACCAAAACCTAACAGGCCTGGAGAAGGTAAATACCCACCTCTTTCTTCCTCTAGCCTTTGACGTGAGGATTTAAAATACCAAACTCAGCCCGGCGTGGTGGCGCAGGCTTGTAATCCCAGCATTCGGGAGGCTGAGACCAGAGCATTGCGATTCGCGGACAGCCTCAGCTACTTAGTTAGGCCCTCTGCAACTCAGTGAGACCCGGTTTCAAAATAAAGAATACAAAATAGGGCAGGGGCTGGAACTCAGAGGTAAAATGCCCCTCTGTTCCATCCCCAGACCCCAAAAAAAAAAAAACCCTCACTGTCTTTGGCCTTCAATGTAGGGAAGGGAAATACCCAACTCAGGCTCATTAAAAGACTAAGGCCTAATTACAGGAATATCAAATGCTTCTCTTTCGAACCTACCATCTTATATAATAACAAGAGAGGACAACTAAAAGAACTTAAAACTTTGCATACTATTTAGTAAATCATCTCCAAAACAGCAAGAGAAACAAATGCAAAGACAATCAAGGACATTTTAGATTCTAACATAAAACATCACACTAATAGCTTATCTTCGAGAATACATTTATGAGATATATTTGTGTCTTTTCCGTCAAAGAAGTAGTTTAAACTGAAACCACCATTTTGTAATCTGGCAGAGATTTACATTCCAAGAGACTGCAGGTGCTGACCCTCGCCCTGTCTTCCACTATAGCCAACCAGAAATAATGTGAAGCTGTAACTCCCACGAATAGGAGCTCAACGCAGAAGGATCACTGCATCAGGGATAGGAGGCCCACCTGGTTCTTTGTCAGGTGTTCTCTCTCACATACCTGGGACACTCTGTTTTGCAAGAAAGTAAAATCGCAGCTGGGCATACTGGTGCACACTTGTAATCCCAGCATTTGGGAGGCTGAGACAGGAGGATTTCGGTTCCCAGACAGCCCTAGCTACTTAGGCCCCTCGCAACTCAGTGAGACCCTGTTTCAAAAAAAGAATAAAAAACTAGGGCTGGGGTTGTCACTCAGGGGTAGAATGCCCCTGAGTTCCATCCCCAGCACCGCAAAAAATAAAAATAAAAAATAAAGTAAAATCGCCTTGCCAGTTTCGTATGTCTTTTATTAAAACCACAAAAAGTTATTTCTAACATTCCTAAGTTCCTTTTACCCAATTAGCCATGTCTGGTAGGAAAAATAGTTTAAAGACAAAAAGCATCAGATACGGTTCAGATATAGCATAAGTGTTAGAATTATCAGACTGAAAAAAATAACTGTGGCTAATAATAGAGTTCCGATGTAAAAAGTGGACAACACCAAGAACATATGGGTCACAGGAGCAAAGGAAAGAAGAAATCTCTAAAAAAGAATCAAAAGAAAATGCTACGAAAATAAAAAGTAACATAACCAAAATGAAGACTGCTGCCGTTGAAGAATTCATCAGTAGTTAGTCTTCACAAAAATCAGTGAGTTTGAAGATACATCAATAAAATGTTCTAACACTAGAAATGGGCAAAAAAAAAATTTTTTTTAATGGAACAGAATATCCAAGAAACAAGAGACAAGAGCAAAAGCTATAATGTATGTGTAATAGAAATTCTAGGAGAAAGGAACAAAAGAAAAAATTTTAAATGACAATGGCTGAGAATTATAAAAATAATTATAGCCACAAATTTCAAATCTAAGACGTTTAGAAAATATTAAACAGGATACTTATTAGCAAAAAAAAAAAATAGGTTTGTTTGAGCTGCTAGTTCTGGAGACTAGGAAATGCAAGAGCATTTTGACAGCATCTGTGTAGATTCTGGGGAGGGACTTACAATGGAAAAGCAAGGAGGTCCATGTGGAAGATTCAGAACACCTGGGGTTTCCATTGCTTTATAATGATCCACTCTCATGGGAATTAATCCATTCCCAGTGAGGACTAATCCCTCTTAATAATCTCATCACCCACCTCCCAACACTGTTACACTGGAAATCAGATTTCAAATGAGTTTCAAATGAGACTAAAGATATCTAAACCATAGCAGTGCTGAAGAATTCACACCTCAGTATATACCATTCAAACTACAGAAAGCAAAGAGAATTTGGGGGGAGAAAAAAAAAACTTGAAAGAAAACAAATACCCACCAATGTGTTGTCTATAAGGAACGAACTTTAAATATTAAATAAACCAGGCATGGTGGCACAGGCCTCTAATCCAAGTACTTGGGAGGCTGACACAGGAGGATTGCAGGTCCATGGCCAGTCTCAGTGAGTTAGCAGGGCCCTCCACAACTTAGTGAGACCCTGTTTCAAAACTTAAACCAAAATAACAGCCAGACGTGGTGGCACACGCTTGTAATCCCTGCGCTTGGGAGGCGGAGATAGGAGTATCGAAGCCAGCCTTGCTGGCTTAAGAGACCCTGTTTTCAAATTTAAAATGTGTGTGTGTGTGTGTGTGTGTGTGTGTGTGTGTGTGTGTGTGTATAGAATAGGTCTGGGAGTGTAGCCCAGAGGTAGAAGGGTTCCATCCCCAGTACCACCAAAAACAAACAAACAAACAAAAAACTAAAATAAAATAGGGCTGAGGGTGTAGCTCAAAGGTAGATGCCCCAGGGTTCAATCCCCAGTAACATACACACACACACACACACACACACACACACGATGCTAACACACACAATGCTAATGCTAACACTAAGAAAAAGAAAGCTGAAATAGCTATGCGAATTTTAAACAAAGCCAAAGCCAAACTCAGAGCAAGAAAAATAATCAAAGATAAAGAGAGGAATTTCATAATGGTAGAGTGAATTACCCAAGAAGACATGGCAATCCTTAATGTGCACATACCTAACAGCAAAAACGCAAAATACGAAATACAGTAGGCAAAACTTGATAGACATGCAACAAGAAATAGATTAATCCACTGTGCCATTTAGTTCCTTTTATTCTTTTTTCTTTCTTTCTTTCTTTCCTCTTTTTTTTTTTTTTCGGTACTGGGGATGGAACCCAGGGGCATTCTACCTTCATGCTAAACCCTACCCCTTACCATATATGAAATAGGTCTAATTAACATTCTAGAATGCTTTAAGGACAGAATACCCATTAAAACTCAAGTGGAACATCCAGGGAGATAGAACACTTTGTAGGCCACAAAATATGCTTTAATAAATTTAAAAGACTACAAATCACATAATCTATGCTCTCAGTTCACAATGGAATTAAGCTAGAAATCAGGAACAAAACTATAGTGGAAAAATTCAAAAATATCTGCAAATTAAGCATGGGTCAAACAAGAAGTCTCAAAACATTAAGAATATTTTAAACTAAATGAAAATAAAAATATAACCTATCAAAATCTGTGAGACATACCTAAAGCAGAGCTTAGGTAAGAATTTCTAACACTTGATGCATACATTATAAAACATACCTAAAATCAATAAATTAAGTTTCAACTTTAGTAAACTGTAAAAGGAACCATATAACTCTAAAGTAAGCGGGATAAATTAGTAATAATAATAATTAGAGCTGAAACAAAAATCTACAGACGCCAGTAACACCAAAATCTGCTTCTTTGAAAAATTAATACATTGATAAACCCCAAGCTAGGCTAAAGAAAAAAAAGAAGACAGAAATTACTGATATTAGAAATGAAAGTCCATCACTACTGATTTCATAGCATTAAAAAGATAATAAACATTATTATGAACAATCTTATACCACAAATTTGATACTGATTAAATTGACCATTTGCATTATGGCACAAGCCTGTAATTCCAGTACTCTGGAGGATAAGGCAGGTGGATCATAGGTTTGAGGCCAACCTCAGCTACTTAATGAGGCCCTCAGCAACTCAGCAAGACCCTGCTTCAAAATTAAAAAGGAAAAGAACAGGGAGTATAGCTCAGAGGTAGAATGCTCGTAAGTTTAATCCAAAAGGAAGGAAGGAAGGCCAATTCCTTGAAAGATATAATTTAGCAAAACTCATGCAAGGAAGAACAATCACCCAAATATGTCTTTAAAAAATAAATAAGTTAATAATAGTCTCGCAAAATAGAAGTCATTACGCCCAAATAGTTTCACTAGTGAATTCAACAAAACATTTAAAGAGAAAATTATATCAATCCTCTACAATTTCTTCCAGAAATGGAAGATGGGGAAACACTCCCTAACTTGTTCTATTACGGTAACATCTATTACGGTAGCACCCTAATACCATAACCAAAGAAATTAAAATTACAAACCAATATCTCTCATGAATTGAAGTGCAAATATACTCAACAAAATATTAGCAAATAAACTCCAACAACCTATAAAATCAATTGTACACTACAACAAAATAGAGTTTGTCCCAACTGTGTTGGTTCAGTATTTTTGGGGGGAAAAAAGCACAATCCATCACATCAACAGACCAAGGAAGAAAATTCCAGTGCAGAAAAGAAATTTGCCAAAATCAAACATGATAAAAAAAAAAATCTCAGCAAAAAGAGTGTCCTTAGGTTGATAAATGAAAACTCACAATTAACACCATACTTAATGGTGAAAAACTAGAAGCTTTCCCTTTAAGACTAGAAACCAAGACAAGATGTCCTCTCTCACTCCTGCTAGTCAACATCACCTAGGAAGTCCTACCTAACACAGTAAGACCAGAAATTAAAGGTACACAAAATGGAAAGAGTGAACTAAAACTGTATTTATTCATAGATGAATGAACATCTATAACTTTTTATATAAGAAACTTCAATAATAAAAAAGACTTCTAAAATTAATAAAGTATATACAATATTCAGTATACTTTATTAATAAACAAATTACATTAACCTATTATTAGTAGTTCTGTTAGAGAAGCAAGGTAATGGATGATTTAATTTTTCCCTCTATTCTTCAAAATTTCTCAGAATTAAATATATATAATATTTTTAAGATGCCATCAGGTTTAAAAGAGAATAGAAGGGTGTAGTGGCACACGCTTGAAATCCCAGTACTTGGGAGGCTGAGACAGGAGGCTCGTCCAAGTTTGAAGTCAGCCTCAGCTACTTAGTGAGGTTCTCAGCAACTTAGTGAAATCCTGTTTCCAAATAAAATATAAAGGTAGAAAGCCCTTGGATTTCATCCCCAATACCACACACACCAAAAAAACCTCAGAAGAAACCATTCAGTGTGTCCTATGATTATAGGCAGTATAAAAATTAACCAACCTCACACAAATGGATATACAATCAATTTTCAAAGTCTTTATGAAGAGAGTTTTGAGCAATGCATGGTGGGGCACACCTATAATTCTAGTACTTGGGAGGCTAGGACAGGAAGATCTCAGGTTCAAAGCCAGCCTCAGCTTAGCAAGATCCTCTGCAACTTGGTGAGACCCTGTTTCAAATTAAAAATCAAAATAGGGCTGGGGTGTAGTTCAGAGGCAGGATGCCCTTGGGTTCAATCCCTAGTACCCCAATACCTGTTTTAAGAACCCTAACTTGTTCCTTGAACCCGAACTCTTCTTGTTATCAAGTGGAGCGCTGTCTGTAGGCAGCTGGCCAAGCAGCCAGGGGAACTGCTCTAGTCACTCCGGCATTTGCACATGTCTAGCACACTCTATATCCTTTTATAATGAAATTACACAAACATAAAGGAAGGAAGTAGCAGCAGTAAATCATGCTGACATAGCACAGGTTATTTATTCTGAGCAGGATGGTTGACAAAGGGACCTGCTGCCACAACATAGGAGAGCACTTAAAATAACAAGGTTTTCTGAAATAACTTAAAAGCATAGACACTAAGTTACTATATTCCATCCATAAACTCTTCTCAAAGAAAATGGGGCCAGTGAGGGTGAGAAAACAGAGGTGGTGACACGCTGGAGGCCAATCAAGAAACAACACATAGCCCAATTTGATTTTGTCAGTTGTCGTGTGGAAAAGTATGGGCTTTGGTGTTGAGAGCCTGAGGTCTGAAGGTTAGCTTCGACATTCAATACCTGGCAAGTCACTTAACCAGTTTATAATCTATTTGTAAATATGGGAACTAACCAACTAAGTCTTAGAGTAATAGAATTAAATTTGAAACCAGATGAAACTGCATAGTATACATTTTATTGTTTCTTTTCTAATGTTCCACAAGTTTGAAATGTTTCATAACTATAAAGCAATGTAGTATCAGTGGCATATAGTTGGCCCTTAATAAATGTTGGTTCACTCCCTTGGTACAGACATGAGAATAATATTAATACTAGATGTCATTCACCTGTGGAATTTTATTCTATTTTAGTACACAAACATTTACACAAGGATTTACTACATACCAGGCACTGTTGTAAGTAATTTACAAATATTAACTTATTTAATCCTCTTAACTCTGTACGGTAGACACAATTATAACAGGGACTTACAGGCTGCTTTTGCTAAAAGCTCTCACTGCCTCTTCACTTGGGCTTGCATATGTACGATGGGTAACTAAAAGCAGAATAAAGATTTGGCATCTCTGTCACTATATTTTTTTTCTGTCTCTATACTACCTTAAATTTGGGGTCAGCTTCCAGCTCATGTTATGAAGATGTGTTGGTCATGTAAAGAATATCTTCTAAAAACTGCTGATACTCAGCCCTAAATTTACCTAACCTCTCTCAGCCTTCTTTAAGACTAAAGACACTACAATCAGAATAGCTAAGTTTTGTTTTGTTTTGTTTTGTGGGGACTTTTTTCGGTACCAAGGATGGAACCCAGGGGTATTCTACCTCCGAGCTACATCCCCAGTCCCCCCCCCTAACTTTTTTTTCTTTATTTGGAAACAGGGTCTCACTGAGTTATAAAGAACCTCACTAAGTAGCTGAGGCTGACCAAGAATCGTGATCCTCCTGTCTCAGCCTCCCAAATACTGGGATTACCAGTGGGCACCACCACACCCAACAAGCTAAGATATTTTTAAGATATCTTGGGTACAATTACCCAATGATGGAAAATGAGCCTGTGCCCAAAAATGGAAGCCATTGTCTCATGACAGGAATTGCATTGCCCATTCAAGGATAAAGACTTTTCCAGGATTTTGCAGAAGTAGATCTGAGATTATTGTCAACCAGACCAGTTTGACCAAGGCTGCTTAACTATGCATACCTCTTGCCCCTGCTTCAAATTCTTCTCTTACTTAAAAATGAAACATATCAGTAGCACCAAGGCCTAAGGATACTTGGTCCCCCCCTATCATCCTAGTATGGCTATAGTGAATAAAGTTTCTTCCCTACTTTACCATTACATTTTTGTTTGATTTGTGAGATAGATGGCCATATCTGGTAAACTGGGACTCTGAAGTCAGGACACTGGCCTAGGACTCCAGCAACACTGTTATTATCCTCATTTTAAAACCAAGTCATACGGATTCCTTTCATCTTACCACTTCTCTATATTTTCTAGTTATTTTTAAGTAACAAAAATAAAATGATGTACAAAAATAGAAAAGCCCTCCTTTTTAAGAAAGCCCTCCTTTTTAGAAACATGGAGGGGTCAAGAAAAGTAAAGATTCAAATATAATACCTAAAAATAATATTTTCACTTTTCAACAGAATTTGAGTTTGTATTTTGTCAGGCACTTTTATGTAATTGAGACATGCTTTGTAGACTGGCATGGTGGTGCATGCCTGTAATTCCAGCACTTGGGAGGCTGAAACAGGAGGATTGCAGATTCAAGGCCAGTATCCAGTAACTTAGTAAGACCTTGTTTCATAACAAAAAATAAAATATAGCTAGTGATGTAGCTCAAAGGTATAACACCCCTACGTTTAATACCCAGTAGGACACACACACACACACACACACACACACACACACACACACACACAGTATGTTTGATGCTTCAATTGCCTATCTTCCTTGTTCAAGCTATAAAAAATTATGAAACCTGTAAAAATCAAGTTTTTCTCTTCAAGTTTTTTCTTTTTGTCTTCATCTTGCTCCTGATTCTCACAGTAAGCCTAGTTAAAAGCTGCCAGCAACATCCATGCCATGACCTGAATGCTGGACTGACTTAAAATTTTTCCACAAGGTTAATTAGTCCATCACCTTTAAATTAAGCCCCATAGAAAGTCTCCAAACAGAGCAAAATATAGCCAAGATTTTTGCCAGAATGCAACACAAATGGCCTCTATTCCAATTCCCAACAAAGCCCTAATTTCCATCTGAAATCTCATCAGCATATTCTTTATTGTCCACATTCCTATCGGCATGGTGGTCATCTGAGCTTCCAACAGAATTGCTCATTAAGCTCTGTTTATGACATTCTAAGGATTCTCCAGCCTGCATCTTCAAATATGCATCTTTCCAAACTCCTCCAGCAAACAAGTTCCAAAGGCTTCTGAACCACATGGTCAGGTATAATTACAGCAATGACCCCACTCCTGGCACCAATTTCTGTATTAGCTGGCTTTTCATCACTGTGACCAAAATACTTAAACAGGAACAACTCAGAGGAAGGAAGGTGTATTTGGGTTCATGTGTTTTAGAGGTACAATCCATGGTTAGCTGGCTCTAAGAAATAAACACCATGGCAGCAGTGTGTGGCAGAGGAAAGCTACTCAGCTCAGGGCATCCAGAAAGCAGAGCAAGAACGAGAGTGAGAGCAACACAGTTACTTCAGAAGGCACCAGGAAGGGCTATATCCCCATGGCCATGCCCCTAGGGATCTAGTTCACCCAGCCACACCCTAAATGCCTGCAGTTGCAACCCAGTAAATCTACTCAAATTATTAATCCATCGCTCTTCACCTTGCTCCTGATTCTCAATACTCAAATATTAGCCCACTGATGAGGTTAGGGCGCTCATAATTCAATTATTTCATTTTGAACATTCTCACACATGAGGTTTGGGTAGACATTCTTATACCTCTTCTGCTACCAACTAATTACAATCATTCACTCCTGCCAACTTTCCCTTGATCTGTATAGAAAATGAATACAGTAGTCATTGAAGAAGCAATATACTAGCAGAAGCGCAGTAACAAAAATAGCAATAATAATAACAAAATAGTCCAGGCAAATACAGGACTGCAGCTACAAATATGCGGATATCAATAAAGAATAATTATAATTATGTGGTATAGCCCACAACATAAAAATCTACAAACAGATTTAAAAGTATTCCAAGGAGCTATTTCAAATAAAAATGACAGATCTGAATGATTTTAAATAAAGCACACATCGATATAATAATATTAAAAATATCTATGTCCTTCAGCAGTGCATCCAAAAATAAGAGGAAGCTCTTTTTACCATTTAGAACTACTGACTGCACTTACTATAACACAATGATAGTCAATCCAAAACAAAAAATCAGTGAAGATCATTTTATTCAGTTTAGAAAAATAATCATTTTTGCTTTTCATGCTTTAAATTTACATAAAGCATACATTAGATGTTTAAAATTTATGTTAATCTAGTGCCATTGAAATCCTAAATTTACTGGCTCCTTTATATAACTGGATATGTGATTTGCGACTGTTTTCAAGGGTTCTGGCTCCCCAAAGTTCCGGAGAGACAAGATACATGAACTAGACCTAACAACTTCGCAATTCAAAATTACCTCTGAATTTTTTGTAATCAACCTGACATTATTACCAAATTAAGAATTGGAAAAGCCAGGCATGGTGGCACACACTTGTAATCCCAGTACTTGGGATGCTGAGATCGGAGGATGGTAGTTCGTGGCCAGCCTCAGCTTATTTAGTGAAGCCCTTTGCAACTTAGTAAGACCTTGTTTGAAAATAAAGAATGAAAAATAGAGCCGGGCGTGGTGGCACACGCTTGTAATCTCAGCATTTGGGAGACTGAGGCAGGAGGACTGCACAGGTTCAAAGCCAGCCTGAGCTACTTAGTGAGGCCCTTTGCAACTCAGTAAGACCTTGTTTCAAAATAAAGAATAAAAAAATAGGGCTACGGACGTAGCTGGAAGATAAAATGCCCCTGAGTTCCATTCCCAGCACTGCAAAAGAAAAAAAGAATGAAAAATTGGGCTGAGGTACTCTCGGAGGTAGGATGCCCCTGGGTCCCATCCCCAGTACCACAAAAACAAACAAACAAACAAACAACAAAAAAAAAAAACCAGTGAGAAAACAAAAACTAAGAGAACAAAATAGAAACTATAGTGCTATTTAAGTACAGTAAGTACCACCTTATTTCACTATAATTATAATATCTTATTATAAATTGTATATCTTCAAACTGTGAATCAAAATTTACCTATTAAACTTTCAGAATTTTTCTTAATACAAAATTCAAAAAGGAATTTACAAAAGTAAAGGAATAGATGGTAGAATGAATAAAGACCTCAGGACTTTAGAAGAAATCCCTGCATATTTTCTTTGCTTAATGGTTTTGCCCCTTCTAGATCCCAATGGGCACCGCAGAGATCCATAAAACAAAAAGGCCAACAGGCAACCAAAAAAGAAAAAATCTGCTATCTCTAACCAGCAGAACACAAACATCTTGACTAAACTTACTCCACTCCAGGCAAACAGCATGAAAAAGTAAACTCCTGCTTCCCACTGAGCACTGCAGCTGCACAGATTGTCAGCAGAGCTCTGCCTCCCTTAAGAACAAGGAGCACCCTCTCTCTAAGCATAGGGCTTGTGGGAAAAGCTCTATTTTCCCCAGATACAGAGTCTGAGCAGAGCCTATCTTGCATCCTTGGCCTTTTTGTCCCATCCCATCCCAGGGAACTGGGTGTCATAGCCACTGAAACTGTGAACAGAACCTTGTCCTCATCCTCCATCTCCACAATACAATCACTTCCCAACTTGGGCATGGAAGGAGGATGGCTGAGAGGAGGGAGCTAGAAGAGGGGATTTTCTAAATCAGCATATGAAGTTGTAGCAGATCTCTGAGCAGCCAGTACATGAAGCTGAAGAAAATCAGCACAATAAAAGCTTTGAGAACTCAACCGTGGTATAAAATGCCTCCGGACTTGAGATTGGCCCCTGGATAATAGATAAGAGGGGCAGATCAGAAGAATTTTATGGAAGACTTTAAAAACCAAACTGACATTTGAACCACAGCCCACGAAAGGTAGGCCAAATTATGTATCCCAAACAGGTTAAATACATGCTAAAACAAAAAAAATAAGAAAAAGAGTGTTATAAAAATAAGATGCCAAAGGGCCAGGATATCATCTAAAGCTACTTGTTCAGAACTATGAAAATCTCATTTCAAATGAAAAAACAAAGACAACAAAACAGATGCTAACACTGAGATGTGTCGACTATGTTAAAGCAGCTATCATAAGAAGGCTGTTCCAAGTAATTCTACTTTTTTATATTTGTACTGGTGCTTATGGTCTCATAGTGCAGTTCACAGTGATGGTGACAAACATGCACACAGCACTAGGTGAGCTTTCCCCAGGCTCGCTCTCCACTCCTCCCCTTCCTTATAATTATGTTCTTCAAATAAATGGAACCATAGGAAGTTTCAGCAAAGAAAGATATAAAAAATAACCAAATGCCAAATGGAAAGTTTAGAACTGAAAGACACAATAACCAAAATAAAAACTTCCCTGGATGAGCTCTATAACAAGAATAAAGGGGGGAAAAAAGCAGTTAGCTTGAAAACAGAACAATAAATATATATTTAATCTGAAGAATAAGGGCTGGGCGTGGAGGCACACGCTTATAATCCTAGCATTCGGGAGACAGAGACTAAAGGATCGCAGTTCACAAAGAGCCTCAGCTACTTAGTGAGGCGCTTCGCAACTTAGTGAGACCTTGTTTCAAAAATTAAACAAAGACTAAAAAATAGGGCTGGGGTGTTGCTTGGAGGTACATTGCCCCTGCATTCCATCCCCAGTACGGCAAATATAAATAAATAAATAAATAAATAAATAAATAAATAAATAAATAAATAAATGAAAAATAAGCTGGGCATGGTGACACACTTTGTAATCCCAGTTCTTGGGAAGATGAGACAGGAAGATCGCGCAGGTTCAAAGACAGCCTCAGCAACTTAGTGAGACACTATTTCCAAATAAAATATCTCTGGGATATGTACACAATGGAATTTTACTCAGCCATTAAAAAAAACACAATTGCAGCATTTACAGGGAAATGGATGGATCTTGAGGACATTATGCTAAGCGAGATTAGTCAATCACAAAAAGTAAGGAATCAGATGCTTTCCCTAACATGTGAAAGCTAAGGTGAAAGGGCTCATAGGAGGAACTCCAGGTAAAAAAAGAGATCCTATAGAGCAAATAAGGCAACCTAACTGTGGGGATGGGAGGAGGGGAGAAGGAAAGTCTTTAAAGCACAAGAAGTACTAATTCATATCATAGTCAACCACTAAGCCAAGCATGATGGGGAGGGATTGAGGTGGGGACAGAGTGAGGGCTGGCTGGGTGATGTGTGCATTTATGTCTACACAAGTTTTTTGTTTCATTATGATGTGCAAATACAATGCACCATAAATACTATATATATGCATATATAGTATTTATATACAAATATAATATATTTAATATATTATAAATATATAAATTTATAATATATTATAATATATTATAATTTAATTTATATATAATTATATATTATATATAATTTATATATTTATATATAATTTATATATAATTTAATTTAATTATATATAAATTTATAATATATTATAAATATACAAATTTATAATATATATATATAACATAGGTCTGAGGCTATAGCTTGGAAGTAGAAGGCCCCTAGGTTCCATTCCCAGTACCACACACACACAAAAAAAAAATCGAAAACACACTGAAAAAATGAACAAAGTCTCAGAGGCCCAGATCGAGCAGTTAAAGGGAATAAACACATAACATTGATGTCTTCAGAGTCCCAGGGGTAAAAAAGAATACGGGACTGAAAATTTTTGAAGAAATATGACTAAAAACTTCCAAAATTGGGGGGAAAATCATAAACATACAGCTTCAAGAAACTGCATGATGCACACTTGTAATCCATGTTCTTGGGAGATTGAGACAGGAGTATCATAGGTTCAAAACCAGACTCAGCAACTTAGTGAGGCCTTGCGCAACTTAGTGAGACCCTGTTTCAAAATAAAAAATAAAATAAAATAGACCTGAGGGTGTAGCTCAGAAGCAGAATGCCCACAAGTTCAATCTCCAGTACCACAACAAAAGAAAAAAGGAAAGAAAGAAACTGAGTAAAGCCAGGTGCAGTGGCACACACCTATAATCCTAGTACTTGGAAGGCTGAGACAGAAGGATCCCAGGTTCAAAGCCAGCCTCGCCAACTTAGTGAGGCCCTCCACAATTTAGTAAGACCCTGTTTCCAAATAAAAAAATAAAACAGGGCTGGGGGAGTAGCTTGGTGCCCCTAGGTTCAACCCCTAACATCATAGAAAAGGAAGGGAGGGAAGGAAGAGGGAGTGTGGGAAAGAAGGAACCGAGTGACCCACTAATAGGATAAACCCAAAGAAATCTATGCCAAGATGCGTAATAATCATATTTCTGAAAACTAAAAACAAACACCAAACACATATATATTGAAAGCAGCCAGAGAAAAATGACCATTCAGGAGACAAAGTAAGTGAGATGATGCCTGGAAAGCTTTTAGCACAATGCTTAGGATATACTAAGTAAGAGCTTTTTGGAAAAATCAATATGCTTTAGCTAACAGGTACATAAATAACCCAGATAGAAAGTAAAAAGCAACTGGGTATAGTGGCACACACTTGTAATCCCAGTAGTTGGGAGGCTGAGACAGAAGGATCACAGGTTCGAAGCTAGCCTCAGCTACTTAGTGAGGTTCTCCATAACTTAATGAGACCCTGTTTCAAAATAAAAAATAGAAAACAGGCCTGGCGGCGGGGAGAGCTTGGAGGTAGAATGCCCTGGGTTCAATCCTTAGTACCAGAGAAAATAAAAATAAAGTAAAAAGCAAAGATCCTATCTTGGTCATCCCACTTATGTACAGAAGCAGACCATTTTCCTACCAAGAGACAAAGCCAGACTTTTTCTTAAAAAGAAGTTCTTAGCCATGTGTGAGGTGCACGCCTGTAATCCCAGTACTCTGGAGGCTGAGACAGATGATTACAGGTCCGAGACCAGCCTCAGCAAGCTAGCTAGACTCTGAGACCCTGTTTCAAAACAAATTTTAGCCGGTGTGGTGATACACACTTGTAATCCCAGTAGTTGGGAGGCTGAGACAGAGGGATCACACTGGTTCGAAGCCAGCCTCAGCTACTTAGTGAGGCTCTCAGCAACTTAGTAAGACCCTGTTTCCAAATAAAAAATAAAATAGGTCTGGGAGTATAGACCAGAGGTAGAAAGCCCCTGGGTTCCACCCTCAGTACCACCAAAAGAAAAACAAACAAATTTTAAAAAGGCTGGGGGTGGCCAGGCATAGTGGTGCCCGCTTGTAATACCCACGCTTGGGAGGTGGAGACAGGAGGATCATGCAGGTTCAAAGCCAGCCGCGCTGGCTTAAGAGACCCTGTTTCCAAATAAAATATAAAATAGGTCTGGGAGTGTAGTGCAGAGGTAGAAGGGTTCCATTCCCCAGTACCACCAAAAAAAAAAAAAAAAAAAAAAAAAAAAAAAAAGGCTGGGGGTGTAGTATAGCTCAAGATTACAATGTCCCTAGGTTTAATCCCCAGTGACAGAGGAGGAAGAGGAAGAATAATAAGGGATGAAGGGCCTTATCTCCTTTCCAATTTTGGAACAAATATTTAGTTGAAGCCCCAGAATTCTTGGTCTGTAAGATTTTGAGACTAAGACTTGCTGCTGAAAACCCATTCTATAATAATGCCAAAGAATATTATCCAATCAGGTAAGTGACAAATAAAATCCCGGTATTAGGACAGAGTACAGTTTTGCTCCTAACACTGTTTCTTCTTAATTTGTCAGCAACTTGCTGCCACTTGAACTAGCCAAATTTCTGCAATCTCCTATTGAATATTTTTCTGACAAAAAAAAAATCATAATCTCAATGAATCAATTTGCCTAAAATTATGCATAAGCAGATACATATGGATTTTGTTATCTTGGCAACCTTGACTAGCCAAGATAACAAACTTCCTTCTAGCCCTCCTAGCCTAGTCATTTCTAAATGTAGCACAAGACCAAAGGAGCTACAGTGGAGCCTCCAATGCCTGTATGCTACTGAACTGCTTTGGATTCCAGTTTGCACAGAGGTTTTGAGGTAGAATGGAAGAAATTTAAAAATAGGTAGAAAGGAGACATAAGGAAAGAATGAGGAAAATATAACTTACTATGAAAGCTAAAGGTTCTCACTCCCCAAGCCAAGCCTGGCCCTCTAAAGTTTCTGGGAAATTCACAAATCTTTACTCATCCTTGAGCACTGTTAATTATCCCACCAATGAGGGTCTTCATCAGCAGAGATATCTATTGATCAGACATAGCAGAGAAGGTGACCAGATTATCATATCGAAAAATCACCCATTTGTGATAATTTTGTGATAATTACCATAGGCACTGTTAACTATCTCATCAATTAATAGTTTAAGCCAAAAGCATGTCTGTGATCCCAGTACTTGGAGAGCTAAGACAGGAGGATGGCAAGTTTGAAGCCAGCCTCAGCAATTTGGTGAAGCTTGTATCAACTTTAGTGAGATGCTGTTACCAAATTAAAAAGAAAAAAATAGGACTTTGGGGGTGTGTCTCAGAGGTAGAATACCCTGTGTTCAATCCCCAGTATGTGCACGCACATGCACTTACACACACACACACACACACACACACACACACACACACACACTACAATCTATTGATCAGACAGACAATGGAGACCACGTCAGGATTCCGAAGATGATCAGACCAACCAAAACCACCTTGTGATCCCTGGACTGCTCACATACCTTCCAATACCCACCCCTCACTAAGTGTCATTTAAAGGAAGAGCTGTGAACCTTCAAAGCAAGTCTCTTGCCCTGGATATAGCCCACATTCTCCCCTGGAGATCACACACACACACACACACACACACACACACACACATCATTTTTTTCAGTAGTGGGAATGGAGCCCAGGGGCATTCTACCTCCAAGCTACATCCCTAGCCCTATTTTTTATTCTTTATTTTTGAAACAGTCTCACTGAGTTTTCAAAGGGACTCACTAAGTAGCTGAGGCTGTCTTCGAACCGCAATCCGCCTGTCTCAGCCTCCCAAATGCTGGGATTACAAACGTGCCCCACTACCCCCAGCTCCCCTGAATGTGTATTTCTTGCTTTCCTAAATAAATCTCATTCAGTCTCTTAGTGGCTTGTGCTAAAATCCTTTTCTTTAAGATAAGCAAGGACTCCACCAGTCCTAAGTTGAGTTCCCATTCCCCTCCACTAAGAGTTCCTTGGACCCTTCTCTGAATCTTTCCTTCTCTAGTGACAGCTCCACCTAAATTAAGTGTTGAGGTATGCACCTCTAACAAGTACTATTGCTCTGGGCTTATGTAAAAATGGTGATGGAATTCAAGGGCTTCTGCAGTAAATCTGATTTAGTTCAGGTACATTCTTTGAAGGCTTTGTATGTATTTCAAAAGTTGTTTGCAGCCGGGCGTGGTGACACATGTTTGTAATCCCAGCATTTGGGAGGCTGAGACAGGAGGATGGCAGTTGGAGGAAAGCCTCAGCTACTACTTAGTGAGTCCCTTTGCAACTCAGTGAGACCCAGTTTTAAAATAAAGAAAAAATAGGGCTGGGGGTGCAGCTTGGAGGTAAAATGCTCCTGGATTCCATCCTCAGTATGCAAAAAAAAAAGTTGTTTGCAACCATAGGGAGTGGTCTTTTGGGATTAGTCAACTCTGAAAGCAGCCCAAATCAAATTTTCTACACAATGACATTTGAACTTTATAAAATTTGACTCATATTAAGAAATAAATTCCATATATAGCATACACATTTACATAAATGCATATATAACTAAAATAAAATTTCATTAAACAATTCCTTTTAAGTGCAATACACAATGCTATCGTCTCTAATTTTCAATTTACATCTTTGTTCTTAATTGCTAGTTTTACTTTCACCAAACTGACTTCATAGCCCACAATTTTAAAAACAGAATCTATAATAACTACAGATAAATTATACTTTATAATCTCAGGCCAAATCCCCATCTTCAGAGTTTATTATGACTTTCAGAATATTCCTAAATTTTACAGATCAGGGTAAGACTTAAGAATGCCCAAATAACATGAGGTGGCTTTACAGTCACCTCTTATTCATGGAATATAATAGGTGCTTGGTCTTCTTACCAGTTCCAAGTCATTGTAATTCTATGTGTAAAGCAAGGCAGAGAAGGAGGTTTATTTGGGCCAGAAGGGAAGCAATAACATTAAACAGAGTAAAGGCAATTAACAGTTAAGTAGGCAAAGAAGCAGGAGGTATGGGACCTACTGGGCTGACAAAGGAAGGAGGTACTGAAAGATAAACACAGACTGAGCCAGGAAAACAAGGAGAACGTGAAGCAGGCAGCTAAGCAGAGCCAGAGCCAGAAGGGAAAGCAGCAAACAGGCACACAAGAGGAAGCATAGCCAGCAGAGCAAGATGTGCGCTGCCAGAGAAGAGAAAAGGCATTTGGCTGCCTCGCGCTGCACAGGAGAGCAGAAAGGCGCACCGTGCTCCCTGCGCCCTTTCAGGCTCTGGAGCTGGACCTTTGCATGGGGCCCAGCCCACTCTAGTTCAAGAAAATATGGCCATCGTTCATTATGCTCTATTAATTAGCACTTCTTCCCTACCAGTATTTTTACCTATTTTTATTACAATGCTCAGCAGAAAAAATAAACATGTTCTTTATCTACCACATTGTTTTATAATTAATATCTACCACATTGTTTTATAATTGCAGATCCAAATTGTTTCCTGGTTTCTTTAATACTTCATACATACAACTAACTATGTTACCAAAGTAACTATGCTCTTCTACAAAATACTAAGATTCATATTACATGAAAGCTATCTTTGTATTTTTTTATTTATTTATTTATTTATTTATTTATTTATTTATGGTACTGAGGGTAGAACCCAGGGGTTTTTCTACCTCCAGGCTATACTCCCAGACCTATTTTATACTTTATTTAGAAACAGGGTCTCACTAAGTTGCTGAGAGCCTCACTAAGTAGCTGAGGCTGGCTTCGAATCTGTGTGATCCTCCTGTCTCAGTCTCCCAAGCGTGGGGATTACAAGCATACGCCACCATGCCCAGCTTATATTTATTTTTTACTAGTAAAAAATAATAATATTCCAACAGAGTTCAACAAGTGAGTGGCACAATTACAAAATAAGTGCCATCTGGCAAAAAGCTTAAGCTGTGTCTTTGGTCACTTATTGGATAGTTTTTTTTTTTCACTTTTATTTTTTATTTTAAAATTTTGTAAGGTTTAAAGTCCAATTTAGACTTATCAGAATCCAACAGATATTTACATTTATGAATAGCGCTAATTCAGTCAGATATGGTGGTGCACGCTTGTAATCCCAGTACTTAGAAAGCTGAGAAGAAGGATCACAGGTTCACAGCCACTTAGCAAGGCCCTCTGCAACTTAGTGAGACCCTGTTTCAAAATGAAGAATAAAAAATAGAGCTAGGGGTGTAGCTCAGAGGCAGAATGTCCCTGGGTTCAATCCCCAGTATCGCAAAATAATAAATAAATAAAATAGAGCTAATTCTGCTTGGCAACTGACCAAAGGTTATTCAGTCCAGGTCATCATTAAGCAAAGAGAGAGAGAGAAAGTGAGAGAGGAGAGACGGGGAAGAAAGAAAGGAGAGAAAAAGGGAGGGGAAGGGAAGGGAAGGACAGACAGGCATAACATGGTACTTAAGTATTTACTGGTAAAAACCTAAATTAACTGGCAAAGTATTACTTATGGATATATAATTTCAGTAAAAAGTAAATCAACAACATATAAACAAATACCAATTTAGAAAATGAAATATTTCATAATCTAAAACTTAAAATAGTACTAATACCTAAGTAATTTTGAAATTTAGATATTATCTCTGTTGACTTAGAGTTAAAATAGCACATGAAAGGTCTTATAAATAAGAACAAGTTTAATTACAAGATAATTTCACAAGAGTCATTTAGAACAATCTAAAGAAGTAAGTGAAAGGTGTAAACACCCTCCAGTCCAAGAGTATGCAATCACATGACTACGACATGGCCTGTAAATCAGACACACTTGAAAGTAGCCCATCAAGACCAGGGCTAACTCAATGGTACAGCACTTGCTCATTAGTATGCCTGAGGCCCTGGGTTGGATATCAACAACAAAACAAAACCAAAAAAAAAAAAAAATGAAGAAGAGAGAGAGGGAGGAGGAAAGAAAGGAGGGAAGAATACAAGGCTGGATTATCAAAAACGGCAACCAGAAGAGCAAAACCCTTCATTGTTTATTCACAATAAACAATGGAACAATAGAACACTGGAAAAGAAAGAGTGAGAAAGATAAAAGTTCTCCTTTCTCCCTAATTCATACTATAACTAAAAAGCATCCTATTTGGAGGGCTGACATAAGACACTAAGGTCAACAGAGACCATGTTTCTTCCACTGAGATACTCCATTCTCCTCAAGAAAAATGAACTTATTCACCCAGCTGCTAAGTACAAAAAAAATGCATCTTATATTATAGTTCCTAAATTTCAAATTTACTGTATCAAAGCACAAATCCAAATGACTACCTAGATCTCTAACCTTTCCCTAGCCCCAACCCTTCCTTTCCTTGATTGAGCATAATTCTATCCTTGTCAACATGAACCCTTTACTTACCCCTCCCAAGACAGATTTAAAAAAAAAACACCAGAGTCCATTATGATTAAATTTTCTTCTACTTGATGATTCTGTATTTATTCTCTCCAAGCAGAGCCTACATTCTCTTTTACTTGAGAATATAAGTATAGATGATTCTCAATTTTCACAAAACATCTATATATTGTACCATGTCATTGACTTAGCAAATACTGAACCAATGTTCCTAGAGAAAATACAGCATTGGCTTCCTACCGTTCTGTTCACAAAGTGTGAGTGGGGGTGAGGGGAAGTACAAGAGATTAAAACCAGAGGCATTCTACCTCCAAACTATACTTCCAACCCTATTGTATTTCACTTTATTTTATTTTATTTTATTTTATTTTATTTTATTTTATTTTATTTTGTGGTACTGGGAATGGAACCAGGGGCATTCTACCTCCAGCTACATCCCCAGCCATATTTTTATTCTTTATTTTGAAACAGGGTCCCACTGAGTTGCAAAGGGCCTCACTAGCTAAGGCTGTCCTCAAACCGTGATCCTCCTGTCTCAGCCTCTCAAATGCTGGGATTACAAGAGTGTGCCATTACATCTGGCTGTTTTGTTTTGCTTTTAAACAAGAGTCTCTGTAGGTTGCTGAGACTCTTCCTACTTGCTGAGGCAGTCCTTGAGCCTGGGATTCCTATTTCAGCCTCCTAAGTACTAGGATTACAGGCATGCACCACCATGCCCAGCTTACTCACAATATTTTCATTAACCAAACCAGTCATCATCTTGTTTTATGTGTGCTTCTGTTTAGACATGCCTTATTTAAAACATAGTGTAGATTCATTAAAATTGAACAGCCAACAGCACTATAACCTATGCCTTAATGAAGCTTACCTAAACATACATAATTTCTCCTTTATTGCACATCTTTTTCTTAGAAACACTAGACATTATCTCAGGACTCTATTTGGGGGTAACTTCAAATCACCTCGAACCTCACAAAAATTAAAAATTTTTAAAAAGAGCATTACGCCACTACAAAAAAAAAAAAAAAAAAACATTTGTCAACAGCAGAACAGCTGAAACAGGTAAGCAGAGTGTGACTTCCTTCCACCTCACCTGGAGCATGAACAGAGTGACGCAGATTTTTCCTGCTCTTTGGTGATGTGCATGTCCAAGAATAATAAGGAAAATGCTGCGAGCCTTGATTTTGAGGTCACAGGTTACATTTTGGCAAGTAGGTAAATTCACACATACAAGATCCATAAGAAATGAGAGCCAACAGTAAATCTAAAATCCTTTGTCTTCTGTCTATTTCATCAGTTCTCAAGCTTCTTTTGTCTTACTATCCCTTCACATTGTTAAAAAATTATTGCAGATCCCAATGAGCTTTTGATCAATTACTTACATCTATTTCGATTTACCTTATTAGAAACTAAATTTTAAAATGTTTAATTCTAAATTATTATTTATAATAATGAGCTTACTACATGTTAACCTAAATAAAATACTATAGTTTCCAAAAAACTTGGTGAGAAAGTTGGTATTGTTTTACATTTTTTTCCTTTGGTTGGTCTCGTTGTTAAATTTAAAATTTATTATTAAAAATAAAAGCAGGGTGTGGTAGTGCACATCTGTAATCCTGGTTCTTGGGAGGCTGAGAGAGGAGGATTACACAGGTTCAAAGCCAGACTCAGAAACTTAGTGAGGCCCTGCTTCAAAATAAAAAAATAAAATAAGGCTGGGAGTATAACTCAGAGGTAGAAGGAGCCTAGGTTCCATCCCAATACACACACAAAAAAAGACAAGAAAAGTAAAGAAAGGAAGAAATGAAATGAAATGATGAAGACAACATAAAGTATATGTGAGATGAAGACTAGGCAGAATATTTTTCACATTTCAGATCAGATGGGACAGAGTAGAGACAAGAAACAATTCTTGTTTCTAAACTAGTGACCTTAGCATTTTGATGGAGTCAAAAACCTCTTCTGGCAGGGCATGGTGGTGCACACTTGTAATCCCAGTACTTGGGAGGATGAGACAGGAGGATTTGAGATCAGCCTCAGCAATTTAGTGAGGCCCTCAGCAACACAATGAGACTGTTTCTAAATAAAAAGTAAAATAAGGCTGGGGTTTAGCTTTGCAGGTAGAATGTCCCTGGGTTTAATTCCCAGTACTACACAAACACACACAAAAGAAGCTGGGCAGAGAGGTGCATGCTTGTAATCCCAGTACTTGGGAGGCTGAGACAGGAGGATTGCAGATTCATGGCCAGCCTCAGCTAGTGAGGCCCTTCCCAGCTTAGTGAGACACTGTTTCAAAATAAAGAATAAACCAGGTGTGATGGCCCACTGTTATAATGGCAGACAGCCTCAGCTACTTAGGCCCTTTGCAACTCAGTGAAACCCTGTTTCAAAAATAAAGAAAAAAGAAATAGGGCTAGGGGTGTGTAGCTTGGAGGCAGACGCCCCTGGGTTCCATCCCCAGTACTGCAAAAAATGAAAGAGAAAGGAAAAAGAAAGAAAGAAAGAAAGAAAGAAAGAAAGAAAGAAAGAAAGAAAGAAAGAAGGGAGGGAGGGAGGGAGGGAGGGAGGGAGGGAGGGAGGGAGGGACAGGGAGGGAGGGAGGGAGGGAGAGAGACAGGGAGGGAGGGAGGGAGGGAGGGAGGGAGGGAGGGAGGGAGGGAGGGAGGGATACCCCTGGGTTCAATCCCTGGTACTGAAAAAAAAAAAAAGAACATACAAATTTCCATGTCTTCTGATGCAGAACTACCCATCTCAAGTTGAGAAACCCTGCCATAAACACTTAGTCTTTTCTCTTTTTTACTACTCTACCTGCTGACTAACACATAGTAATTGCACGCACTAGTGAGAGTCACTATGATATCTCCATCCACACCCACACTTCACACTGAGCATGTCCACCCACCCTCCGTCACCCGCCTTCCTCCTGGGCACCCTTCCCACTATTCCACTTTCAAGTGGACAGTCCCCTCAGTTTGCACATATGACAGAGAACATGTGACATTTGTCTTCCTGTGCCATGGCTAATTGTTTTATATTTCTGTAGAACCTCTCAGGGTCTGGCTTAATAAAAAGCAGAGGGAGTCATTTGTCTGCTTCTGTATTCAGTCTATGATATTCCATTTTGGTTGAGGTACTTGTAGAAAATTTGGTTTCACTCAGATATTTAGTGGGAAAAGGAAAAGTACTTTAACAGCCTATTTGGGTCACTGTATTCTTTGGTTCTTTACCAAAATTCATTAGTAGTATCTTCATACAGGCAAAATGCATATGAAAACCAAAAATATATCTGTGAACCTTCTGTACTTTCTTATATTAAAGTCTTCAGTCCATCTTGCACTTTGAATGTACCTTTCACACATGTACAATTTTTTAGTAGCATTTTTAGTAGCATTTGGAAAGAGTTCATCAAATCTTCTATGTGTTTACATATTATATCATATAATATCAAAAAAACACATCATTAATATCATCACCAATCCCTCAGAAATGTCTCCAAAAATTGATAAACCCTCATGTTTATGGTGGCAAACATGGTTTCCAAAATTTTAAGTTTTACTTGAAAGCTCAAATTTTGAAATTGGCAAGGAACACTGTCAGTTGTTTTCTTTCCTGTTTCAGGGTCATTCAGTGAAATTTTTTTAAAAAAGGAAGTCTATAAATTCCCAAATCTGAATAACTATAGTTTGGCTTTTCTTGCAAATAAAAGTAGATTTCCATTAAAAAGAAAAAAGCAACTCATCCAGATCACAATTCAGATAACTCATTAAATGTTTTCCTTTAGAAAACCAGGACTATTCAACATAAAGAAGAGCTTTGGGCATGGTAGTTCAGGCTTGTAATCCCAGTACTTGGGAGGCTGAGACTGGAGGATCACACAGGTTCGAAGTCAGCCTCAGCTACTTAGTGAGACTCTCAGCAACTTAATGAGACCCTGTTCCAAATTAAAAAATATAAAATAGTTCAGAAAAAATATAAAATAGTGTAGATCAAAGGTAGAAAACCTCTGGGTTCCATCCCCAGTACTACAAAAATAAAAAGAGCTTTATGTGTACTTTTCATTCCATCACATAAAATATTAAAATTATGTATATTCAAAAGCTAAAGTTTAATAAAGTTAACAAGTTGTACTGCTTCATGAAAGACCTTAAGTGAACTGAACTTTCATTTGCTGCATGTGCCTGGGGTGACAAAATGATGAGTAATAGAGTTTGGTGCTGATATCATCATTCTTCAGTTTTACTTGCCACAACCTCAACACAAAAAGCAAATGTCAATATAATGGAAAAGGCAAATTAAGTCTCAGTATGCTTATAAAATTAGTTTTGACTTCATATATACCCTGACTTAGCCTTAGAAATGCCCAGTAGTCTGTAGACTATACATTTAGAACCAATGCTCTATTTTATGTATTAGATTTGTGTACTTTTAGATGTTTGTCTTATTTACTGTTGCTGCAAATTAAGGACAAATATATTTTGGATCTAGGTAATACTCAATTGTTGTGAACAAAACTAATTTAATTAAATGATTTTCAAGTGCACTAGGATGGGTGATCTAAATTACAAAATGTCAAGATTCTGAAGATGAAAATGTGCTTATTAAGTAAAACTCTCAAAATAAACATCTCTGAAGGAAGAAAATGTGTTGATAGGATAATAGCTCTGAGTAAACTTGATTGTGTTCTTATTTCTTCTCATAGAATAAAGGTTATTATGATAAACTAAGGGCAGCGCCATTTTGAGGCAGAAGACAGTCTACAAACAGAAAAGGAATTGTGAAAATGTTATTGTGGGGAATAAGGATTTCTAATCAAACACTTATTGCCAAATGTTCTCCCTTGATTGAGAGCGTGGTCAGTTCCCATGATGCTAATGGGCAAGATTTCCTAAGATTCTCCAAGAATATCTAAATCAAAGATGAAATACATAGTATTCATCAATTGAAAGATATGATGTTGAAAGACAATTCTTTCCAAGTTGACCTATAGATTCAATGCAATCACAATCATCATTTCACAAATCTTTTTTATAGAAATTAACTAGGTGATTCCTTACTAACTTTAGATGAAAGAAACAAAGGAATATTCAAGCCAATCTTGAGGGAGAAGAAAAACTAAAGCTAAAGGACTTATACTTCTGTCTTCAACACTTATTCTAGATTGAAGTACTATGGTACTACCAACATAAGGATCAACAAAGAGAACAATGGAAACAAAATGCAGAGTCTCAATTGTAATTATTTGATTTCTCCATGAAAGCACTGAAGCATTCCAATTAAGAAACAAATTTTTGATCTAGCCAGATATGGTGGCACACTCCTATAATATCAGCAACCCAGAGGGAGGCTGAGGCAGGAGGGTCACAAGTCAAAGCCACCCTGGACAACTTAGTGAGGCCTTGTCTCATCTCAACATTAAAAAGAAGCTGCCACTCTGTGAAGGAGTTCCTTTGTGATGCCATCTGTTTGACCACCATAGTTCTGTTCAGCCACCAGGAGAGGAGGAAAAACAAGTTTCTTTTTACTCCTTGTTACCAAATAAATTATTTGTATCTTAAAAAAAAAAAAAGGAAACAAATTTTTTCAACAATCCTAGAAAAATCAAATATCTAAATGGAAAACATCTTTTTTTTTTTTTTTAATGGCACTATGGATGGAACCCAGGGGCATTCTACACCCCCAGCCCTATATTTTATTCTTTATTTTGAAAAAAGGTCTCACTGAGTTGCAAAGGGCCTAAGTAGCTGAGACAGGCCGTGAACCATGATCCTCCTGTCTCAGCCTCCAAAATGCTGAGACTACAAGCGTGTGCCACCACACCTAGCTGGAACTTCTATTTTTTTTTTATTTTTTTAATTGGTGCATTATATTCATACATAATATTGGGGTAAAGAACTAGTGTGTACATACATGTACACATCACTGATTTAACCCCTACCCAATTCCCACCTCATTCCCTCCCTGTCCATCCTTCCCTTGCTTGGCTTAGTGGTTGACTTCGATATGTTTAAGTACATTGTGTGTTTTAGAGATTTTCCTCTTACCGCCTCCTTTCTCCTCCTTTAGGTTGTCTTGTTTGCTCCTCTATAGGATTTCCTTTTTCATCTAGAGTTCCTCCTATGACCCATTTCTCCCTAACTCTCACATATTAGGGAAAGCATCTGATTTCTTATTTTTGTGTCTGACTAATCTCACTTAGCATAATGTCCTCCAGTTCCATCTATTTCCCTGGAAATTATGTAATTGAGTTTTTTTAATGGCTGAGTAAAATTTCATTGTGTACATATCCCACAGTTTTGTAATCCATTCATCTGTTGATGGACATCTTGGCTGGTTCCATAGTTTGGCTATGGTGAATTGTGCAGCTATGAACATAGATACACATGCATTAGTTTGGTAGTTTGGTTTCCAATCTTTTGGGTAGATACCCAGGAGTGTTATTGCTGGATCAAATGGTAGATTTGTTCCCATTCTTCTGAGGATTCTCCATACTGTTTTCCAAAGTGGTTGCACTAATTTGGAGTCCCACCAACAATGTTTTAGAGTTCCCACTTCTCCACATCCTCACCAGCATCTGTTGTTGTTTGTGTTTTGAATGATGGCCATTCTAGTTGGAGTTAGGTGAAATCTCAGCGTAGTTTTGATTTGCATCTCTCTGGCTGCCAGTGATGTTGAGCATTTTTTCATGCATTTATTGGCCATTTGAATTTCTTCTTTCGTGAAGTGTCTATTTAGTTCACTTGCCCATTTTATTATTGGATGCTTTGTTTTCTTAGTGTTGAGTTTCTTGAGTTCTCTGTATATTCTAGATATTAGTCCTCTATTGGAGGTATATGTAGCAAAAATCTTCTCCCATTCTGTTGGCTCTCGATTGAGGTTCTTGACAGTTTCCTTTGCTGAACAGAAGCTCTTCAGTTTCATGCAATCCCACGTATTGATGCACCTTTTAATCTGTTGTGCCTTTGGGGTCTTGTTGAGAAAGTGTTTATCTCTACCTATGTGTTGCAGTGTTGGACCTACGCCCTCTTCAAGGAGCTTCAAGGTCTCTGGATTGAAGGTCTCTGACTTCAAACCTGTGGGATCTTCCTGTCTCTGCCTCCCAAGCATGGGGATTACAAGCTTGTGCCACCCGCCCTATTTAAAATTGATTTTGTATCCAGACACTTTGCTGAATTTGTTGATCAGTTCTATAAGCCTTTTGGTTGAGTTTGTTGGGTCTTCTAAATATAGTATCGTGTCATCTGCAAATAGTGAAAGTTTGAGTTCTTCTTTTCCAATTTGTACTCCTTTGATTGCCTTTTCTTGCCTTATTGCTCTGGCTAGAGTCTCTAATACTATATTGAAAAGAAGTGGTGATAATGAACATACTTGTCTCAATCCTGTTTTTAGGGGGAATTCTTGAAGTTTTTCCCCCATTTAATATGATGTTGGCAGTGGGCTTATTGTAGATTGCCTTTATGACATTGAGATATGTTCCTTCTATTCCAATTCTCTGCAGTGTTTTTTATCATAAATGGATGTTGAATTTTATCAAATGCTTTTTCAGCATCTATTGAAATGATCATGTGATTTTTGTCTTTGATTCTGTTTATATGATGAATTACATGGATTGATTTTCATATGTTGAACCAGCTTTGCATCCCTGGGATGAACCCTACCTGGTCATGGTGTATGATTTTCTTGATGTGGTTTTGAATGCATGTTCTTAGTATTTTGTTTAATAGTTTCGCATCCAAGTTCATCAGAGATATGGGCCTAGTTTTCCTTCCTTGAACTGTCTTTATTTGGTTTTGGTATTAGTGTGATGTTGACTTCATAGAATGTATTTGGGAGAGTCCTGGTTTTTTCTATTTCACAAAATAGTTTGTAGAGTATTGGGGTTAGCTCCTCTATAAAGGTTTTACAGAATTCACTGGGGAAACCATCTGGTCCTGGGCTTTTCTTTGATGGTAAGCTCTTTATTGCTGTTTCAATCTCTTTGATTGTTATTGGTTGGTTTAAGTGTTCTATATCTTCTTGACTCAGTTTAGGAAGGTTGTATTTATCTAGGAAGTTGTCAATTTCCTCCAGATTTTCCATTTTGTTGGAGTATGGTTTTTCAAAGTAGTTCCTGATAATCCTCTGGATTTCTACACTGTCAGTATTAATGTCTTCTTTTTCATCTCTTATCTTCATAATTTGAGTTGATTCTCTTTTATTTTTAGTTAGGTTGGCTAGTGGTTTATCTATCTTGTTAATTTTTTCAAGAAACCAGCTTTTGGTTTTGTTGATTTTCTGTATTTTTTTTTATTCTCTATTTCGTTAATTTCTGCTCTAATTTTAATAATTTCCTGTCTTCTACTGGCTTTGGGGTTCGATTGTTCCTGCTTTTCAAGGGCTTTGAGGTGTATTGTTAGGTTATTTATTTGAAGATTTTCTGTTTTTCTTATGAGCACTCAGTGCTATAAATTTTCTTCTTAATACTGCCTTCAAAGTATCCCAGAGGTTTTGATATGTCTTTATTTTCATTTGGTTCTAGAAATTTCTTGATTTCACCTCTTACATATTCTATGACCCATTCTTCATTCAGAAGTATGGTGTTCAGTCTCCACATGTTTATATTGTTTCTCTGGGTCTTCTTATAGTTGATTTCTAGTTTCATTCCATTATGGGCTGAAATGACACAGGGAAGTATGTAACATTTTTTAAATTTGCTAGTGCTCATTTTGTATGCCCGGATATGATCTATATTGGAGAAGGTTCCATGAACAGCTGAAAAAAATGTAAACTCTGCTGTAGTTGGGTGAAATATTCTATATGTGTCCAACAGGTCCATTTGGTTAATGGTGTTCTTTAGTTCTGAGGCATCTTTACTGACCCTTTGTCTGGAAGATTGGTCTTGTGTTGTGAGAGGTGTGTTGAAGTCTCCCAGTATTATTGTATTGGGATTTATGTGTGACTTCATGTCACAAAAAGTTTGATTTATGAAAGTAGCTGCACCTATGTTTGGAGCATAGATGTTGATTATTGTTATTTCCTCTTGCTGGATTATTCCTTTTACCAGTAAAATATGACCTTCTTTGTCTCTTCTAATAAGTTTGGGTTTGAAGTCTAACTTGTCTGATATCATAGTTGCTACTCCTGCTTGTCTTCGAGTTCCATTAGCATGGATTACCTTGCTCCAGCCCTTTACCTTGAGTTTGTTCCTATCTTTACTTGTAAGGTGTGTTTCTTGTAAGCAGCAGATGGATGGATTCTGGTTTTTAATCCATTTTGCCACTTTATATCTTTTTATTGGGGAGTTGAGGCCATTTACATTCAGTATAATTATAGAGAGATAATTTTTAATTCCTAACATGTTAAGATTTTATTTCTGTTTGAGATACTGTTTATTCTTCTTGCTTATTTGTCTGCTGGACAGGAGATCTTGTTTCTTTGTTCTGGCATGTATTACCTGTTTCTTCTTTGTAGTTAATCTCCTTGAGTATTTTCTCTAGAGCTGGTTTTGAAGACATAACTTCCTTCAATTTCTGTTTGTCATGAAAGCTTCTTATTTCTCCATCTAATTTGATAGATAGTTTTGCTGGGTAGGAAATTTTTGGCTGGAAGTTGTTTTCTTTCAAAGTTTGGAATATGTTACTCCACACCCTTCTGGCTTTCATGACTTGGTTTGGGAAATCTGGAGTGATTCTAATTGGTTTGCCTCTGAATGTCACTTGGCATTTTGTTCTTGTTGCCTCTAAGATTCTCTCCTTGGCTTCCACATTAGTCATTTTGACAATTATGTAGCATGGAGATCCTCTTCTCTGATCCTGTCTAAAGGGAGTTCTATAAGTTTCCTGGACCTGTGTATCGACCTCTTGCTCTATGTTTGGAAAATTTTCTGCTATTACTTCCTTGAAGAGATTATTGATCCCTTTGGTTTCACCTTCTTTTCCCTTTTCTATTCCAATTATTTTTAGGTTAGCTATCTTAAAGTGGGCCCATATTTCTTCAGTGTCAAATTCCTGCTGTCTTGGCCAGGCGTGGTGGTGCACGCTTGTAATCCCCACGCTTGGGAGGCAGAGACAGGAGCATCGCGCAGGTTCGAAGCCAGCCATGCTGGCTTATTAGGTCTGGGAGTGTAGCCCGGAGGTAGAAGGGCTTACAGGAACCCCAGCACCACCCAAAAAAAAAAAAAATCCTGCTGTCGAATTTTTTTTTCTAAATTAGAAACTATGCATTCATTTTTGGAGTGATCATCTTCTAGGAGCGAGATTCTATTCTCCATGTGGTCTAATCAGTTGTTTATACTTTGAATTGAGGCCTTTACTTCAATGATTGCATCCTTTATCTCTTTTAGACTCTCTCTAAATTCTTTTCGAAGGTCCTGTATTATTTCTACAGTTATTTTCCTGATTTGATTTTCTAGAGATCTCTGAATTTCTGTGTTATTGTGGGCATTCATTGCTCCATTGTTATTCCTCTTTCTCATGATTTCGGAAGTTTGTGCCTTCTCTGGGTTCTTCCCTGGGTCACTATGTCTTCACTTAAGGTGCTCTGGATCTCAAGTCTATGGTATCTCAGTCACCACTACTCCTTTACTGGGTTGTATCGCAAAGTCTCAGACCCAGGGAGTCAATCAAGGCTGCTTGAGACCATGGAAAGTGCCTGGCTGGGCATTCTCCCATGGTGAACTGCGACTATGGTGTGATATCTCTGCCACTGCCACTCCCCCACTGGGTTGGACTGCAAAAATCTCCAACCCAGGGAGACGATCAAAGCTGCACAAGTCCCTGGGGGTGCAGTACTGGGATTTCTCCTCTAGGGGCCGCAATTTGACTCATCGTTGTTGAGTGTGCTGATGTGTAGCTGTTGTGGACTCAGTGAACTTGCTACTGCCGCCGCTGGCAATATGACGCCACTGCCACGCCCTCGGCCATGAGGCTGGCGTATTTCTTCTTTGGTTTTGAGCTCCACTCTGAGTCCCTGCAGGGTGTGCTGAGCCCGGCCCCTGGGAGTTTTAGACACTCCTTGCGCTGAAAAAACTGCTGAATTACACCCAGCTGTTCCGCAGCTGCTCACCTCAGCTCGCTGTCCGCCCCTCCTCTCTGGAGCTTGGTGGGTTGTTGAATGTGCTGATCTGGAGCCTTCCCATGAACTTGCCGCTGCTGCAGGCAGTATGGCGCTGCTGCCACGTCCTCTGCCATGAGGCCAGCGTATCTCCTCTCTGGTTTTCAGCTCTGTTCTGAGTCTCCCTCCTCTCTGGAGCCTGGTGCTGCGAGGGAAGATGGCACTGGCACGGCTCCATGCCACGGCTCTAGCCACGGCACTGCGGGCTGGTTTCTTTCTGGTGTTTGGTTGTTCTTCCAGCCCTCTTTTTCTCTGTCCCTTATATTTACAGTTTTTATTTCTCTGCTGATGGTGTTTTCTGGCTATGAAAGGCACTGAGTTTTTGGTAATAGAGATCGACTGTTAACGGGACTCATAAATGCCGCTTTTCTCTGTCGCCATCTTCCCAGAAGTCCTGGCTGGAACTTCTTTTAAAAAAAGCTTTGATCATCGTCTCACACCATATACAATAATTAATTCAACATATGAGTTATACAGTCTAAACATAAAATTTTAATCTATAAATATTTTAGGAGAAAACAGAATATCATTGCATTTAGAAAGTACACGAAGGTATTGGAGAAAAAATAATTTTTTTAAAGAATATCAGCACAATTTACAGTAGCCAAATTATGGAACCAACGTAGATGCCTGTCAACAAATGACTAGATAAGGAAAATGTGGTCTATCTAGAAATTATAAGATTATTCTAGAGTATGCAATTGAGCTGAATATAATCATATGGTACTTATAAAAGAGATTCAAGAAGGTCACGTGATGATGAAATCAAAAGGAGAAAAGGCAAATGTAGGGCCATGAGACCAGGAATAAGAAACTAGAATCTGGGCGTGGTGGCACACGCTTGTAATCCCAGCATTCGGGAGGCTGAGACCTGAGGATCGTGGTTCGCGGACAGCCTCAGCTACTTAGTGAGGCCTTCTACAACTCAGTGAGACCCGGTTTCAAAATAAAGAATAAAAAATAGGGCATGGGGTGTAGCTCGGAGATAAAATGTCCCTGGGTTCCATCCCCAGTACCACAGAAAGAAAGAAAGAAAGAAAGAAAGAAAGAAAGAAAGAAAGAAAGAAAGAAAGGGAAAGGAAGAAAGAAGAAAAAGAGAGAAAGAAAGCGTACTATATCTCTATTTTAGCTCAGAGAGACCCATTTCAGATTTTGATCTCCTAAGTTATAAGAAAATAAAATTGGTGTTATTTTAAGCTATTAAATCTGTGGTAATTTGTTACAGTAGCAGTGAGAACCTAATGCAGGAATATTACAAATAACATTGCAATGCACGTTTTTGGTTTTTCTTTTGGTGATTTCTTACTCACATATGTAAGAAGGAAACTATTGGATTACAGGTTCTCCTATGTTCCGTTTTGGCAGATATTACCAAGTTTCCAAAGTAGTTGAATTAAAATTTTAATTGTCAAAACAGTTTATCAGTGTTGCAATTTTTCTGTAGCCTCACAATACCTTGGAATTGTCACGGCTTTTTTTTTTTTAAGCTTCTCTAGTAGGTACACAATGGTATTTTGTTATGGTTTTAGCCTGTATTCCATTATGACTAACAATTTTGAGCACTTTTCATGTTGCTTGGGAACCTGTATAACCTCTCTTATCTAGTACTTTCTTAAGTATCATGCCCATTTTTAAATTAAATGGTTGAACAGTGCACAGTGTTATTACACACCTGTAACCCCAGCTACTGGAGACACTGAAACAGAAGGATCATAAGTTCAAGGCTGACACTAGCAACTTGGCAAGATCTCATCTCAAAAATTTAAAAAAAAAAGGGTCTGAGGATGTAACTCAGTGGTAAAGTGCTCCTACTACAAAAATAGGATAGCTTGTTATTATATTGATTTGTATGAGTTTTACATATTCTGTGTATGAGTTCACTGTCAAGTAAATCAGAACCTTTTTAGAATAGAAAAGGAAGCATTTTGATTGCTCTGTTTAGGATCCTCGCCTTCAAAAATCTTTGACAGCTATAATGTTGATAATATAATTCATTATTATGAGTATTCAATGCAATACAGTTGGTTTAAGTCTAGATTAAAAAGACTTTAGGAGCTGGGTGTGGTGGCGCATACTTGTAATCCCAGTAGTTGAGAGGCTGACACAGGAGGATCACAGATTTGAGGACAGCCTCAGCAAAAAGTGAGATGCTCATCAACCTAATGAGACCCTGTTTTTGTTGTTGTTGTTGTTGTTGTTGTTGTTGTTTTGTTTGTTTTTTGTTTTTTTGCAGTACTAGGGATGGAACCCAGGGGCATTCTACCTCCGAGTGACACCCCCAGCCCTATTTTTTTTTTTATTATTTATTTTGAAACAGGGTCTCACTGAGTTGCAAAGGGCCTCACTAAGTAGTAGCTGAGGCTGTCCTTGAACTGCAATCCTCCTGTCTCAGCCTCCCAAACACTGGGATTACAAGCGTGCACCACCACACCCAGCTGGAGACCCTGTTTAAAATAAGAATAAAATTAGAGCTGGAGGTATGGCTCCAAGTTAGAACATGCATGGGTTCAAAAAAAAAAGGACTTTAGAGCAAGGACTAGAAATATCTCCTGTTCTCTTTTTTCTTCTGTAGATTCTTTTTGTTGTTGTTGTTGGTACTGGGGTTCCTGGAAGCCCTTCTAACCTCTGGGCATACTCCGAGACCTATTTTATATTTTTATTTGAAAACAGGGTCTCTTAAGCCAACAGAGCTGGCTTCGAACCTACTCAATCCTAAGCGCGTGGATTACAAGTGTGTGCCACCATGCCCAGCTCTTCTCCTGTAGATTCTAATTAGTGTACACTAAGTATACTACTTTTTTTTTTTTTTTGCATTACAGGGGATGGAACCCAGGGGCATTCTACCTCTGAGCTACCTCTAGCCCTATTTTTTATTCTTTATTTTTTGAAACAGGGTCTCACTGAGCTGCAAAGGGCCTCACTAAGTACCTGAGGCTGCCCATGAACCATGATCCTCCTGTTTCAGCCTCCTGAATGCTGGGATTACAAGCATGCACCACTACCCCAGCTCTAAGTATACATTTTAATGAAACAATGCCCTAGGTTAAGCAGAATTCATTTATCTTCCAAAGTAAGGACTTCCTGGTAACTAGTCAGTTAAAATTATTACAGCTCATGAAAATATAAACAAGCCAAGTGCCACTCAAAGGCCAAGACAAGCCAGGCGTGGTGGCGCACTTGTAATCCCAGTACTTGGGAGGCTAAGTCAGGAGGATTGCAGTTCAAAGACAGCCTTAGCAACTTAGTAAGGCCATCTGCAACTTAGTGAGACCCTGTTTCAAAATAAAAGAATAAAAGTGGGCTGGAGGTGTAGCTCAGACGTAGAATGCCCCTGGGTTCCATCCCCAGTACTGGAAAAAAATGGCCAAGACAATATATGGACTTTGGAAGAATCAAGTGTATGTACATGTATATGCATAGGTATGTACATATACATACATACACATGCATATACACACATATATTGATACACATATACATATACATTAGCCAGATGAAAGATTTAGATAGAGAAAAAGCAGCTTATTTTTTTAAATCCCCACCTGGCTCATGAAATGATTTTTAAATTATTCTATCTGGTTAATAGCAGCAATGAAATTAATGGTGCAATTTATACGTTAGCATCTATCTAACCTCCTTGCACTTTAAGTTTCAAGTATAACTTGGATATCTAAAGAATAATGTGAACTTCCCAGAGCATTCTGGGAGGAAGACACCTGGAACCCAAGATTGGATTGACTTGGCTGCTCCTTGTTAGCTGTGACTACAAACAGGATACGTAACCACTTTGGCCTTAGCTTCCTCAACTCTAGGATGAAGCTTTTGGATTAGATGATGTCTGAGAACCCTTTATCCAAAGTTTGATGATCTCAGATATCTCTTACTAGCTGTGATAAATTTTTGGATATAAAATGAGGAGAGAGCCAGGTGTGGTGGTGCACACTTGTCATCTCAGCATTTGGGAGGCTGAGACTGGAGGATCGCAATTCACAGACAGCCTCAGGTACTCAGTGAGGCCCTTTGCAACTCAGTGAGACCCTGTTTCAAAACAAAAAATAAAAACTAGGGCAGGAACTGTAGCTCCAAGGTAGAATGCCTCTGGGCTCCATCCCCAGACCCACAAATTAATTAATTAATTAATAATAAATAAATAAATAAATAAAATGAGAGGAATATACAATGAGTTAAATTATTTTTTCTATCCTTCTTATGGGCTGTAACTATTACAGTAAATAAATATGCAAATAAACAAAGATATGTTTTATGTCACTTCTACACAATGTATCAAGTTTATCAGTGTGTGTATGCTTTACCCAGCAATTTATTAGAATTTACGCTAATAAATTATTCGTGTGTGTGTGTGTGTGTGTGTGTGTGTCTGTGTGTGTAGTTCTAGGGATTAAACCCAGGGGCATTCTACCTCCGAGTTACACCTTCAGCCTTTTTACTTTCTTTTCTTTTTTTCCAATAAGCAACTTATTGGAATCAGTGGTTATTAGGGGAAATTATGGGAAAGATGCAGAAACCTAAAATATGTAAACACAATATTGACATTTCAATAAAAATAACATAAGTACCTAAAAACCTTTGGTTTTGCCTTTTGCTTAAAAGTAAAACAGCTGGGCATGGTGTCACACGCTTGTAATCCCAGTAGTTGGGCAGCTGAGACAGTAAGCTCACAGGTACTAGGGGAGGCCTCCACAACTTAGTGAAACCCTGTTTCAAAAACAAAGAATAAAAAATGAGGTTGGAGGTGTAGCTCAGAGGTAAAATGCCCCTGGGTTCAAGCCCCACTACCAGGAAAAAAGAAGAGTAAATGATAACTCTGCCTTAATCACTAAGGTTATTCTAGTCATTTACTAGTTTAGTCTTATCTGAACTGAATTTCAATGCATCTGTTTCATTTTCCTTTTTTGCATTTAAGATTCTTTAGGATTTTTTTTTTTTTTTTGCGGTACTGGGGGTTGAACCCGGGGGCATTCTACCTCTGAGAGATACCCCCAGCCCTAATTTTTTATTCTTTATTTTTGAAACAGAGTCTCACTGAGTTGCAGAGGCCTCACTAAATAGCTGAGGCTGTCCTTGAACCATGATCCTCCGATCTCTGCCTCCCGAATGCTGAGATTACAAGAGTACACCACCACACCCAGCCGGAACATTATACATTATATTTATTTTAAAATATATATTCAGATGCCTGTAACCCCAATACTTGGAAGGCAGAGACAGGAAGACTGCAGATTCGAGGACAGCCTCAGCAATGTAGTAAGACTCTGAACAACCTAGCAGGATCCTCTTTCAAAATAAAAAGTTATAAAGGGCTAGGGTGTAGCTCAGGGGTTGAATGCCCCTGAGTTCGATCCTGTTACACACACACACACACACACACACACAGACACACACACACGCACAGACATTTAGGAAAAGCAGAGCACGAATACCAGGATCAGGAAAAGACTGTGCTCATTCATTAGATCCATGGATCATCAGTACTCAGCACCAGAAGGGTAGTGGTAAGCAAGATATGCACCATCCCTGCCTTCATGGTGCTTTCAGACAAGTGTTGAAGACAGACATCAAAACTGAGCTGGTGTGCTGGCACCTGCTGCTGTCATCCAAGTACTTAGGAAGCTGAGACAAGAGGATCACAGGTTTGAGGACAGCCTCAGCAAGTAGTGAAACTCACTTAGCAAGATCCTGTTTCTAAATAAGAAATAAAATCAGGGGTGTAGCTCGAAGGTAGAATGGCTCTGGTTTCAATCCCCAGTCCCTCAAAAAAAAAAAAAAAAAAACAGAATTAAGTTATAAAAAAAATAGCTGAGACAAGAATATCACAGGTTTGAAGCCAGCAATGCAGTAACTTAGTGAGCCCCTGTTTCAAAGTAAAAAGGGCTGAAGTACGTGTAGCTTGGTAGTAGAACCCCTTTGGGTTCAACCACCAGTACCACAAAAAGCAGGGAGGAGGGCATGATGTGGCCTGGCATGGGAAGGGGGGACTGCAGGACTGACCTCTGGAGGAAGCGACAGCAAACCTGAGACCTGAAGCAAGAACAGGTTAGCAGCCGGGCATGATGACTCATGCTTGGCGCTTGGGAGGCTGAGACAGGACGATCGCACAGGTTCAAAGCCAGACTCAGCTACTTAGTGAGGCTCTCAGAAACATAGTGAGACCCTGTTTCCAAATAAAATGGAAAATAGGTCTGGGAGTATAGCCTGGAGGCAGAAAAGCCCCTGGGTTCCACCCCCAGTACCACCAAAAAAAAAAAAAAAGAACAGGTTAGCAAAGTAATACACACACACACACACACACACACACACACACACACACACCCTGAGACTGGTATAATCGCTCTGCAAACGCCTTATATTTTTACCTACACATCCATTAGTGATGGGCCTTACTTTCAAAATATCCTCTATATTCTAAAGCAGATAAATCAAATAGAGATCATTTCTAAAATGCAGTAATTACTAACTTTACAAAAGGTAAAGAGATACTGCAGAGGTTTTCAGCATAGAGCATTTTTTAACATTTCTATTACAAATACCTCAAAAATATCAAAACTTTTGAAAGAATTGTACAATCACACACAAATGCCCACAATCTATATTATACAATTAAAAGCTTAATATATAAAAATAAAACATATGTAGCTCTAAAGCATTTGGAAACTACCCAGAATGATTTATTTTTATAAGTTTTAGTTTGAGATTTGCATAATTTAGCTGGCATACCACTAGCAAATGGTTTCACCTTAAAGAAACACAGCACATTTCGTCTATAATCGAAGCTGACAATACTGTTAGCCTTTGACAGATGCCACTTAGCTTTCAATGTTTGATATGGAACTTTGTTGCTAGGCAGCATGGTCAACACAATGTTTATTTAGTGGACATGTGAGGGGTTTTTATATGCTCAAGATTATTTTCTTTAGGGAAACACTCTCCTCTGTACATGAAGTTTTAACAAGACTGCCAATGGAACTAGGCAGATGACCCAGCTCTGAGTAAATTTGCTACCCCTGCATAGAGTAACTAGTCAGAGAAGTGGCATGGTACTAAAAAGTAGAGATATTTCTTTGGATTGATACCAGGAAGTCAGTATAGCAATAGCAGAAAGCATACAGAATCTGCGTAAAAAATTTTTTTCCTTGCAGTACTTGGGATGAAACCCAGGGGCATTCTACCTCCAAGCTACACCCTCAGCCCTATTTTTAGTCTTTATTTTGAAACAGGGTCTCACTGAGTTGCAAAGGGCATCACTAAGCAGCTGAGGCTGGCTTCAAACCTGCGCAATTCTCCTGTCAGCCTCCCAAATGCTGGGATTACAAGCGTGCACCACCACACCTGGCTTAGAATCTGCCTCAATTTAAATTCTAGACTCTATCACTAACCAGCTAAATGATCCAGCATGTTTCTTAATTGGTTTGTATCTGAATTTCCTCATCTTCAAAATGTAGCTATTAATAGTACCTTCCTCACAGAGCTATATAAAGACTCCAATAAAACATATATCAAGACTATGCAATATAAAGTATAGTAATTGGCACATAAAAAGCATTAAATAAACTTCAGTACTATCAGTTACAATTATTGTTGATATTACTTTTGCCATTGATACTATAAATACATGATGGAATTGCTAAATTTGGACAACGTGGCCTAAATGTGCAAGCAGCCTGTCTTTGCCAGTGGCAGAGAAGAGAGAAGAAAATTCTTGAAGCCAACAATAAAAGGAAGTAGAAGCAAAAGACAGCCAAGGCAAAGAATCCTAAAGACATTCTTTGAGGCCATGGGTCACATCATCTCCTGGACTTCCCGGTTATGTGAGCCAATAAATTACTTTTTTATTTTCCTTAAGCTAGTTTAAACTGTGTTTTTTGTCTTTTTTTTCCCTCAAAACAAGAAGTACTGACTAATGTAACATCTTATTTATATATTCACAAAATGAATGAAAATGTATAGTATTCCCACAATATACACACATGTACATATACACAAATATACATATATAGGGATATATGTAAAGCAATGTTAAGTTTTCTGTCCCTGTGACAAAATAACAGAAAAACAAATAAAGGAAAGATTTATTTTGGGTCACGGTTTTAGACAATGAAATGCAACAGTACAGAATAGACTGTGAGTGAAGGTTATAAAAGCAGAGGCCAGAAGAAACATCTGCCCATAAAAACATCGTTAATAACCTATTCAGGTAGGCAGTAACTCAGGTTTGTGGTTGACAAGAAGCTAATACTTATTGAATTAAGAAGTATGGCTTTTTGTTTCATTGCTGTTGTATTATGGTTACTAATGTAGAAAAGAAAGGGGTGTGGGGGGAGAGGGGTTTCAGGGAAGTATTCTCAGTGGATCATAGCAGGTAATTTTATGTATCTCTTGCCTTCTGCCATAGTCATAATAGATAAATAACTTTAATCATCATAGAAACAAAGTAGATGTCAAGACATAGTAATCAGGCTAAATAGCAAATGTCAAAGTAGCGATGTCTAAGGCAAAGGAGTCTTTCTTTTATGTGCCTGAATTTTTTAATGTGATTCAGTGAGCACATCTTTCTTAGTTTTAAAATTGTCATTTGGAATCCCTTCTATTTTTATCCATCCAGATGAAATATATCTAAAATAAGATATATGAAAACTGCTTTTTGTAAAGCTTTTATTAGCTTGTTATTCTTAAAAATAAGCAAGGTAATCTCTTAAGATATGTATATTTCAGATTCTTGATCACAGAAAGGAAAAGTGGCAGGAAACAGCATTCTGTTAGAGTCAGTCAGATAGTATAAAAAGCTCATGACCAATTATTCAGAACAGCTGCAACTGAGTCACTGAGCTAAATTTTAAAACCAACCTAACTTTAAATTCAAAATAACACCAAGAAACTTAAAGCTACAGATAGTAATTTGGGTTGCTGCTTTGTTTTCCTTGGTCTCTGATTTTGGGGTTTTGTTGTTTGTTTACAACCAATACTAATCAAGCTGCTGATAATGCCTTTTTGACATAAAGAAAATATCTATAAGTATTAGTATAACTTCATAATAACATAAATGTGGTATCTGGGATTTTATTTTTTGTTAAGAAACTTTATGAAGTACAAGAGATTCTTGAAATAAACTTACTTTTGGAATTTAAAAACACATCTTAAATTTTAATGATTATACAATATGTTTATCTTGTTTTTTGAACAACTTCTGAATCCTTAGACATGGACATGCAGCTTAATTACTTTAGATACAGAGAACACTTGGATTATTACATGTACTACCTTTTTATCTGCCTTTACTCAATAATATAATCAAATGTTTGATCTTTATATTCAGCAAGATCCAAGAATTTACTTAAATAAAGCTTTTGTGGACTATCCACTAAAGATTGTTTATATAAAGGGCACATAATTATCCTTTTTTAATATTTTAGTTGATAAAATCTAAACTTTCATCCTTTACAGGAACAATAATTCTAGTAAAGAATTTCTGTTTGAAGACTGTCCATGGATATCTCTCATTTCTGCGCATCTTGGGAGCAAAGGGACTGACTTATAGTTCTGGACTAGCTTGTGTTTGTGTGGACAGCTAACAGACTCAAGATAAGTTCTTCAAGTAAAGCTAGGAGCAGGTTTGCTTACAGTTTTGGAAAATAAAGTCGCCTTCTGGAGTAAAAAAGCAGACAGCTTAGCACATGTTATAAAAGCTTTGACCCTTCGGCTCAGAGCTCTTGTCCTATAACTCAACCCACTACATGGGCAGCTATATAATCAGGCCCTCTCTGCATCACCCTGTGGAAATGGGAGAAGTTAACACAAATGATAATGCGCTGACTGCCATTACTGCTGTGAGTACTCGTCAATCCAGCATCTCTGAACCTAAAGCCTTCTGTCTTCTACTACATACTGAGACAGTGCTGACTGGTTAGCTGGTAAAGAGATTGAAATCTCAGACCTTTTACCGTTGTGGCTCACAATCTAATGAAGTGATGGAATACAGTGAGCATTAACTGAGTACCTTCTGTGGGCTCAGCACTATGCTGAGTGCTGCAGTTTTGACTCAGAATACGGTCCACATTCTGGGTCCTCAATACGCACGTTTTGTGCTTACTTCACTTAACACAACATCCCAGGTTCATTCATATTGACACAATGAAAGAATTTTCTCCTTGTTAATGTCTAAAAAATATTTCATTGTGCATATATAACACATTTTCTCCGTTCGTCCACTGATGGATACTTAGGTTGATCCCATATCCTGGCTGTGGAAAATAATATTGCAATAAACATAAATGTCTCGTCAGCATAGCTGTTTCATACCCTTTGACTATATAACCGGTAGTGGAATTGCTAGATCATAAGGTAGCCCTATTTTTATTTATGGTAGCTCTATTTTTTAAGAACTCATATACTGTTTTTTATAATGGCTATAACAACTTACACTCCCACCAACAGTGTACAAGAGTTACTTTTTCTCCAAAATTTTTCTTTTTGTTTTGGTGGTACTGGGGATGGAACCCAGGGGCCTTCTACCTCCGGGCTACACTCCCAGACCTATTTTAGGTTTTATTTGGAAACAGGGTCTCTTAAGCCAGCTGAGGCTGGCTTCGAACCTGCGCGATCCTCCTATCTCAGCCTCTCAAACACGGGGATTACAAGTGTGTGCCACTATGCCCAGCTTTTCATTTTTTTTTATAATAGCCATTCTAACAAATATGAGATGATACCTCCTTGGGGATTTATTTTGCATTTCCCTAATGATTACTTTTTATATACTTTTTTATATACTTAATGTTAAACTTTTTATATACTTTTTGGCCATTTGTATATATCCTTTTGATATTGGCCATTTGTATATATCCCTTTGATAAACATCTCTTCAGCTTCTTTACCCATTCTTAAAATGTTTTCTTTATCCATTTTTGAGTGACTTTTTTCTTGCTATTGAATTCTTGAATTCTTTACAGATTTTTAATATTAACCCCTTATCAGATGTATGGTTTGCAAATACTTTCTCCCATTCTGTAGGCTGTCTCTTCACTCTATTGATTTTCCTTTACTTGTAGCTTTTTAATTTCACATAATCCCATTTTTCTACTTTTGCCTTTATTGCCTGTCCTTTGGAAGTCATATACATATGTAGTATTGTCCAAACCAATGTCATGGAGCTTTTCCCCTAAGTTTTATTATTTCAGTTTTAGAGTTTCAGGCCTTATGTTTATTAAGGACCAAAACAATAGGGGACAGCTGACTATGCGGCAAAACTGTGAGGCAATAAAGAAAAAACCTTTCCTCTTTGCAGGTTTACTTATCTCACATATTTATTACAGTAATAGAAAGCTAACTAATACAATTCTCTTCCTTTAAACTTCACACACACACACAAATCCTTTGAGCTAAGTATTATAAATTGTTTTGTGGGGGGGGGGGTACTGGGGATGGAACCCAGGGGCCTTCTACTTTTGAGCTACACCCCCAGCCCTATTTTTTTTTTAATTCTTTGTTTTGAAACAGGGTCTCAGTGAGTTGCAAAGAGCCTCACTAAGTAGCTGAGGCTGTCCTCAAACCTGGATCCTCCTCTCTCAGCTGGGATTACAAGCATGAACCACCACAACCATCTTATAAATTGGTTTTGTGGGTAAGAAACTGTGATTTAAAAGAGATTAAGGTGAAGACCATGTTTTGTTCATCTTTGTATCTTGAGTTCGTGGAAAAGATGTTGCCACATAGTAGATTAAAATTTCATGAATAAGTGAATTAATTTATTATTTGCTAGTTTGTTTTTATTTAATAGCCTATTGTCAACTTTCAAGATTTCCCTTTGGTATATTTCTTGTGTGTGTGTGTTTTTTTAACTTTACAATCCATAAGTCTGACCATGGCTGAGGATGTGACTCAGTGGTAGGGGTGCTTGCCTACCATGCACAGGCCCTAGCTTATTCCCCAACACTACACACACACACACACACACACACACACACACACACTGAAAAGTAAAGTCTGGTCAGTGTGTAGCTTAAGACTATTTCATAAATTTCAGACTCTATATTAATACTCCTTATTGTTTCCTCTTCAGCCCATGGAGAATGCCCATATCTTCTCTACCATAAAGCACACTTAAAAAGTGTGTGTGTGTGTGTACATGTGTGTGTACGTGTGTACGTGTGTTCACACACACATGTGTGTATGGCCTCTGGAGATTCTACCAAGAATCTACCAAGAATCTACCCAAAAGCATTCTACCTCCAAACTGTACCCCAGCCCTTTTTAGGTTTTAATTTGAAACGAAGTTCACTAAATTGGGTTGTTTCATTGCTGGGGCTGAAATAGAACCTGTGACCCTCCTGTCTCAACCTCCCAAATACTGAGACTAAATACATACATTGCAGTGCCTCGTTCACTTTAAAAATATTTAAATAAACTTAATTTTTTTAAAATTTCTCTTCAATCCTATACACACAAAAGTGCCTTGGTATGTTTCTGCTGGAACAAAGTCAAATCAATACAGCTTCTTCCTAGAACTTAACAACCAAAAGGTTACCAGAACACCTCTGCAGTTCAAATCCCAGAAAAGAAGTCTGGACCAAACACAATTGGGCTCTCCAAAACACACAATCTAAGGAAGCTGAAGTCAGAGGTGGCCCAAAACACTGCTTTATCATTGCCTTTTTCTACTTTTGCTATCATTTTTACTGTGTCAAACCATATCATAGAGTACAAGTATTACATATGTACTCAGCTTTTAATGTGATACTACTATATTGTTTCTAAGGTATTACTACTCAGTCTTTGAATTTCACTTACAAAATAGGCATAGGAATTTCTTCCTCCTAGAATTCGTTGCTTTAACTTAATAAACTGGTACATATAAAGCACAGCCCCCGTGCTCTATAAATTTTAGTTCTTCCTGAACTTGGTTCCTTGCATCATCTCATATCTTCTTCATCACGCTAGGCTTACAAGGTTCAGAAGCTTGTTAAAGTTGAGCCCTATTCCATTTGTCACCTTTAGCCACCTAAAACCTTAACCCATTACTAAATTAATCAAAATGCACCAAACTGTTGTCGCATTATTTGGCAAGAACTGCAAGTGAAGAAGCAGACCAGATGGGCAAAACCTACCACTGCCTCCTGGAACCTCTCCAAAAGCTAATGTTAAATTCTGGCAAAGCTATGTAGGTACTCGATGCAGCTCTTTTGGCTGCAATCAACTCAATAATGGAGTTCAACATAATGGCATTAAAATTCTGGAGATAAATTTGAGCCTCATCTGCCACTTACAGAATGAATAATCACATTTCTAAGCAACACTTCTGGTATTTTCTAATATCAGAGTCAAAAGTTTAAGATATGAATAAAGATAAGCCTTTTCTAGTGGTGTAGCTCATTGCTGAACAATGTAGAAATAGTCAAGGGCAACTGATCGGCTGCACAGCATAGAAAGAGGAAGCGTTTAAACTATCAACCCACTTCTACTCTCCCTCTGCTAGCTAAATCTCTGCTATAGCTATTTCTCACACAGCTAGAATAAAACTTCACTGAGAAAAAAGAAGTTCTTACATTCAGAGTTGATGATAAAGGTAGTTGTGCTGGTTCTATCTGTGATTTCAAGTTGTTTCTGGTTGGTACACACTTTGCAAAGGATGCATTAATGCTGAAGCAGCCATACCTAATTTCACTTTAAAGTTGTGAACAAAAATAAGTATTCAAGCCGGGCGTGGTGGCACACGCTTATAATCCCTGCGCTTGGGAGGCTGAGACAGGAGGATCGCACAAGTTCAAAGCCAGCCTCAGCTACTTAGTGAGGCTCTCAGCAACTTAGTGAGGCCCTGTTTCCAAATAAAATATAAAAATAGGCCTGAGAGTATAGCCCGGAGGTAGAAAGACCCTGGGTTCCACTCTCAGTACCACTAAATAAATAAATAAATAAATAAGCAAAATTTTTTTTAAAAAAGTATTCAAAGTTTCTTTAAACATCATTCTTTAGGCAAAAGAAAGCAATAGTAAACTGGACATTTCAAGATAAAGGAAAATAATTCCTCTTGATTATTTAAAGAAGAAAAAAATACATTATACAGATTTTAGAGTAGTCTCTATTGGTATTCACTTCCTGGCCAATATGAAGGGTCAGCACACTTTTTTTAATGTGTGATCTAAAGCACCAGATAGTAAATGTTTTAGGCTTTGTGGATCAAAAGTCAATATTAAAGACAAAGCTGGACGTGGTAGTACACGCCTGCAATCCCAGTACATGGAGGCCGAGACAGGAAGATCCCAGGTTTGAGGCCAGTCTTAGCAGGTAAGTGAGACTCTCAGCAACCTAGGGAGACCCTGTCTCAAAGCATAAAATAAGAAAGGTTAGGGGTATAGCTGGGAGGTGGGATGCTCCTGAATCCAATCCCTAATACCACAAAAATAAAAATAAAAATAGTAGTTACAGGTCTTTCACATTTAAAAACACTTCAAAGTTGGAGCTGAGCTAAAAAGAAAATCACAATAAAATGTTACATTTGCTAAGTCATCAGTCTTCTATGTGATAGAGTAAGTCATGATATTCAATTTCTACTTCTGACTAAAATGCACAGAACTAATGATGATTAAGTCTACGCAAGGGAATAAAGTTCACCATTGATATTACTTATTCAATAACACATGATGATTCAAATATTTTCTATAGGGTACCTAGTCATAAATAACACAATATAGAGCTGGCCGTGATGGCGCACGCTTGGAATCCCAGTATTTGGGAGCCTGAGACAGGAGGATCAAAGTTTGCGGCCAGCCTCAGTTACTATTTAGTGAGACCCTTTGCAATTCAGTGAGACCCTGTTTCAAAATAAAGAATAAAAAACAGAGCTGGGGGTGTAGCTCAGAGGTGGAATGCCCCTGGGTTCCATCCCCAGTTCCACACACAAAAAAAAAAAAAAAAAGAAAAGAACAATGAATAAACATGAGCTTTAAATTCCCTTCTATTTTCACAAGCTTTTTAAGATTTTGAACTAAGTCTCTTTCTACTCCATAGATATTTTTACCTTTATCAGTTTTAATACATCATAGCAGATTAATTCAGGCTATACTAAATTAATGTTTGCTCAAATGTTTTTAAAATATTCTTGCCTCTCATTGTTCCACACTGATTATTCATAGATTATTGAAACTTAGTACTAACCCCTCAAAAAAATAACAGAGAAATTTGATAGTATCTGTCAACTCAACAAGAGCCAAAAAAAAAAAAAAAACATTCAAAACCACTGACCTTGCCGGGCATGGTGGCGCACGCTTGTAATCCCCGCGCTTGGGAGGCAGAGACAGGAAGATCACACAGGTTTGAAGCCAGCCACGAGTGCTGGCTTAGAAGACCCTGTTTTCAAATAAAAAAAATGTAAAAATAGATCTGGGAGTGTAGCCTGGAGGTAGAAGGGCTTCCAGGAACCCCAGTACCACCAAAAAAAAAAAAAAACACTGACCTTATATTTTTGTTAACTATAGATGTTACTCCTAACATAGTTTATTTTCTCTAAACACATTTTTTTCAGCTGCTACAATTAAGTATCTTTAGATGGCTAACAAATTAATCACTCAAAAACTTACTTTAGTTGCAGATTCATTTTCATTTTTATTGCAAGGAAATTCTGTTGTAATAATATAATCCATTTTACATTTTCTAAATTTCCCTAGTTGAGAATATTGTGACTGGTGCTTCATCTGTGAATGTATATGTGTGCGTGCGTGTGTGTGTGTGTGTGTGTGTGTATAAATGTATATATATTTATTTGGGGAGGTACTGTGGATTGAACCCAGGGGCATTCTATCTCTGAGCTATACCTGCAACCCCTTTTATTTTCATTTTGAACAAGGTCTAAGTTGCTGAGGGTCCTGCTAAATTGCTGAAGCTGACTTTGAACCAATGATCCTTTGGTGTTAACCTCCCTAGTGCTGAGATTATAGGTATGCACCACCATGCCCAGATATATTTTATTCTTTTAACATAATTATAGCATCAATATATAATAATCACTGTGTTCTATAATCTATTTTGATAATAAAAATCCACTCTACTGTGCTTTTAAAAGAACAACATTTAAAGTCTACTTTCTCTTCTTATCTTGTTTTGATATGGTGAGTATTCACTGGTAATTAAAAATAAATGAACTAAATTCACAGGATGCAATACTCAAGGTACTCAAATTATACTTGCATCACTGCAGCCATGCAAAGTGAAGAGCATGCCACATATGGTCACTGTCCCAAACACTGAACCCTGTGATTATAGTGCAAAAGCAGCCACGATGCATGAATGAATGAGCATGGCTTTGATCCAAATGTGAATTCCATATTTCTTTTTTATTTTTAATTTAATTTTATTTTTTATTGGTGCACTGTATTCAAACATCATAGTGGGATACAAACTTTTGTAGACATACATGCACACATCGCCCAGTCAGCCCCCACCCGATCCCCACCCCATTCTCTCCCATCCCTCCCTCCCATGCTTGGCTTACTGGTTGACATCTAGTATTATAGCAATTTATCCAAAATTAAAAATGATAATCTCACATAATAGTTTCATTTGTCTGATACCAAGCTTTTGATGACTTAAAGATAACATTTCTTTTTTTTTTTAATTTTATTTTATTGGTGCACTGTATTCATACATCATAGTGGGATACAAACTTTTGTAGACATACATGCACACATCGCCCAGTCAGCCCCCACCCGATCCCCACCCCATTCTCTCCCCATCCCTCCTTCCCATGCTTGGCTTAGTGGTTGACATCTAGTATTATAGCAATTTATCCAAAATTAAAAATGATAATCTCACATAACAGTTTCATTTGTCTGATACCAAGTGTTTGATGATTTAAAGATAGCATTTCAATATTTCTTTTTGCTTTCTCTCTTACTAGAGCATATTTTTTTTCTGTTTTTTTAGGTGAAACTATCATATATTTATATATTTATTTTTCAGAAAAAAATCTATCCTAATATGGAATATGAATTCTAGGTAACCAAAACGATCTTGAAAAAGAACAAAGCTAGCAGATATATATTTTCTGATTTCAAACCATATAAAGCTACAATAATTGAAACAGTGTAGTACTGTTCTAAAGGCAGATATATAGACCATTGGAGTTAAATACAAGCCTAGAGCTAAATTCTTCCCTATATTGTCAAGCTATTTTTGACAAGGTTTCCACAAACATTTGGTGGTGGAAATAAAAATCTTTTAACTAAATATTGTTGAAAAATAATAATTACATGGAAAAGAATAAAATAGGACCTTTACCTAATCCCATATACAAGTATTAACTCAAAATAGATAAAAGACCTAAATATAAATCTTAAGACTATAAACTTTTAGGAGAAAATCTGGGTCATAAAACCTCACAACATTGAAATTGGCAGTGATTTCTTGGATATGATTTCAATGGCACAGGCAACAGAAGAATATACAAACTCCCTAAAAAATAAAAGAAAATATTGTATATCCAAAGACAATGTAAACAGAGTTAAAAGTTACTAATAGAATTGAATAAAATATTTCCAAATGCTATATCTGTAGGTATATTAATATTCCAACTAGAAATCCTAAAAATTAACAACAATAAAGGCAAACAATACAACTTAGAGATAGGTAAAAGACTAACATAAGTAATGAATCTCCACAGATAACCAATCTTAAATGTCTGTTGGATGGAAACTCTTGTTTCTCTGGTTCTGGTGTGTGTTACCTATTTCTTCTTTGTAGTTAATCTCTTTGAGTATTTTCTCTAGCGCTGGTTTTGAAGACATAAATTCCTTCAGTTTCTGTTTGTCATGGAAGCTTCTTATTTCTCCATCTAATTTGATAGAAAGTTTTGCTGGGTAGGAAATTTTTGGCTGGAAGTTGTTTTCTTTCAGAGTTTGGAATATGTTACTCCAAGCCCTTCTGGCTCTCATGACTTGGTTTGGGAAGTCTGGAGTGATTCTAATTGGTTTGCCTCTGAATGTCACTTGGCCCTTTGTTTTTGTTGCCTTTAAGATTCTCTGCTTAGCTTCCACATTGGTCGATCTGACAATTATGTGGCGTGGGGATCCTCTTCTCCGATCCTCTCTAAAGGGAGTTCTATAAGTTTCCTGGACCTGTGTATCAACCTCTTGCTCTATGTTTGGAAAATTTTCTGCTATTACTTCCTTGAAGAGATTGTTGATCCCTTTGGTTTCACTTTCTTTTCCCTCCTCTATTCCAATTATTCTTAGGTTAGCTCTCTTCAAATGGGCCCATATTTCTTCAATATCAGATTCCTGCTTTCGGATATTTTTTTCTAGATTAGAAACTATGCGTTCATTTTTTGAATGATCATCTTCTAAGAGCGAGATTCTGTTCTCCATGTGGTCTAATCGGTTGTTTGTGCTTTGAATTGAGGCCTTTACTTCATTAATTGCATCCTTTATCTCTTTTTGGCTCTCTCTGAGTTCTTTTCGAAGCACCTCTATTATTTCTACAGTTATTTTCCTGATTTGATCTTCTAGAAATCTCTGATTTTCTGTTTTATTGGGTTCTGATGTTGTGGGGTTCTGGGCATTCATTGCTCCAATATTATTCCTCTTTCCCATGATTTAGGAAGTTTGTGCCTTCTCTGGGTTCTTCCCTTGGGTCACTATGACTTCACTTAAGGTGTTTTGGATCTCGAGTCTGTAGTATCTCAGACCCCACTACTCCTTTACTGGGTTGTATCACAGAGTCTCCGACCCAGGGGGTCAATAGAGGCTTCTTTAGACCATGGGGGGTGCCAGGTTGCACGTTCTCCTATGGTGTGATATCTCTGCCAATGCCCCTCCCCCACTGGGTCAAGTCCCAGGGAGTACAGTACTGGGATTTCTCCTCTGTGGCCCGCAATTTGACTCACTGTTCTTGAGTACGCAGATGTAGCTGTACTGGATTCGGTGAATTCTCTGCTGCTGCCGCCGGTGGCAACATGGCGCCGCTGCTACGCCCTCGGCTGTGAAGCTGGCGTATTTCTTCTTGGTTTTGATTTCCACTCTGAATCCCTGCAGCGTGTGCTGAGCTCAGCCACTGGGAGCTTTAGATTTTACCTGCGGCGAGAAATCCCGCCTGACTATTCCGCAGCGGCTCACCTCGGCTTGCTGTAGCCGTCCGGTGAACTCACCGCTGCCGCCGGCAGTACGGCGCTGCTGCCACGGCCTCGGGCGTGAGGCCGGTGTATCTCCTCTGTGGCTCTGAGCTCTGTTCTCAGACCACTTTCTCTCTGGAGCCTGGTGATTTTTTTGTTTCTCTGGTGATGGTGTTTTCTGGCTATGAAAGGCGCTGATTTTGTGGTAATGGAGATTGGTTGTTAGCGGGGCTCTTAAGCCCCGCTTTTCTCAGTCGCCATCTTCCCGGAAGTCCCATATTTCTTGAGTCAAATTCTTCTTTTGATTTTTTAAAAACTTTGAAATATGTAAGCCATTCTTAACTCAAAGACCATATGAAGACTAGATCAGAATTGGCCATAGGCAGTATTTGCTGACTCCCAGCCCAAACCAATCAATGAATGAGAGATAGATCAGAACATCCTAAAAAACTTTTTTTCCCTCACTCCTAGGACCACATCTCAGACTTACTAGATAATTCTGTGATGTAATCAATGTGAAATAGATTTGAATGAAACAAAAGATTATATTTGTGGACAATGAAGAGTCAAAGACTGAATAATAATGAACTGAGACCACAGCAGCATTATTTCCTTCAGCTCTAAATAGCTGAGCATTTCACCATAACTTAACAAAGTAGAATTAGAAACTGACACTAGAAGCACACAATAATATCTGCATATTATTGCACTTTATTGTATATACTCATCTAAATCAACTTTAATTATTGAACACCACATAGTGTGTCATTTTTTATTATTTTTCTTGTCTCTATGTGAGCTCAGGTACAGAGCCCAATGTGATACTGTTGAAAGAATAGGAAAGAAAATAATTGGCAACCAAAAATATTATGACTATATGCTCCATGTTTTCTCACTTAATTCTCACAACCCTACAAGGTGATAACATTACCCTAAATTATAATTCCTCAGAGTAAATAATTTATTGAAGTCCACACTAATAGATGGCAGAAGAATACTTTTAGCCAACTTTGCTTCCAAAAATGTACACTGTTTACCTGATCCAATCAGCATCATAGTACATATTCTATTATCCAGAGTGTAATCTTTTTTCTTAGTATTGGCATTAAGTATTGATTCTAAAAGTATCTTCTATAGCAGATAATTTTTTTTTCTTTGGAGTACTGGGGATTGAACCCAGAGGCATTTGACCTCTGAACTACACCCCCAACTCCATTTTATTTCTTATTTGGAAACAGGTTGCTTATTCTCACTAGGTTGCTGAGAGCCTTATTAAGTTGCTGAAGCTGGCTTCGAAACTGTGATCCTCCTGTCTCAGCTTCCCAATACTGGAATTACAAGTGTGCATCACCATGCCTGGCTGTTCACTGGCCATTTTTATTCTTCGCTTATAATCATAAAATTCTCAGGACATAGTGCAAACTTCTCATGTTTTCTATATGCAAGTATAAAATCTTACTTTTCGGTATGCAAGTAAATTGAGTTTGGCTCAATTTACTTGAAAGGCCAAGAATTTTTCTTTTGTAACACTAACCATGTTTAGCTTGCCACTAGCAGTACTATTGCCAACCTAAATAAGTAGCAATCACTTATTTATTTGTCCATAAAATGATGAGTTCAAAACGTGAGAGTAGTGCAAAGTAAAAGTCTTAAATAGCTCATAGTCTGGTAGAGAGAGAGAAGCACATATAAATCATTTTATAGGAGTGCAGTAAGTAGAATACAGAAGTCAGAAGTACAAAATCCTTTTATGCCTAATATGCTATTAATACAAATCTTAAATTAATTTTTACAGTCAAAACAGAACTTTAGAAGATCTTATTTGAGCAATTATACTAAAGAACATAAAATATGATGGATTGTGGTACAGACCCACAATCCCAATACTTGAGAGGCTGAGATAGGAGAATAGCAGGTTTGAGGACAGCCTCAGCAACTTAGTGAAACCTACAGCAACTTAGTAAGAGATATTTCAAAATAAAAAACATTACAAAGGCTGAGGGCATAAAAGTAAAATGCCCCTGGGTTCAATCCCTAGTACCAAAAACAAAAAAGAAAATTGAGCATGGGGATGGACACTTGTAATCCCAGTACTTAGGAGGCTGAGACAGGAGGATCAACAGGTTCTCAGCCAGCCTCAGCTACTTAGTGAGGCCCTCTGCAACCTACTGAAACCCTGTTTCACAATAAAAAAATAAAACAGGACTAGGGGTGTAGCTAGTTCCATCCCCAGTAACACACACACACACACACGATAAAAATAGCTCAGCAGAGAAAGCATCTGCTATAATGCCTATTATATCTACATTTAAAAGATACCAGTGTATTTATTCCAATCATGGTATGATTTTTACCAAATTTTTCAGTATCTTCTACTCACTAACTTACTTTGAATTCTCTAAATGCATTATGAAATTCTTTTCAATAAAATGGTTTGTCAGCCACTCCCTGTACAGTCACTGCTTTTTCTCCTACTTAAGAATTCGTAAGAGTCAGACAGTGGGGCTGGGATGTGTAGTGGCTTATGGCGATGGGGAAGTGGACTCAGTGGCCTTGGAGGATGTGATTGTGAACTTCACCCAGGAAGAGTAGGCTCTGCTCAATCCTTCCCAGAAGAAACTCTACAGAAATGTGATATGGGAAAACATTAGAAATGTGGCCTCTGGGAAAAGTGTCCAAGGACTATGAAGATTCCTGTTGGAATTGGGGGAGGGGGGGGCACTTTTAAGCAATTATCATGAAGGGAAATGGAGTGGAAGTGAAGAGTATCATCACAATCAGAAAATCATTAGCCACACTTCCAATCCCAATCTGAAGAAGACAAGAAGTCTGGAATTAAACCATGTGATTGTAGTGCACCTGGAATAGCCTCCACGTAGCACTTATCTCCTGATAAGCACACTGTTCGAAACGATACAAACTTTGTGAGAGTCATCAATTTGGGTAGAAACATAACGAAACATGAGAAAGCCGCCCTTGACCAGCACTCCTCTCAAAGGCCTGAGAAGTTTCAGACTGCAGAGAAATTCAACATTTGTAAGAATGTGGGACTTCCGGGAAGATGGCGACGGAGCAAAACGGGGCTTATGAGCCCCGCTAACAACCAATCTCTATTACCACAAAATCAGCGCCTTTCATAGCCAGAAAACACCATCAGCAGAGAAACAAAAAATGTAATTTTAAGGGACAGAGAAAAAGAGGGCTGGAAAAACGAGACACCAGAAACCAGACCACAGTGCTGCAGCCGGAGCCGTGGCGTGAAGCGGCGGGCGCCATTTTGCCTTGCAGCACCAGGCTCCAGAGAGGAAGGGAACTCATAACGGAGCCCAGAAACCAGAAAGGAGATACGCCGGCCTCACACCCAAGAACGCGGCAGCAGCGCCTTACTGCTGGCGGCAGCGGCGAGTTCACTGGACGGCACCAGACCAAAGCACTCAACAGCCCACCAAGCTCCAGAGAGGAGCGGCGGACAGCAAGCCGAGGTGAGCCGCTGCGGAACAGCCGGGCGGGATTCGAAAGATTTCTCGGCACAGGGAGCAGCTCCCCAGGGCTGGGCTCAGCGCACCCTGCAGGGACTCAGAGTGGAGTTCAAAAACAGAAAAGAAATACACCAGCCTAACGGCTGAGGGCGTGGCAGCGGCGCCATATTGCTACCGGCGGCAGCAGCAGCGAATTCACCAAGTCTACGACAGCTCCATCTGCGCACTCAACAGTGAGTCAAATTGCGGCCCCTAGAGGAGAAATCCCAGTACTGTACTCCCAGGGACTTGACCCAGTGGGGGAGTGGTGGTGGCAGAGATATTACACCACAGGAGAACGCCCAACCTGGCACCCCCCATGGTCTAAAGCAGCCTCGATTGACTCCCTGGGTCTGAGACTCTGCGATACAACCCAGTAGAGGAGTAGTGGGGACTGAGATACCACAGACTCGAGATCCACAGCACCTTAAGTGAAGTCGTAGTGACCTAGGGAAGAACCCAGAGAAGGCACAAACTTCCGAAATCATGGGAAAGAGGAATAACAATGGAGCGATGAATGCCCACAACCCCACAACATCAGAACCTGATAAAACAGAAATTCAGAGATTTATAGAAGATCAAATCAGGAAAATAACTGTAGAAATAATAGAGGTGTTTCAAAAAGAATTCAGAGAGAGCCAAAGAGAGATAAAGGATGCAATTAATGAAGTAAAGGCCTCAATTCAAAGTACAAACAACCGATTAGACCACATGGAGAACAGAATCTCGCTCTTAGAAGATGATCATTCAAAAAATGAACGCATAGTTTCTAATCTAGAAAAAAATATCCGAAAGCAGGAATCTGATATTGAAGAAATATGGGCCCATTTGAAGAGAGCTAACCTAAGAATAACTGGAATAGAGGAGGGAAAAGAAGGTGAAACCAAAGGGATTAACAATCTTTTCAAGGAAATAATAGCAGAAAATTTTCCAAACATAGAGCAAGAGGTTGATACACAGATCCAGGAAACTTATAGAACCCCCGTTAGAGAGGATCAGAGAAGAGGATCCCCATGCCACATAATTGTCAAAATGACCAATGTGGAAGCCAAGCAGAGAATCTTAAAGGCAACAAAAACAAAGGGCCAAGTGACATTCAGAAGCAAACCAATTAGAATCACTCCAGACTTCCCAAACCAAGTCATGAGAGCCAGAAGGGCTTGGAGTAACATTCCAAACTCTGAAAGAAAACAACTTCCAGCCAAAAATTTCCTATCCAAAAAAACTTTCTATCAAATTAGATGGGGAAATAAGAAGCTTCCACGACAAACAGAAACTGAAGGAATTTATGTCTTCAAAACCAGCGCTAGAGAAAATACTCAAAGAGATTAACTACAAAGAAGAAATAGGTAACACACACCAGAACCAGAGAAACAAGAATTTCCATCCAACAGACAACTAAGATTGGTTATCTGTGGAGATTCATTATTTATATTAGTCTTTTACCTATCTCTAAATTGTATTGTTTGCTTTTATTGTTGCTAATTTTTAGGATTTCTAGTTGGAATATTAATATACCTTCAGATATAGCATTTGGAAATATTTTATCCCATTCTATCAGTAACTTTTAACTCTGTTTACATTGTCTTTGGATATACAGTATTTTTTTATTTTTTTTAGGGAGTTCGTATACTCTTCTGTTGCCTGTGCCAATGAAATCATATCCAAGAAATCACTGCCAATTTCAATTTGTAAGGCTTTATGACCCAGATTTTCTTCTAAAAGTTTATAGTATTAAGATTTATATTTAGGTTTTTTATCTATTTTGAGTTAATATTTGTATATGTGTTAGGTAAGGGTCCAATTTTATTCTTTTTCATGTAATTATTATTTTTAACAATATTTAGTTAAAAGATTATTATTTCCACCACCAAATGTTCGTGGAAACCTTGTCAAAAATAACTTAACAATATATGGAAGAATTTTTCTCTAAGCTTTTAGTTAACTCCAATAGTTTATATATCTGCCTTTAGAACAGTACTACACTGTTTCAATTATTGTAGCTTTATATGGTTTGAAATCAGAAAATATACATCTTCTAGCTTTGTTCTTCTTCGAGATTGTTTTGGGTATCTAGAGTCCATATTCCATATCAGGATAGATTTTTTCTGAAAAATAAATAAATAAATGTATGATAGCTTCACCTAAAAAAAAAAAAAAGAAAAGAAAAGAAAAGAAAAAATATTCTCTGGTAAGAAAGAAAGCAAGAAGAAATATTGAAATGTTATCTTTAAGTCATCAAAAGCTTGGTATCAGACAAATGAAACTGTTTTGTGAGATTATCATTGTTAATATTGGATAAATTGCTATAAAACTAGATGTCATCCACTAAGCCAAGCATGGGAAGGAGGGATGGGGAGGGAACAGGGTGGGGATCGGGTGGGGGCTAACTGGGCGATGTGTGCATGTATGTCTACAAAAGTATTTTCTTTATACTATTATGATGTATGAATACATTGCACCAATAAAAAATAAAAAAAAGAATGTGGGAAATCTGTCCTTTCCCATAGGAGCTATCAAAGGCATACGATGGTACACACAGGAGTTGGCTGTTAGCAATGTAAATTTTATGGGAAAACATTAGACTTTCCAAGTTCAGTTTTGAATCATGAAAGGACTCACACTGGAGAGAAGCCCCATGAAGGTAATCACTACAACAAAGCCTTCAGGGGTCTGCTCAGTGTTTAAGGAAAGGATTCGCTCTGGAGAGAAACCTTATATATGTAAGCAGTATGACAAAGTTTTCACTCAATCTAGCATGTTTTTATTCCATCAAAGAACTATGCTGGAGAGAAACCCTATGAATGTAAGATGTGGGAAAACCGTCAGTCATCTGAGTCATGTTCAAGCTCATGAAAGGATTCACACTGGACAGAAACCCTATGAATGTCATTCCTTGGGGAAACATGAAGGGGTTCACACTGGAGAGAACCCTTTGAGTATTAGGAATGTGGAAAAGCCTTCATACAATCCAGTAACTTCAAGATACATGAAAGGACTCACACTAGAGAGAAATCATATGAATGTAAACACTGTCACAAAACCCTCAAATCTCCAAGAATGTTCAAGTTCATGAAAGGACTCACTCTGGAAAGAAACCCAATGATTGTAAGCAATACAACAAAACCTTCATGCATTCTAGCATGTCTAAAGTCCATGAAAGGGAGTCACACTGAAGAGAACCCTATTAATATAATGAATGTGAAAAAAAGCCTTCAAAAGATCTAATTTGCAGATTCATGATAGGGCTCATACTAGAGAAGAGCCATATGAGTGGAAACAATGTCATGATATCTTCAGGTCATTGAGTAATGATCAAGTTCATGAAACCACTAATGCTGGAGAGGAATCTTATAAGTATAAAGCACTGTGGCAAAGCCTCGTGCAGTCTAACATATTCTGTGTCCGAGAAACCCTGTGAATGCATGATGTGGAAAAGCCTTCACAAAAGCTAACAATTTGCAGATGCATGAAAGGATTCACACTGGACAGAATCCTAATGTTCGGTTAAATGAAACAACTCATTGGAGAGAAGGCTCGTAAATGTGGGAAATTCTTCCTATATTCTGTTCTCTTCAAGTCCGTGAAATGAATGGCTCGCACCTGAGAGAAATGCCAGAGTGTAAACAATCTGACAAAGCCTTTGCAGAATCTAATTCTTTTCATGTCCACTGGAGAGAGATTTAGTGAATGTAAGGAATGTGGGAAAACCTTCAGTGGTTTCAACTGTTTTCAGGTCAGGAAAGGGGTTCACACAGAGCTGGGCGTGGTGGAGCACGCTTGCAATCCCAGCATTTGGGAGGCTGAGACCAGAGGATAGCAGTTCGCAGACAGCCTCAGCTACTTAGTGAGGCCCTCTGCAACTCAGTGAGACCCTGTTTCAAAATAAAGTATAAAAATAGGGCAGGGGGTGTAGCTCTGAGGCCAAATCCCCCTGGGTTCCATCCCCAGACCTGCCAAAAAAAAAGGGGGGTTCACACAGTAGAAAAACATATTAATGTGAAAAATGTGGCAAAGTCTTTATGTCTTCTAGTTGTGTTTAGGTCCCTGAAAAAAACTCACATCAGAGAGAACGAAAAAAAGCTCTATAAATGTAAGCAGTATGGCAAAGCCTTCACAAAATCGTGTTCTTTTTCATCTGTGAAAGGACTCACACTGAAGAGAAGCCGTATAAATCATGGAATGTGGGAAGGCCTTCCCCAAGTCAAAAAAAAAAAAATGTTTTAATCCATGAAAGGACTTTGGAGCTAATCCCTATTTATAGTGTTTGGGAAATTATTTCCAAAATGCAGTTTTCAAGTCCATGAGGAAAAGGATTCACTTTGCTTTGAAAACAGATTAGGCAGTATGAGAAGCTCATTGCCCAATTTAGCTCTTTTCAAGCACATAAAAAGATTCACACTGAAGAAAAACCTTATTATTGTATTATTGTATTCAAGATTAAAAATCTTTCACTCATCCAACAATTTTTGTGTGTGTGTGTGTGTGGTACTGGGTGGGGTTCCTGGAAACCCTTCTACCTTCGGGTTACACTCCCAGACCTATTTTTTTATATATATATTTTTTATTTGGAAACAGGGTCTCTTAAGCCAGCGAGGCTGGCTTCGAACCTACGCGATCCTCCTGTCTCCACCTCCCGAACGCGGGGATTACAAGTGTGCGCCACCATGCCCAGCTCTCATCCAACATTTTTAAAGCACATAAAAGTGATTCACACTATATCAAAGCTGGATCTACACAATGTGGGAAAACCTTCATTTACTTTTCAAACATTGGAGAATCCATAATAGTATATAATGAAGATGTACCTTATTTATGTACCTTTGTAGAATAGTCTATAATTTTCCCAATTTATGTCCGGGGCATTAAAAAGCACAATGAAAAAAAATTCAGAATGTAAGTACTGAAGAAAATGCTTTTTGTTTTGTTTTGTTTTTTTCAGTTGTTTGAAACACAAAATTAACTCATACTGTAGTCAAGTGCTGTGAATGAAAGAAATGTATAAAACAAGCCAGGCATGGTGGTGCACACCTGTAGTCCCGGTGCTTGGGGGCTGAGAAAGAAGGATCACAGGTTCAAGGAAAGCTATTTGGGCTACTAGAAGTCTGGTGGAACCCTGTTTAAAAATTGAAAGTAAAGGAGACTGAGAGTGTGGTTCAGTGGTAAAATGCCCCTGCATATGATTCCCAGTTTTAAATAAATGTATAAAAGCATTCCAATTTTCATTCTCTTTATAAACCTTGAAAAAAAGTCATACTAGAGAAAGGATTATGGTAAAAAGAGCATCTCATGGAATATTTATCACCAGATATTTATGTTATAAAGGTCAAAATATGGAAAAGCCTTTTGTCATCTCATTCCAAATAAAAACCATAAAAGAAACACATTGGTGAGAAACCCCATTAAGGTGTGGCCTGTATTAACATTTCACTGCCTATGTCCTCACAACATCATGTAGTTTAACAGGATTGAAGCACTATTACTTTTAAACGTGTAGAAACATTTTACCATATTTTTATTCATTTCAGAACTGTTGATTGAATCAATGGGGCACATTCCCCACTGATCTATATCTTTAGAATTTTTATTTATTTGTTTGTTTTGGTACTAGAGGTTGAACCTAAAGGATTCCGCCTCTGAGCTACATCTCCAGCCCAATTTTATTTATTCTTATCTTTATTTTTTGAGACATTGTCTTGCTAGGTTCCTGAGGCTGTCTTCATGCCTGTGATTCTTCTCTCAGTCTGCTAAGTACTGAAATTACAGTTATGCACCATCATGCCCAACTTTTGGGGGTTTTTTGCTTTTGTTTTTGTTCTTTGCGGTACTGGGGATGGAACCCATGAGCATTCTACTTATGAGCTACACCCACAGCCCTATTTTTTATTCTTTATTTCGAAACAGGGTCTCACTGAGTTGCAAAGGGCCTCACTAAGTTGCTGTGGCTGTCTGCGAATTGTGATCCTCCTGTCTCAGCCTCCCAAATGCTGGGATTACAAGCATGCACCACCATGCTCAGCTTAAATTTTATTTTGATGTTGGGTGTCACTAAATTGGCCAGGCTGACCACAAACTGCAATTCTTCTGCTTCAGACTTTGGGTAGTTCAGTTTAGAGGTGGGCTCCATCCCACCCAGCACACTGTGAAAGTAATTTGTTTTATGTGGGAAATCATCAGGAAGTAAAATTTTTTAAATGCAATTAATATTGGAAGCCTGATCAAATATTACTCATGTGACTTCCAAAAAATTTCCATGGGGGAAAAAATTGTGAATAGTGCTCATCAGTGGCTCCTTTAAATGGATCCATGTACATTTCTTCTTTATTTGCAAGGAATCATCAAAGTGAGATGTTTCTATAACTGTTTTTAAGCTGGTGTACATGGGTTTAATAAATAGGGTGGTGTGTGTGTGTGTGTGTGTGTGTGTGTGAGAGAGAGAGAGAGAGAGAGAGAGAGAGAGAGAGAGTGTGTGTGTGTGTGTGTGTGTGTGTGTGTGTGTGTGTGTGTGGTGCTAGGGATTGAACCCAGAGTCTTTCTGACTCTGAGTTACACCCCCAGCCCTATTTTATATTTTTGTTTTGAAATAGGGTATAAATTGCTGAGAATGGCTTTGAACCTGTGATCCTCCTATCTTTGTCTACAAGTACTGGGACGGCAAGCATGCATCACCTCCCCCTGCTTAGGGTGTCTTTCTTAATCTAATTTTTCCCTTTTCACACAGATCTCTCTGTTAGTGTCTTGTATTCTAATATGCTGTCATGTTTAATTTTCAAATTGTTTATTAGAAATATGTGTAATGTGCTATTGAAAATTGTTGTGATTTTTCTTGTGGTCTGTGCAGAACAAGCTGGATATCCCAGTCTTTCTTTCAAGAAAAACTAAAACCAGTTAGTTAAGAAAGAGGTTTGTTTCATTTTCCTGATTAAAAAACTATCTTAAAAAAATTGTTTCCCTAGTCCAAAATCATGAAGATATTTTCCTAACTTATCTTCTAGAAGCTTTATAATTTTTCTTTCAAGTGTGTGTGTGTGTGTGTGTGTGTGTGTGTGTGTGCATGTGTGTACTACTGGGGATTGAACCTAGAGGTGCTCTAGCTCAAAGCTAAACCCTCTATCCCTTTTCATTTTTTATTTTGAAACAGAGCCTCACTATATTGTGAAGACTAACATTGAACAACTTCAATCCTCTTGTCTCCCAAATACTGAGTTTATAAACCTGTGTCACTGGCCTGGCTTACTTTCATATCTAGATCTAGAACTGTACTTGGGTACAGTGTAAGATAGAAATAAAGTATAAATATTTTCAATTGACCCTGCACCTTGTATGCTCTTTTGTCATAAATCCAAGTATCCACATATCTACAGTTTGTTTCTGAATCAATGGTCAATCTGTCTACTTTTGCATCATTAAAACCAAATCTCAATGGTGGCAGAATTCTAATAATTCTTAATATCCAGTAAAGCAATTCCCCTTTGCTCTTCTAAAAGAGTTGTCTTGACTATTATTGGCCCTTGGCATTTTCATATAAATTTTAGAGTTAGCTCATGTATTCATTTAAAAATAAAAAAACTGCTAAAATTCATTGAGGTATAATTGAATCTATAAATCAATTTGGGAGAAATTAGTTTTGTTTTGTTTTGTTTTGTTTGCGGTACTGGGGATGGAACCCAGGGGCATTCTACCTCCAAGCTATACCTCCAGCCCTATTTTAGTCTTTTTATTATTGATACAGGGTCTCACTGAGTTGCAAAGGGCCTCGCTAAGTAGCTAAAGCTGTCCACGAACCACCACAACCCTCCGGTTTCCCTAATGCTGGGATTACAAGCGTGCATTTGGCCTGAAATTAGCATCTTAATAACGCTGAATCTTCTAATTTATCAACATCATTAAATTCTTCTTTAATTTCTCAAAGTATTGTGCCATAATTTTTGGTATAAAGATCTTGCAATATTCCCTAACATTTATCTTCACTTATTTAATGTAAGTCATATCAGATTGTAAATTTATTTTCAGGTATAACTTCTTTTTTGTGTGTGGTACTGGTGTTGGAACCCAGGGGTATTCTACCTCCGAGCTACACCCCAGCCCTATTTTTTATTCTTTATTTTGAAACCGGGTCTCACTAAGTTGCAAAGGGCCTTACTAAGTAGCTGAGGCTGTTGGCAAACCCTGATCCTCCAGTCTTCACCTCCCGAATGCTGGGATTACAAGCATGTGCCACCATGCTCAGCTTAGGTGTAATTTCTATATAGAAATATACTCTGCATATTTCTGTGTCACTGGCCTGGTTTACTTTCATATTTAGATCTAGAATTGATTTTAGATCTAGAATTTATTTAGATCTAGAATTGATTTTTACTTTCATATTTAGATCTAGAATTGATACTTGGGTACATCTAGAAGTATACAGAGTATAGAAATATAATATACTCTGTATACTTCTATATAGAAGTACATATATATATATATATATATATATATATATCCTGAAATATTTTGAGATAGCTCAAAAGGTGTTATCTCCTTTTTATTTATTTATTTATTTATTTTTTGCAGTATTTTGAAACATTTTCTCACTGAGTTGCAAAGGGCCTAACAAAGTACCTGAGGCTAGCCAGGTGCGGTGGTGCACGCTTGGAATCCCAGCATTCAGAAGGTGGAGACCAGAGGATCGCAGTTCGCAGACAGCCTCAGCTATTTAACAAGGCCCTTTGCAACTCGGTCAGACCATTTTAAAAAAATATATTTTTTAAGACTAAAAGTAGGGCTGGCAGTGTAGCTCAAAGGTAGAATGCCCCCTGGGTTCCATCCCCAGTACTGAAAAAAAAAAAAAAAAAGTAGCTGTCAGCAAACCAGTATCCTGTCTCAGCCTCCCAAATACTGGAATTACAAGCCTGTACCACATACCCGGCTGTTATCTACTTTTTTTTTAATAATTAATACATACCAACTTGTATAAATACTAAAGTTTTGTTTTCTTTTCTAATGCTTACATGATGTATTTCTTTTTCTTAACTTTCTGTACTCACTAGAACTCAATACAAGTAGTAAGACTATGATATCTTTGCAATGTCTTATATTGTTTCTATTAATTTCTAAATTAATTTCTAATTTGCTCAGTTTTTATCAGAATTGGATGACGGATTTTTACTAAATACATTTTCTTCATGCAACAAAATTATAGTTTTCTCTTTTATTTTGTTAATGTTGTCAATTACAGTGATTGATTTTCAAAATATAACCTTATAATCCTAGGATATATACAATTTAATTATGTTCTATTACACTTTTTTCTTTTTATATTTCTTTTTCTTATTGCTTTTTTATTTATTTATTTATTTTTTTTGGTGCATTGTAGTAATACATCCTAATGGGGTACAAGATGGTAGAGGCATACACGCACACACACACATCACTCATTTAACCCTCCCCCAATTCCCATCCCATCTCCCCTTATCATGTTTGGTTTAGTGATTATTTTGATATGTTTGTGATTATACATAATACACATTAGGGTATTTCCCTCTTTTTATATTTCTACTAATTCCTTTTCATAATTTTTGCATCTAAATTCCTGAATAGAATTTGGCCTATAAATTTTTCTTTCTTATAATTTCAAGATTTGGTATTAAAGTTTTGTCAATGTTATAAAATAAATTAGTTAATGCTTAGAAAGTACTTTTAACATCATTTTATTTTCAACCTTTCTATATCCATACCCTTTCAAGATCTACATACGAAGAAGTTTTAGATACTTCTCTTATACACATCTCTTATATTTGGATTCTGTTTTATATCCAGCCTGTCAATATTTTATTATAATACTCAATTCATTTATATTTACTGTATTAATAAATTAATGGTCAGAGCTACTATTTTACTATTTGCTATTTGTCCCCACCTGTTTTATGTTTAGATTCCTTTCTTATCTTTTTAAATGTATTAAGTACTTGTATTATTCTAGCTTACCTCTGTATCAGCATGTTATATAATATGCTATTATCATTATAAAATAAACTCAGCAATTATTGCGTGCATCTCTGACTCACCAAACTCTAATATATATTATATGATTACTTCTTACTGGCACTGTAACTTAAAACCATTTAAAGTCAAGCATGCCTGTCATCCCAGTACTTGGGAGGCTGAGATAGGAAGTTAGCAGATTTGAAGTCAGCCTCATCAAATTGGTGAGACCCTCCACAACTTATCTACAAAACAAAAAATAAAATAGAGCTAGAGGTATAGCTCAAGGTAGAATGTCCTTGGGTTCAATCCCCAGTATCACACACATACAAAAATAACTCTTTTACCCTGTCTCAACATATGTTATTATCATGTATTTTTAAATATCAATATACATTTTAAACCCCATATCACATTATATTATTTGTTTTAAAGTCAATGTAAACTTCCATTTATTCACATATTTATTCTTGTTATCGTTTTAAAATTCCTTTCTGTATTTCTAGCCTTCCATTGGAGATCACTCTCCTATCTAAAGAACAGTCTTTAGTATTTCTTTAAGTGTCAGAAGCTGGTACATATTTCAGTTTAATAGAGCTGAGATGTCCTCTATTTTGCCTTTGTTTCTGAGGAACATTTTCACTGAACATAAAATTCTAAGTATATAGTTACTTTTTTTTTCTTCATGTTGGGCACAGTGGCACCCATCTGTAGTCCCAGAAACTCAGCCAGGAGTTTCAGACCAACCTAGGTAATTTATCAAGATTTACCTCTTTTTTTTTTAGGAACTGGGGGTTGAACCCAGGGGCATTCTATCTCCAAGCTATGCCCCCAGCCCTATTCTTAATTTTGAAGCAGGGTCTTACTAAGTTGCCGAGGACCTTACTAAGGAGCTAAGGCTGGCTGTGAACATGAGATCCTCCTGTTTCAGCCTCCCAACTACTGGGATTAAAAGCATGTGCCACCACGCCCAGCTAAAATTTCATCTCTTAATTTTTTTATTCCTTCAGCATTTTGTAAGACCAATCATGTCTTATAGCCTCTATTGTTTCTGCTGAGAATCAGATATAGATCTTACTAGTGCTACTTTGAAAGTTGCTACTTTTTCTCCTCTGGGTATTTCTAAGGTTTTTGTTGTCTGGGGTCTTTCTACAGTTATTACAATATGCCTGTTTGTGATTTCTTTGTAGTTATCTCTCCTGGATTTGGGCACTTTGCAAATCTATGGCTTGGTTTCTTTTTATCAGGTCTAAAAAAAATCTCAGCCATTACCTTTTCAAATATTGTGTCTCTCTTGTTCTCTCTCTCCTGTCCTTTTGAAACTCCAACTGTCCACACCCCTGTGCCTTTTATTCTTGTTTTCTTTCTTCCATCATACTATATTTGTGTCTTATCACACACATTTCCCCTAAACGATTTTCCAATTAGCTATTTCTCTAGTCACTTGTTATCTAAAATGCTATTAAGTGAATTCTTTATTTCACTTATTTGCCTTTTTCAGTTCTATATATTTTACTTTTATGAGACCCAGTTCTTTGCCAAAACCCCCCACTCTTTTATTTTACTACTTTATACTTATTTTAAGTCAGTGTTGAAGAAATTCATTATCTGAATCTTCTGTGGTATATTGTTTCTCTTGATTTAAGACTTCTAAACTTCCCTTCTATATGTGGGATTATTTTTGTAGTAATGTAAGATACTCCATATAAAAGCTGTAGAAATTATCTGAGGTCAAAGATTATATTAACTTCTGCTTTAACTGGTGGCTAGAGTTATTAACAATCTGGACACCCATAATCTAATCAAAGGTTAGGGAGATTCTCAGTGACTTTATGCTATATGTAGACCATGCTGTTTCTGACTCACCCTTTTTCTGAGGTGCAGCTTTTCAGATCCCGACCCAAAACCTGGGAGGGGAGTTAGCAAGCAACCTCGCCTGTCTCCCTGTTCAGCAGGCCCTGCACTCAAACTGCTGCCTTAGCCCCACCTCATGAATGTGCCAAAAGCTCTTAGCTTCTCAGCCTCTTTGCCACCTTTACTGGAAACAGCAGATTCACCTAGGGGAAGAAGCTTCAAATGCCCAGCTCACCTTTTGGGTTTCCTTCTTCTCCACGATCTTGTGCCCATAGTCTTCACTGATGTGTTAGCTCTCTGATACTTTCAAACAGATGATTTTTATATTTGATCCAGCTTTTCTAGTTGTTCTCAGTGGAAGGGTTAGTCCAAATTGCCTAATCCACCATCATCAGAAGTGCACCTCTCAATTTTTCTCATCTGTAAAATGAGGATAATAATGACAACTTCCTCAAAGATATTATTAAAAAGAGATCAGAGTGCCTATTACACATTAAGTGCCCAAAAACTTTTGGCTAAGGTTTTGAGCTTCCTACTGTTAATCTGAAACAAGCTTCAACTAATGGTAGCTGGTGAATTGTGCCTTCCTAGTAATCATTCTCCTATAATATCTCAAAATATCTTAAAAAAAAAAAAACTAGTCCTTGGTTACTGAATATAGGAGCATTGTGGTTGTCTAGCATGGTGTCATGGCATCCTCTCTCCAAGGGTGGGCAACTAACCCAAACTAGGCCAGAATGCTTCTCCTCTGATAATGTGAACCTTAAGCAAATGGTGGAACTGGGCCACACGAAAACCAGGCAGCACCTTGAACAGGCCATCCGTTAGTTTCTGCAAACCAACTATCCAGATCTAACCCTATTTTTATCTTCACGGACAATTTTTCTGATAGTTATCCAATGGCCTTAAAATAAATTTATTTTCTGCTTAAGTTAACTTTTTATTTCATAAAACTAAAATAACTAAAATATCTCAGTGGAGAGCTATTTCACTTTCAAAGTTTTTCCGCCAGTCCCTATAACTCAATCATTTCCTTTAACCACACACACACAAAAAAAATCTTGACATTATTCAGAAAAGTTGCAAAAAAATGTCTTCTATTATGACTAAAGAATCAGTATTTTATAACTTTTCCCTGCACTGTTCCTTTGTTGGTTCCCAAAGCCATTCCTGCCCTCCCAAGCTCTGCTCCCTATTTCAGGGTGCTAGAAGCCTATACACTACATTTCTCATACTCCCTTGGTAACTGGTTTCTAATTTTGTCCTGCATTTAGGAAGCACTGATGAAAATTGGGTGGCAGAAGATAAGCCATTTTATTTTCTTTCTTCCATTCCTGGTTCCTGCAGGGGCAAGAGCAGTATTCCAGGAAACTCACCGAGGATGCTCATGGGTTCTGGCTCCAGAAGCAGTAACAGCACCAGAACTACCATGCAAATGCTCACTACTGCAACCATGATATAGTTCTGGCAGGAGTAGCAACAGGTAACTGTAGGCTCCAGCATCTTCTCAGGTGATTCCAGCATCATCAACAGAACTGTAGGCTTTCTGGATCAAAGAAGTTCAGTTCCAAGGGCAGCAGTTATGCTTCAATAACTTCCCCATCATAGGACTTAGGCACATTAATATCATTTTCCTTTTTTTTCTCCTGGCCCTAGGAGAAGTAGTGGTTTCCTACAGTTGTTGATTTTGTAATAAACTCATCATCCACTTTTTGCTCCTCCCACTCTACCAATACTTTTGGTAATTAATTCCCTACGAGGATCACAGGTTCAAGTCTTGCACTCTAGCAAGACTCCCAGCAACCTAACAAGACCCTGTTTCAAAATAAAAGGGCTAAGGGCATATCTTGGAGGTAGAATGCCCCTGGGTTCAATCTGCATTACCAAATAAATAAATAAATAAATATTCTAGTGTGGTTTTATTTTCCCTAATTACATAATAATTTCCAGTGTCATGAACTTCTTATTTTTCTGCTTTACCATTTTTGTGTTTTTTGCCCTCTCTTCTTCCTTCTCATTCACCTATTCCAGTTTTCTATAATCTCTTCAGTGCTCCCTCCTATTTCTTCAGTGTACCAATGACATTTCTGTCATTATTTTAATGACACTCAGGGCAAAATTGGATTATTTTTTATTTAAATTATCAGAACTCAAGTACAAAAACAAGAATTCCCTCAGAATCTATAGTTCTCCATTTTTAAGTCCAATTTTGTTATAATTACAAGCATTAATCTTTAGAAAACATTCCCATAACACTACTACAATTCACCACTTGTGTCTCAGCCATAAAGACTCATGACAAGTAATATTTAATTAAATTAGAAATTGAAACTATACCTTTAGTTTATATTTTATTTATTTTATCAAATGTATTGGCACTGACCCATAAGCCTAACAAATATTTTAGAGGATATTGTCAGGCTATCTTAACTCATCTGAAAAGTTTTAAAGATATCTATTTATTTGAGATCACAAACCAAGCTTCAAAAATTGTTCAAAACTGGCCAAGTGTAGTGGCACACGCTTGTAATCCCCGCACTTGGGAGGCAGAGACAGGAGGATCGCACAGGTTCAAAGCCAGCCTCGGCTTAAGCGACCTGTTTCCCAATAAAAAATATAAAATAGGTCTGGGAGTGTAGCCCGGAGGTAGAAGGGTTTCCAGGAATCCCAGTACCACCCAAAAAAAAAAAAAAATTGTTCAAAACCGAACTGTTGTTTGAGTCAAAAATCTGAAAGTTCTTTCTTCCAATCAAAATCACTCTCTATCACACTGGCCCACACTTTGCCACTCCACGTGCCCCTTGCGTTGCCATTACAGTTAGAAGACCAAACTCACTGCATGCCAGCCAAGTCCCCACCTAATCTAGTCCCTACCTACTATTTCATTCTGAACTTATCTACTATCCTTACTCAAGACATATCTAAGGAGCCAGGTATGGCAGTGTATGCCTCTACATGGGAGGCTGACACAGGAGGATCACAGGTTCAAGGCCAGCCCTGGCAATTTCTCAAAACTCCATTTCAAATTTTTTAAAAATGAAAATGGCTACAGGTGTGTAACTTGGAGGCAAAATATTTCTGGGTTCAATCACCAGAAGAGAAAGGGAGGGGGGGGGAGAGGAGCATATAAGAAAAATAATGATCTCTGAAGAACTCATTCTTAATTACACACACACACACACACACACACACACACACACACACACACGCACACACTATCCTCGGCCTCACTCAGTTTGGGTCACACTAAGATAATTAATTCTGTCTGGTTTACATTCAGGGTCAACTTTTAGAGAATCTTCAATGTGATTCTAAAACTCCCTGTCATTGTACCCCTTTACTTCCTCTATAGGTCTCTTAAAACTGTTTAAACAAAATGTCTTTAATTCCTTCATTCTTTAATTCATTACTGGGCACCTCCTAGGTAGCAGCCACTGTGCAGAGCTCAAAAAGGAATAGAGCAATACCTCACACATAATTCATGCCCTAAGCCACCGCAAAAATGTGTTATCAAAAACTGGCCTAACTTGTAGGTCAATATCTTCTCAAGGTTATCACTTTATTAAAAATGTAAGGTTACAGCTGGGCATGGTGGCACAGCCTGTAATGACAGTACTTGAGAGACTGAGACAGAACGATCATGGGTTCGAGGCCAGCCTCAGCAACTTAGCAAGAGCCTCAGAAACTTATTAGAATTAGCATTTTCTAATATGCTAGAGGTGAGATTAACTAATGAAAAGGTATCAAATAAGACTGAAGAGAGCCAGGTGTGGTGGCGCAAACTTGTAAACCTAGTACTTGGGAAGCTGAGACAGGTGGATCGCAGGTTCACAGCCAGCCTCAGCTACTTAAGTGAGATTCTCAGCAACTTAGTGAGACCTCTTTCAAAATTAAGCATAAAAAATAGAAGCCAGGTGTGGTAGCATATGTTTATAATCCCAGCACTTGGGATGTTGAGATAGGAGAATCGCAGTTCGCGGACAGCATCAGCTACATAGGCCCTTTGCAATTCAGTGAGACCCTGTGTCAAACTAAAGAATAAAAAATAGGGCTGGGGGGTGTAGCTCAAAGGTAGAATACACCCTGGGTTCAATTCCTAGTACCACAAAAATAAATAAATAAATAAAAAATGGGGCTGGGGGCATAGCTTAGAGGTTCTACCAAGTTCATTATTCTATCTTGGCCTCTAACAGCCCTCTTTAACATCAAACTTGGGCAGAAAGACCTCACATGGTGGCACATGCTTGAATTCCAGTACTTGGGAAGCTGAGACAGGAGGATAACAGGTTTGAGGACAGCCTCAGTAACTTAGTGAGGCTCTCAGCAACTTAGTGAGACCCTTTTTCCAAATAAAAATTAAATAGGTCCAAAGGTATAGCCCAGAGGCGGAAGGCCCCTGGGTTTCATATCCAGTACCACACACACAATACCTTGGGCAAATAAATAAAAACTGCACTGTCATTATAACATGGTGTTGGATCACAAGAATCACAGAATGGAGGAAAATAATGCTTTACCAAATGACACTGAAGACTAATCTGTGTTTATTTAGGAAAATACCTTGATAAGCTACTCCAGAGTTGAAGGGATATCTATATATTATATCCTAATATATATGTATATATATTAGGAAAAGAGTGAGAAAAAAATACTAACCTGATAGGTCCAAAACTTAATAGAAATTGGAGAGTAGAGAGAAAATGAGAAAAGAAGACAGGGCAAGATTAAATGGTATCTAACAACATGATCATAAGTGGTAGAAATGCTCAGAGATTTTTTTTTTTTTTAAGAATAGTAAAGTCCAGCTGGGCATGGTGGCTTATGCTTGTAATCCCAGCATTGGAAGGCTGAGACAGGAGGATAGCAGTTCAAGGACAAGCCTCAGCTACTTAGTGAGGCCCTCTGCAACTTAGTGAGACACTGTTTCAAAATAAAGAATAAAAAATAGAACAGGGGGGGCTGGGCGTGGTGGCGCATGCTTGTAATCCCCGCGCTTGGGAGGCAGAGACAGGAGGATCGCGCAGGTTCGAAGCCAGCCGTGCTGGCTTAGGAGACCCTGTTTCCAAAAATAAAATAGGTCTGGGAGTGTAGTCCGGAGATAGACGGGCTTCCAGGAACCCCAGTACCACCAAAAAAAAAAAAAAAAAAAAAAAAAAATAGAACAGGGGGTATAGCTCAAAGGTCCAATGTCCCTGGGTTCCATCCCCACAACCACAAAAAAACTAAAAAAAATAAAAAATAGGAAAGTCCAATTGAATTTTGAATTATATATTTTGTAGAAATTACATCATTATCCGCAAATCTCCAGAGAAATACTAACACTGCTGCCCAATATGAGTAAAATTTTAGAATCCAAGAAATAGGGCTGTGTCCCACATTTGACTTGACACCAAGACAAAGGGGTAAAAATAGCAAAAAATGAATAGTAGAATATTAAAGAATTTTGTTTTAGTTGCAATGAAATTTTCTGTATTAAAAATTAGAATGGACAGAAACTGATTTAAATGAAAATGCCGCCGGGCGTGGTGGCGCACGCTTGTAATCCCCGCGCTTGGGAGGCAGAGACAGGAGGATCACGCAGGTTCGAAGCCAGCCATCCGCGCTGGCTTAGGAAACCCTGTTTCCAAATTTAAAAATGTAAAAAGAGGTCTGGGAGTGTAGCCCGGAGGTAGAAGGGCTTCCAGGAACCCCAGTACCACCAAAAATAAATAAATAAATAAATAAATAAATAAATGAAAATGCCTAGCATATGACAGGAACTGAAGTATATGGTTGACAAAATACATTCATGGGAAGAAAATATTTATATCCTAATATATATGTATGTGTGTATACAAAGTAGTCTAACAAGTTTATATATATAAGTAGTCTGACAAGTGTATACATATATATGTGTATATATGTATATATATGTATAAAGTTTATATGCTTATATATGTATATATATAATCTCACAAGTTTATACATATGTATATAAAGTTTATGTTTATATATGTATAAAGCGTATATGTTTATACATATATATGTATAAACTTGTCAGACTACTTAAGTCCAAAGAGCTTAGATTTGGATAAACTGCAAATTTTTTAAATAACTTTTAATTACTGCTTTTTTTTTTTCCAGCATTGTGGATTAAACCCAGGGGCATTCTACCTCCAAGCTACACCCTCAGCCCTATTTTTTATTCTTTCTTTTGAAACAGAATCTCACAAAGTTGTGGACGGCTTCACTAAGTAGCTGGGGGCACAAACCCATGATCCTCCTGTCTCAGCCTCCCAAATACTGGGATTACAAGAGTGCACCACCATGCCCCGCTTAATTACTACTATTTTTAAATATTAATGAAAGACTTAAATACAATTTTCAGGTTACTAACAGCAAAAATAGAACAAAGATGAGATTCTGTTTGGCTATTTTTAGCATGTTGTTTACAAAATTTTTTAATAAAAGGCAAACCAAAAATGCTTTTTAATTCTCAAGAGATCAATTGCTGTTATCGACAGTCTCAAAAGCCTTCAGTAAAGAAAATGTTCAAGGACAAATACCCAGATGAACTTCACCTGTGATCTCACTTCCTCTTATTCTACACATCTAACCATCACACTGACCCTCAGAGAGCACAAGACTGCCAGGAGAAAAATAAGTAAATAATAAATTAATTAATTAATTAATTAATGGTAGGGGGCAGTAACATAATGTAAAGTTTCTATCTTTCCTATTAACATATTAACATGTTTTAACATGTGTTGTTTCTGTGTGTGTGTGTGTGTGTGTGTGTGTGTGTGTGTGTGTGTGTGTGCATGCGTGCGTATGTGTGTGTGTGCTGGGGATCGAACCCAGGGGCATTCTACTTCCAATCTATACCCCCAGCCCTGTACTATGTTTTTACTCTGAAACAGGGTCTCACTCAATTGCTGAGGTGTGGTGGTGAACACCTGTCATGCCAGTACTTGGGAGTTTGAGACAGGAGGATCAAAGATTCAAAACCAGCATCAGCAATTTAGCAAGGCTTTCAGCAACTTAGTAAGAACCTGTTTCCCAATAATTTTTTTTTTTTTTTTTTGGTGGTGGTACTGGGGTTCCTGGAAGCCCTTCTACCTCCGGGCTACACTCCCAGACCTATTTTTACATTTTTATTTGGAAACAGGGTCTCCTAAGCCAGTGCGCGCGGCTGGCTTCGAACCTGCGCGATCCTCCTGTCTCTGCCTCCCAAGCGCGGGGATTACAAGCGTGCGCCACCACACCCGGCTCCCAATAAATATTTTCAAGAAATAGGGCTGGAGGTATAGCTTGGAAGCAGAATGCCCATAGGTTCAACCCCCAGCATTACCAAAAATAAAAAATAAAAAAAATTTGCTGAGGCTGACCTCAAACCTGAGATTCTTTTGTCTCGGTCTCCCAAGGGCTGGGTTACAGGCATGCGCCTTCAGGCTGCTCATTCACGGCTTATCTTATATGTGCAGTTCCATTGTATTTCTACCTCATCACAACTCTGAAACAGGCACTATGGTCCTTAATTTATAAAAGACTATTAAGTGATTTGCTCAATGTCACACAACTTGAAACTGGCAAACAGCTATGATCCAGAATTGACAAATGCCAAAGCCCTTCCCCTTTAGTTTGCTTAAACACATTGTGCTTCTTTGATTCCTTGATGCCAGCTAAGGAACAGGAAAGGGAAAAAAAAAAGGCAGAAATCATAAAGATCATAATCATAAAGATCAACTACTTATATATACTTAAAGAGTCAAAGCTTATATTAAGACAGATTTATTTAAGCCAGACGATGGTGTACATTAGTAATCACAGCACTTGGGAGACTGAGAAAGGAGGATAGAAAGTTGGAGGCCAGCCTCGGCAAGTAAGGGAATTCCTGTTTTAAAATAAAAAGGACTCAGGTGTAGCTCAAAGGTAGAATGCCCCTGAGTTCAATTTCCAGTACCAAAAAGAGAAAGGAAAGAGAATAAAAGATCTGTGTCTTAACTGATTTAGATTTACACTAAAGAAATTGCCCTAAGTTATAACCAGCTGAAAACAGTTTATCAGAGGGAAATTTTTACCATAACTACTATCTCACATTGTTCCTGGAGCCAACCTGATTCTAAAACATAATGGTTTTGGCTTTCATAAACTTAAAGGTAAAAGATGAACAGCAGGGACTGGGGTGCAGCTTAGTAGTGCACATGAGGCCTGGGTTTGATCCTCACACCAAAAAACAAGCCTCAACGCTCTAAAAATAAGTACTGAGAGTGCAGAACCTAGCCCAGAAATCAAGCGTTCTAAATTGAGGATTAAGCACTATTTATGTAAATATTTGTAGAAAAAGGGCCAGGAAAGAGAACAAGTAGAGAAGTAATTCTAAACTAGAAGGCTATAACAAGAATTATCCTTGAATGAGAGAAATGAATGAGAACTGTAGGATATCAGCTGGGACAAAGCTGAGAAATGTAAACTGGTATGGGTAGGAAAGAGAGGAGAGTGTTTGAAAACATTGGAAATATTGAAACATATGGCAAATTGTGAAACAGTTTGAGCTATGGCATGATTATATAAATTCCTGCTGCAAAATCTGGTGGCAGATTGGAAGCATGTGTTCCAAAACAATTCCATAAGATTTCCTATTGAAGTTGAAGGAAATGAGTAATGAGCGTTTTATGTCCTTAACAGTATCTGAGTTTCTCCTGAAGGTGATTTTAAAATAACTTTAAATGAAAGCAGCACTGATTTGGTCTCAAGCTCAAATATCTTAAGATATATAGTACATATGACATACATATCACTGAACTGCTTATTCCATATATATATCACCCACTCAGTGGATCCCTTTTCTCCTTCAATACTCCAGAAAGTGAAACTTCTACTATAGCTAAAAGGGATGACTTGAAAGAGACAAGATGGAGCTGGAAAGACAGGTTGAAGAGAGGCTGTGAAGGTCTTTCAATACAAAATCAAGGCACTGAACTTTATTCAAGCCAACAGAAAGCCTAAAAAAGTCTTTAAGCTAGAAAATGTTTTAATTTTTCTTTTTTTTTTTTTTTTTTTTTTTTTTTTTTTTTGGTGGTACTAGGGATGGAACCCAGGGGCCTTCTACCTCCAGGCTAGGTTCCCAGACCTATTTTATATTTTTTATTTGGAAACAGGGTCTCTTAAGCCAGCGGGGGCTGGCTTCAAACCTGAGCAATCCTCCTGTCTCAGCCTCCCAAGCACAGGGATTACAAGCATGCGCCACTACGCCCGGCTTAAATTTTATTTTCTTTTATTTTTTTTTTAATTTTTTGTGGGTTTGGGAATGGAACCCAGGGGCATTCGACCTCTGAGCTACACCCCCTGCCCAATTTTTTTATTCTTTTTTTATTTGAAACCGGGTCTCACTGAGTTGCAGAGGGCCTCACTAAGTAGCTGAGGCTGTCCGCAAACCGTGATCCTCCGGTCTCAGCCTCCCGAATGCTGGGATTACAAGCGTGCACCACCACGCCTGGCTTAAATTTTATTTTTTAAAATATGCTCTGCAGCAAATTCAGAGGATGAACCCCAGATAGAGATGCAGATCCCAAAACACAAGTCATTGAGCCATACTGGTAGAAATACACTGGTAAAAATTTTCATGCTTGTGAAAATTTCTGGCACTAAATCAATAAAATTTGTTAACTTATAACAGGCCTTTATTTCAAAATCACTTACTCTTGTTTTAGAACCTTTCACTGAAAATCAAATACGCCAATAAAATAAATTCAAACTTTTTGCCATGGCCTACAAGCACAGGTGATTCTAAAGGTATAACAATTGACACAGTAATATAAAACTAATATACAAATCAGCACATAAGTTAGAAAAAATATTTTTCCAAATGAACTCTAGATGTAAATATTAATATGAGCTTACCATGTTACAAGAGTTTTAACATGAGTTAGGTATACAGTCATCCTAATAATTTACAAATCATTTGTTGAGTTTTAGGAAGTATTAAATTAACCTCTTCAATAGGGCCATGTTTTGATATTTAAAACCATAACAAGCTTTTCTTGAGGATGTCAAGATTAAAATGACAAGTCATTAGTCCCCAGTAGCCAGCACGTTGTTGCAACTACAAGGACTCTGGGCAGGCTGCCTGCAGGTCATTGTCACACAAGCATCTAGATGCCAGTGTTTCCCACACGGCGAGAAACTTTCGTGCCTCAAGTTATTCCCCAAAATAATGCAAGTGCCACAAATGTGCCAGCACTACAGCCTGTTCTGTTGCCTCAAACAACAGGATGCTTTGCAGGTAGAGACAGGCACTGACACTTCAGCCAGCTTATGCTTTTCAAGGACCACATTTAATCCACACCAAGCTGGTTACTAGGCCCCACACCCACCTCTACAGACTACACTGAACATTACCTAATATTCCTTAATAAAATTTCATCAATCAGCATCAGAGTGATTCAATATTTCAAAACCTAGTATCTCTATACTGGAGTATTGTCGGTTGAATACCAATCCTACATACAAGACTCATGACAATTGATCCACACCAACTACCCTCATCTTCACCACTCCCATGAATCTAGCAATATTGGCATTCCCCAAATAGACCATGTTTCCTTCACAGTCCATCCTTTGTACATGTCTAAAGTGTCCTTCCCTTTCTCCACATACTGAATTACAATTTTCCTGTAAGACCAGATTGAATGTTATCTTGGGTTATAAAGCCTTCCTTAAATCTTCCACATGCAAGCCAGGAACAGTGGTACACACCTGGAATCCCAGTACTTTTGAGATTGAGACAGGGGGATCTCGGGTTCAAGGCCAGCCTCAGCAATATAGCAAGACCCTGTTTCAAAATAAAAAATAAAGTAGGAGTGGCTGTATAGCAGAATGCCCCTGCGCTCAGTCCCCAGTTCAAATAAAAAAAAAATCTTCCATATGTATATTCTCAACCCCTCTCTATGTCAGGTCACACTTGGAACGAAACTATTTTAAAGCATGTATTGTGTGTTTTAATTGTTTATTTATATGGCTTTCCCACTAGATTGTAAGCACCAAGGGCAGAGGAGAGACTATATCCTATTCCTCTGTTTCCTAATTAGTATGGTGGCTGGTATAAAGTAGACGATCGGAGCACATGCATTTAAAGGAGCAATAAACTAACAGCCCAAAATCATTGTCTTTGATTTTCGATACTATATGCTGAACTGGAAAATTTTGGATGCAACCTTAAACGTGTACATGTATGTGCAAAACTGGCACCTTCCCCTGGATCATCTCAGGAAATCTAATTATTACATTGTCACAACTGGGTTATTTTATATGTATGTGTAAAATAATTTCACTTAATTTTACCTTATTTCACATTTTTCTAACATGTAAAGCATGCATGACTGCTACAATTATCCTCAGCAGCAGTATCTAGAATTAGATATGAGAGTATCAATTATTGCCAATATCTTCACTTGTGTCCTTCTTTCTTTCCATCTTCTTTTATGGTCTCCCTGGCTTTCTTTTTTCTTTCTTATGAGCTTTGGACTCATTCACGCTTGAGTTCCAGCACCTCTGAAACCGTGAGCCAAAGTAAGTCTTTCCTCCTCTAGTTGTTTTTCTCAGGTATTTTGGTCACAGTGAAAAAGCTGACTAGCACACGTTTAAATGGGGCTTTAAGTGTCTGGTGATAATGACAACATCAGTGGCCATTATTATAATAATTAACATAGTACAGCAATTTATAGCTCATGGGTACTTTGACTTACACAGTTCCACTTTACCCCTATGATAAAGATTCCACAAGCCCACAAGCCCTTAATCATGATTCTAAAGTCCCAAAAGCTCTAAAAATATGACCTTTTGTTGTAAGGCTGAGCCACAACTTTTGACCTGGATCGGGATGAGGCTATCATATACTCTTGCTTTTCACTGGGGGATTATTGATGTTTAATTAGGGGCTGCTGTCCAGATCCTGCTATGACTTATAAATTATGTGATTTATGCATCTTTACATTTTAAATCCAAATACTTGAATTCCTGCACACATGTGGCACCACAAGTTCCAGTTAAAATATTATGAACCTTTATTTTCAGTCTTCATTTTACAGCATTTAGAGAGTTTGAGTGACTTCTTCAAGATAGCAGAGCTTGTAAAGGATGCCGCTGGGGCTCTGATCCGGATATCTAAATGCTGATTTCTCTCACCTATGCAAGGCCAGAAATGAAAGGCCCTTTTCAGCACAGATTTCATGCTTTCTTGTAAACATAAATTAATGCAAATTTCCAAAATGTAGAATTAAAAAGTAAAGTATTTGTATATAACCTTTAAAAAAAAAAAGTATTTCCTGGTGCCTAAGTTTGTTCTCAGCTTCACTGTTTCACACAAATGACTAAGCTCATTGTCTAGTTTGAGTTCACTGACCCAGAAGCTAAGAACACCATCAATCTTCATGTCAGTGCTATTTTTCACTAAACTTCTTAAATCCCACAAAGCAAGTAAGACAAAATTTTAAAGCGGGGGTTATAATTTTTAATGTTAATGCTATCAATCCTGTGATATAGTTTTCAACAAAGAGTTTTGGTTCTCCTTCCATATGTGATAGCTATATTCTCTATCTTGAGTTAGGAATGATCCTGCAACGTGCTTTTGCTGACAAAATGTGAGCAGAATTTGTACATGTACTTCTGGAAAGAAATGTCCAGAGACAATTTAAAGTTCTACAGTCTCCCTTTTCACTCAATATTCCAGATAGCACAAGCTGCAGCAGCCTGTGTCCCAGAGCAGGATAACATGGAAAGCCCAAGGGACCCAGAGAAAAACCTAGTGTGAAAAAGAAACAAATGTTATTTTAGGATAATGGATATTTGAGGAGATCATAACCTGCTACAAGTTTAGCCTACTACAAAGGTACTATGCTCCAAATCCACCCTCCTTTTCCAGTTGGCACGATGCTAAACTTTGTCAGTAGGGGGAGCCATCGTGACAGTACAGAGAAGGGGGTGTCTTCCTGGTTCTGTGTGTTTTGTTTTTACTAGTTCCTGGCTGCCTGGAGCTTATGGACACCTGGGGTATGAAATCTCCTAACAAGTTTCACCAGCATTCTGGAAGCCGTCTTTCCAGCAAGTTTTGGTGGCACCCAGCAAGCAACTTCTTAGTAAGACTGGCTGACACCCTAATAGACTTCCCAGTGAGTTTCTTGAGCACCCCAGCAAGCTTATCAGCAAGTCCACCAACAGACCTCCTTTCTTACTTGCCTGCGCCTGCCTGAGGCAGCAGAGGACCACAGCCACACCTTCAACAAGGGCTGAACCTCAACTTCAGCCATGGAGGAAGGAGCTTCTTCCAAATTTCTTTCTTTCTTTTGTGCATAGTCTGCATCAGTCCTAGGAAAGGCTGCTTCCTGCCTCAGGTTAATAATCCTGCATATTAAAATGGCCCTGTTCAAATTACTATTGTAGTTTCTGTGGGGGGGGGGGAGGGGGGACTGGGGACTGGACCCAGGAGCATTCTACTTCTGAGCTACACCTCCAGCCCTATTTATTTTTAATTTTTTAAAAATTTTTATTGGTGCATTGTAGTCATACATCTTAATGGGATAAAAGATGGTGGAGACATATATGCAAACATCACCCAATTAGCTCTTACTCAATTATTCTTTATTCTTTATTTTGAAGCAGAGTCTCACTAAGTTGTGCAGGGCCTAAGTAGTTGAGGCTGGCTTTGAATCTGCGATCCTCCTGTCTCAGACGTTCAAATACTGGGATTACAAACCGGGTGTGGTGGTGCACACTTGTAATAATCCCCGTGCTTGGGAGGCTGAGACAGGATCGCACAGGTTCAAAGTCAGCCTCAGCTACTGAGTGAGGCTCTCAGCAACTAAGTGAGACCCTGTTTCCAAATAAAGTATAAAATAGGTCTGGGAGTATAGCCCAGGGGTAGAAAGCCCCTGGGTTTCACCCCCAGTACCACCAAAAAAAAAAAAAGAAAGAAAGAAATACTGGGATTAAAAGCATGTGCTTGTCTTCTGATTGGACTCTGATATACTATGCTAACTCTGTGCTGATGCATAAAACCATAAACTGCATATGTATTTATATTAATATTGTTTTGGATTACTTTATTTCTCTATTTCATAGGTACTTCTAATCTTCATAGACCTAAGTCAAGATAAGTGATTATATTTTGGACACTGCCATAAAATTGAAGTCATAATATACATCTTCTCATTAAACTAGACTCTTGTCTAATAACTGCAAAAAATAATAATACATAAAAGCACACTTTATTGTGAGGAAAGGAATGACTGTCTAACCAAACATGCCAAGCGAAATCATGTTTTTGAGAAAAGAACAAATCTTTTAAATTCAAATTTTCACTAACTTGTATTGCAATATAAAATTTAGGCTGAGTCTTTAAAAATGATCATCAGATAATTAAAATACTGCACTTGGAAATATTTCAGTGATTCTGTACTATGTTATTCCTCACCCTATAAAAATAAATACAATTATTGACTAAAATTGCTACTTAGGGAGAACACTTAATCTTTATGTGCAGAACATAGGACAGTTCACACTCTATGCCTCCAATTCCTGCACCCCATCCCCAATTAGACCAACATTTTAATTCAGGAAAAAAATGTTAAATGAATAAAAAACGAAGACCAGACTGGAAGTAATTTTGAGAATAAGATACTATAATAAACTCAAGAAAAAGCTCACTATGAAATATTATTTTAGAGATATTATTATGGAACTTGTGACTCAGATATAAAATACATTTTTAAAAGGCTGGGAGTATAACTTAGAAGTAGAATGCCTCTGGGTTCAATCCCCAGTACTGTGTGTGTGTGTGTGTGTGTGCGTGTGTGTGTGTGTGTGTGTGTGTGTGTGTGTGTTTCTCCAAATTTACTTCTACCAGGACTCTAAGTAGAGAAATGTTATAAGAAAAATAATGCACCACCCCTGCCAAAGATGTTCTGCCCATATCCAAGGATATGTTAATATGGTTTCTTCCATTGCAAAAGGAAATGCATAGATACGATTAAAATGGGAAGGTATTCTGAAATATCTCATCTGGGTGGACCCCCTCCAACCACATGAGATGACACGGAACGTTTTTCCCAACTATGGGCAGAGAGAGATGCAAAGATAGAAGAAAGATCAGAGAGCAGCATGTAGAGAGGGCACCCATGCCCTGTTGCTGATTCTGATTTGCAGGGGCCTATGTGCAAGTATTAGAGGCCTCCTGGAGGTAAGACCCACCCTCCACTGGGTGGAGGAAATGGGGATCTCACACCCACAAGATAAAGAAACTGAATTATATCAATAACTCAAATGAACAAGTAAATGATTCTCCCCAGAGTTTGAGGGGAAAATGCAGCCCTAACTCTGACTTTATTTTAGCCCACTGAGACAGCGTCACATTTCTGATCTGTAGAACTGTAAGGTAATAAATTTATGTTCTTTTAAGCCACTAAATTTGTTGGAAGAATAAAATAAAACTACTGCAAGGAATGCTATGCATAGCCTTGGAAGATCTAGATCTTACTTTCTTAATGAATGTGGCAATGCCCTTTCAATAGGTTCTAAAAATCAAAGAGTTCAAAAGTATTTATTGCCATACATGGTGGAATTACAGTGATGGGATTATAGGTATATGTCTATACTCCCAAATACTCAGGAGACTGAGGCAGGAGGATTCCAAATTCAAGGCCAGCATCAGCAATATAGTGAGACTTTGTCTCAAAATAAAATAAACAAGCCAGGCGTGGTGGCACAATTTAGTAATCACAGCATTTGGGAAGCTGAGATAGGATCACAGTTCGCGGACAGCCTCAGCTATTTAATAAGGCCCTCTGCAACTCAGTGAGACCCTGTTTCAAAATAAAAAATCTAAAAAAATAGGGCTGGGGTGTCATTCAGAGGTAGAATGTCCATAGGTTCCATCCCCAGTAGTGCAAAATTAATTAATTAATTAATTAATTAAACAGAGCCAGGCTAAGCCGGGCGTGGTGGCGCACGCTTGTAATCCCAGCATTCGGGAGGCTGAGACTAGAGGATCACGGTTCAGGGACAGCCTCAGCGGCTTAGTGAGGCCTCTACAACTCAGTGAGACCCGGTTTCAAAATAAAGAATAAAAAAAATAGGGAAGGGGGCGTAGCTCGTAGGTCAAATGCCCCTGGGTTCCATCCCCAGACCCGCAAAAAAAAAAAAAAAAAAAAAAACAAAGCCAGGCATAGTGGTACATGCCTGTAATCCCAGTACTTGGGAGACTGATTCAGGAGAATTGTAGGTTCAATGACAACCTCATCAAGCAGTGAAATTATAATCAACCTAACAAGATTCCGTTTCAAAATAAAAATTAAGCCGGGCATGGTGGCGCATGCTTATAATCCCAGCATTTGGGAAACTAGATAGGAGGATCACCAAAGACAGTCTCATCTCTAGTGAGGCCCTTTGCAACTCAGTGAGACCCTGTTTCAAAATAAAGAACAAAAAATAGGGCTGGGGGTATAGCTCGGAGGTAGAATGTCCCTGGGTTCCATCACCAGTACCGCAAAAAAAATAAATAAATAAATAAAATAGTAAAATAAATAAAAATTTTAAAATGGGGCTGGAGGTGTGGCTCAGAGGTAGAATACCCATGGGTTTAATCCTCAGTACCACAAAAATATAAATTAATGAATTAAATAAAAGAAACAGCCGGGCTTAGTGGTGCACGCTTGTAATCCCAGCATTCAGGAGGTGGAGACCAAAGGATCACGGTTCACGGACAGCCTCAGCTACTTAACGAGGCCCTTCGCAACTCAGTGAGACCCTGTTTCACAAAATAAAAAGACTAAAAAAATAGGACTAGGGGTGTAGCTCAGAGGTAGAATGCCCCTGGGTTCCATCTCCAGTTCTGGTATATTAAAAATAAAATAGCCGGGCATCGTGGCACTTGTAATCCCAGTACTTGGGAGGCAGAGACAGAAGGATTGCCGGTGCAAGGCCAGCCTCAGCAACTTAGTGGGCCCTTCTCAACTTAGTGAGACTTGTTTCAAAATATCGGACTGGGGTGTAGCTTCAGAAGTATAATGCCTCTGGGTTCAATTCCCAGTACCACAAAATAAAATATAAAATTAAATAAAAAATAAATGAAATACAAAGGGCTGGGGAAGTAGCTCAGTGGTAGAGTAATCCATGGGTTCAATCCCAAGTACCATTAGAGGAAAATATTTATTGATGAAATCAATATTCTTTATAGTTGTCATTGCTTTTCTCTTCTCCTAACTTATTTAACAAACACTCATAAGGTGATTATGATGTGCTAGGCATTATTATGTGCTAGGGCTTTTCGAATGTAAATGCAATTCTCAAAACAGTTTCTGAATGAGGTATTATTGTTATCCTCATTTACAAATAAGTATACTGAGATGCACTGCTATCAAGTAAGAGAGTGGGATTCAAACCCAGGCTGTCTGACTCCAGGCACTGAGGCCCTATGCTTTTACTGTTTTCCCCAAGACGAAATAAATGGCACCATGAGAGGGAGAGCGGGTTTTGAAGTTAGAAAGACCTCGGTATAATCTGGGAATGGCGCACGCTTGTAATCCCCGCGCTTGGGAGGCTGAGACAGGAGGATCGCACAGGTTTCAGGCCAGCCTCAGCTCCTTAGTGAGGCTTCAGCAACCTAGTGAGACCCTGTTTCCAATAAAATATAAAATAGGTCAGGGGTGTAGCCTGGAGGTAGAGGCCCCTGGGTTCCATCCCCAGGACCACAAAAAAAAAAAAAAAAAAAAAAAGGCCTCAGTACAAATCAGTATTCTTCTACAATAAGCACCATGACCTGGATCCTAGCATAGACACTGAGCAAATGTTGGTTCCCTCATTTGGGTCCTGCTAGAAGTCCACAGAGACATTCAAATTCAAACAAAATCCCATATGGGACAGACTTAGAATAAAAACTGAATACTAGTCCCTTGCTCCAAAATTTCTATGTTCCTTCTCAGACCCTCATGTGAAATAACCTGTGCGATACAAGGCCGTCGTCAGGGTTCCCCTCGTCTCTCATTAGATCAACATAGTAGACTGGAACTGTACTATCAGAAGTTTACTAAGAAAGTAAAGAGAAAAAATATAAAGGGAATTAAACATGAGATGCAAGTATTACAAAGTCTCTGCCTTAAGGTAGCCTTAGCAATAGATTACCTCAAATGAAACAGCATAGTACACACAGGGACAGGTTCATTTCTTACACTTAACTTTGATACTACATTATCCTGTTATTGTTTAAAAAAAAAACTTGAAGTGCAGAAACACAAATATTCTGATATTCTTCAGTTGTCTTCTAAACACTAAACCTCAGCTTTAATTTATTTTTTGTACTAGGAATCAAATATTGAATTCAGAGGCAATCTACTTCAAACTATACTCCCGACCCCTTTTTTGGGGGGTTATTTTTTTGGGGGGTGTGGTGCTAGGGATTGAACCCAGGGATATTCTACCTCCAAGCTACACCTCCAACCCCATTTTATTTTTGTTTTGAAACAGGGTCTTGCAAGGTTAATAAGAGTCTCATTACTGGCTGAGGCTGTCCTTGAACTTCTGATCCTCCTGTCTCAGCCTCCTAAGTATTAAGATTACAAGGGCGTACTAATACACCTGCCTTAATTTTTTATTCTGAAACAAAGTCTCCCAAAGTTGCTGAGAGTCTCACTTAAGATGCTCGAAATTGGCCTCAAACCTGAGTTCTTCCTGTCTCAGTCTCTCTGTAACCCCTGTTCAGACAGTTACTAAGGTTACAGGCATGTGTCGCCATGCTTGGTGGCTTGAAGATTTATATCCTCAAAGGTGCATACACTCTACATCAGCTATTTAAATATCTATACTCAAATTTCTCTGATTTTTAAGTTACTGTTTCTCTTTTAAAGCATACCTGCAAAATGATCCAATTTCACTCATTCTCTCTGAGAATCATTTAGCTTTCTATACCCAAAATACCATCATTATTGCTCAGGGATTTTTTTTCCTTTTTTTTTTTTTTTCTTTTTTCGGTGCTGCAAATTGAACTGAGGGTCTCACACCTGCTCTACCATTGAGCTACATCCCCAGCTCTTTGCCCATGGAATTTTGCTGTTATTATTGGTTTCCAAAATGCTCACAACTACTCTTTCAAATGAAAAATTATTCTAACAATAGGAAACAAAAAAACACTGTCTACAACCAGAAGAAAAGGGGCTTAATTAATACAAGATAATTACATGATAATTACATGAAAAAACATTTAATGGAAAGGATATTTATGATAATTATTAAATATTTTGTTCTCACTGATTTCACTCATTGACCACTGCATGCTTAATAGTTTAATTAATACTGTAAGCTGGGCATGGTGGAGAACTCTTGTAATCCCAGTATTTGGGAGGCTGAGACAGGAGAATCAAAGGTTCATGCCCAGCGTCAGCTACTTAGTGAGGCCCTCTATAACTTAGTGAGACCTTGTTTCAAAATAAAAAGAATAAGCTGGGTGTGGTGGCTTATGCTTGTAATCCCAGCATTTGGAAGGCTGAGACCAGAGGATCACGGTTCACGGACAGCCTCAAGCTACTTAGTGAGGCCCTTCACAACTTATTGAGACCCTTTTTCAAAATAAAGAATAAAAAATAGGGCAGGAAGTATATCTCGGAGGTCGAATGCCCCTGGGTTCCAGCCCCAGGCCTGAAAAAACTAAAAACAAAATGAAAAAAATAAAAAATAGGAATAGAGGTGTAGGTCAGAGGTAGAATACCTCTGGGTTCCATCCCCAAATCCACAAAAATAAATAAATAAATAAATAAATAAATAAATAAATAAATAGATAGGGCTGGGGTGTAGGTCAGAGGTAGGATGCCTCTGGGTTCAATCCTCAGTACCCAAAAAAATAAAATAAAACTATAACCAATAGCTCTTATGGCCAAGAAACAATGAAACTTCTTGCACTATGACCACTAACTTCCCAAATTAAACATTTCTTAAGGCATTAGTATTTATCTACTCTGTGTTTGATAAATGTTGGCTATATGACAGAGGTATGGACTAGGGATTTGGAAATAGAAAGGAGAGTCACCTCGCCCAGTTTTCATCAGGTTAGAAACCTGAGCTGGAGCTCAGCCTTCCTTCACTCGCCCATTGCTTTAATGTTCATTTATTTTGTCTCCCTAACTAGATTTAAAAAAGGGAAGTGACCTCATTATCTATTTCCTTGGTATCTCAGAGAGCCATTAGCAGGTTCAAGGCCAGGTATTTAAAAATGAGGTTAATGAGTGACTTCCCAGACTCTAGACCTGTAAAAATTAAATTTCTGTTGCTTAGAAGTCACCCAGTTTATGGTATTTGATTATAGCAACTTAAACAAAGACAGGGTACAGCCCAGTTTTCACCAGACAGATGGAATAGGCCCCATTTAGAAATGCAATATTCAAGAAGTCTATGACTCAGTTAAGACTTAGGTTAGCTCGGAACAGATAATCATTGAAGAAATATCAGTCTGGGCTAATAAAATTTACCATAGAAGCACTTCTGAAAATAACCATTGCACAGATATGAATCTAAAAGTTTTTTCAAGGTAAAATAAAAAAAAACATGATAATAAAAAAGAATTTGTATTACTTAAGGTGATTCTAGCCACAGTAATAGACACAACCCCAAAATGACAATGATTTAATACAGAAGTATATCTCTTATACATGTAAAGTCCCACGGGAGCAGAGAGAGTAGTTATGCACCAAAGATTAGTCAAATAAAGCCATCTATGCAAAGGGCGCTGGGAAAGGAAGTCCAGGACTAGGTGGCTACTGGGTAGCAACAACTCTGAAAAGGGAAATACACATCTTTGATGGACACCTAGTCATTTCCACCATAGCATTCATTTTTGATGGGGGGAACTGTACTAATAAAAGCAATGACTCTTTCAGGCTAAAGACAGCCTTTGATTAAAAGAAATTAAGTGTCATAAAATATATATTTCATCTGTAAACCTGAGAAGCAAACTATTAGAAAAATGATAATAGATCCCTCATCTGCCAACAAAGCAAGATGGATGTGAGCACATCTGCATCTGTCAACTCAACGGAACTAAAGCCCCAGACATCACTGTGGTTATTCTAACTATATTGTTTAGTGTAGTTCCCCCCAGTTTTAGCAGTCTGGAAGCCTAGTTACAGTATGCATAAAACTGTTGAGCTATTTTTCCCTTCCAGCTGAACATGTTTCATTGGAAGAAAAACTGCTGGAGAGGCAGAGAGAATTCCATCTTCCTCCAGTGCCTAAGGAGCATTTATCCAGCCCCTCTATTTAGCATACCTTCCAAATTATGTGTATTGCATAAAAATACTAAATGTGTATTGTATATAAACTATATAAAAGTTAGTGCTAAATATATTTTAGAAAGCATTCAGCTAGCACTATTCCGTATAGAAAATACAAATTAGAGCTTTTTACATGTATGTTAGTATAGATACAATGAATGTTTTATAATATATAAGCTCTATAAAAGTTGGTAATTCTTGGCCAATTAATTAATTATACTATCTAGTTGTCTTCAGTTTTCTAGGTAATAGTACCAGAAAGAAAGTAGGTAAAACATACCACTACTGGGTCTAAACCTTTTCTTAGTATCCCCTTTCAATAATCCTACCGTCTATTCTATTTCTGGAACTTCCTAACACAAAACCCAATAAAATGCACCTCATTTTCATCATAGATTTTATGAAATCCTGCAGTAATTCAGTAAGCCAATAAAGACAGAAACACACTCTTCATCAACTTCAACATGTCATTTCCATGGATAAACTCCTTTCTATATTGTCCAGAAATAAATTCACATCTCCAAAATTCCCTTAGCAGTGATGCAGGAATATACACACAGAAAGAAATGTATTAAGTCTAATATATAGAACAAAGATTCTGTGATAGCTTAAAACATTCAAAGTATGAAACAAAGCCTGAGGATGAGAAATTAACTGGAACTAAGTTATCAATGAAAATTAGGAATGGCCAATAAAAGAGAGACCAGGAGTTTAGAAAGATTAATTTCATGGTATGAATATATCCAACAGGAAAAATAAAAAAGGTTTTATAAGCTAAAATGCTAAGTAAGGCTCTTTCCAACTACAGGTGGATTCAAAGAGCCCTGACATCTTCCCTTTTGTCTTTTCTTCCTTCTTTTTCATCATTTTTACTAGCACTCTTGTGTTCTACTCTATCCCACTATATTTCAAGTTATAGTCACTTTTAGTGACTCATTCATTTTATACACTCTTTGAAATAACTAAAAAAATTCAGTAGATGAATAGATTATGAAATTATGGTATATACACATAATGAAGTTCTACTCAGCCATAAAAAGTAATTATGTCATTTGCAGAAAAAATGAATGGCACTCAAGAGTATTACGCTTAGTGAGACTGATTAGCTAGTCACAGAAAGTGAAAGGCCATATGTTTTCACTCATATGTGAAAACTAGAGAGAAAATAAATAAAGAAGAAAAAAACAAAGAAATAAGAAATAAAGAAATAAAGAAGACCTTAGATAAACAGGGGAAACACTATGGAAATGGAAGAGGGGAGGAGATCTGATGATGGCAACCATTCAAATAGCCCTTTGTTCATAAGTGAAGTTACTTGTATGAATGCAAAAAACTATCTATGGAGGAGGAGGGATCAGGGTGAAAACCAAAGGGTGAAACCCACAAATGCTGCAAGCCTGTAGATATTTATCACTCTGAACCTCACTATGAGGTATAATTACAATCCACCAAGTGTGCCGGGCGTGGTGGCGCACGCTTGTAATCCCCGCGCTTGGGAGGCAGAGACAGGAGGATCGCGCAGGTTCGAAGCCAGCCGTGCTGGCGTAAGAGACCCTGTTTCAAAAATATAAAATAGGTCTGGGAGTGTAGCCCGGAGGAAGAAGGGCTTCCAGGAACCCCAGTACCACCAAAAAAAAAAAAAAAAACAATCCACAAAGTGTGTGTTGGGGGGGGGGGACTGGGGATGGAACCCAGGGGCATTCTATCTCTGAGCTACATTCCCAGCCCTTTTTTTATTATTATTCTTTATTTTGAAACAGGGTGTCACTTAGTTGCAAAGGGCCTTACTAAGTAGCTGAGGCTGGCGGTGAACTATGATCCTCCTGTGTCAGCCTCCCGAAAGCTGGGATTACAAGCTTGTGCCACCACAACCGGTTTATTCTTTTTTATTTTTTTTTTTATTGATGCATTGTGCAGGGTGTGGCGGCGCACACTTGTAATCCCAGCTTTCAGGAGGCTGACACAGGAGGATCACAGTTCATGGCCAGCCTCAGCTACTGAGTAAGGCCCTTTGCAACTAAGTGACACCCTGTTTCAAAATAAATAATTAGCTGGGCTTGGTGGCGCACCCTTGTAATCCCTGCACTTGGGAGGCAGAGACAGGAGGATCGCGCAGGTTTGAAGCCAGCCACGCTGGCATAAGAGACCCTGTTTCAAAAAATATAAAAAAATAGGTCTGGGAGTGTAGACCGGAGGTAGAAGGGCTTCCAGGAACCCCAGTACCACCAAAAATAATTAATTAATTAATTAATTAATTAATTTAAAAATACGGCTAGGGTTGTAGCTTAGAGGTAGAATGCCCATGGGTTCCATCCCCAGTACCTCAAAAAATAATAATAATAAATATAACAAATAAAAATAAATAAAAAAGAATAAGTAAAACAATTTTTTTAAACCTACTTCACAACTTACCTTAAGAAAACACTGGTCCTGAGACCAGATATGTTGAGAGAGCTGTGAGTAAGATGGACAGACACAAACAGATTTATATTGTGTAGAGAAGTCAGTTAAGAAAATTAGCATCAGACAAGCTTTCCTAATCCTTCACACACAGTGGTCAAATCTTGGCAATTTTGGCTTCCAAACTTCTTAAAACTCTGTCTTCATTCTCCACTGTCTTATTTTATATCTCCATTATTTATCACCTGGATTACTGCAAGACTCTCCTAACTATTGCCCTTTTCTCTAATATTACAGCTTCTCATCTATCAGAGTATGTGCGTGTGTGTGTGTGTGTGTGTGTGTGTGTGTGTGTGTGTGTTTCAACAAAAGTCTAATTATATGTGTCACTGCTTAAAATCCCTTCAAGACTTCCTACTGCCTTCAGGATTATATCCCAATCCAAAGAATAGTGTATATGGTCTTTAAAGCTCTGACCTCTGCCATCTCTCCAACCTCCTTCACGGACTCACATCCATTTAAACCCTAAACTCCACTAAAACTCCCTAAGGGTGAGCTTTAATATACGTTAATAATTATTTTAAGGCTAAAAATAAAAATAAATCTTATACTCTTCTGAACTACTCCAAGTGAGTTCCTTGACGGTGGCCTGCGTGCCACTTACCCTTCACACTGGGAGAGTTTCTTTTGAGGAGGGAGACCTGAGTGTCCTCTGAGTTTTGCTTGGAATGTCTTCATCTGCCCAGCTAACTTCTACTCATTCTTTGAGAGAGAACAGATGCCATCACCCCAAGATTGGATGAGAAGGACCTCTTGTCTGAACATACCCATAACACAATTACTGAGTGTGGTAGTCTCCTAGCACTTATCATGCAATATTCTAATTGTGATTTATCATGTTTCTTACAGTGAACTTCCTAGGAGTTAGCCGATAATAGTTAAAAATACTTGACACCCAGAGATACCTGCATTTCATAAGGCAACTTGAAAATACAAAATCAAGGGATGAAATGTCTAGAGATTGTAACAGGACAGGCTGCCTGATACCCTCAATACAACAAACTACAAAATTAGTCTGATTTTTAATTATGATTATAATGTACTACCAACACATTTGTGGTATTTTTATGCCACTTTACGATTTTGTAATCATAATCCATATGATTACGGTTGGCCCTATACTCTGCCCTTGAAAGACATAAACTTCTATCCAACACTTTCTGTGTGTGCTTTATTACTCAGCTTTGCTGAACATGATGGAATTTCTTAAATGTTCTCAGAGTAATCATTTTTAAAGCAAAATACTCATTAATTTCTAATAGTCTTTAAATTCTAAAAAAAGTTATATAATACCTAATACCATGATGGGTTTTTTTTTGTTTTATAGTCAAAACAGGCTCTTAGTCCAAAGAAAAATGAACTGCAATTAACATACAAATACTCTAAAGTGTTTCTAAATAAAATTGACATGTGTTTACAATTTACATTTAATTTCAAAAATGACACTACTACATAAGCAATCCTTTTACCCTTTGATTATTTAGTTTTAGCTTAAAAGTAAGCATTACCCAGATGAACATAGTATTTCATTCCCAGTGTTTGATTTTTCATTCATTCACCCAACTAACCTTTGGGGACTACTATGTATAAGTCATTGTATTAAGTTAGAAGCAAGGGCTGCAGTGATGAGCAAGACAGGCATGGTGTCTGCTCTCTAGGAGTTTATAATCTAGCAAAGTGGACAGACCATAAACAAGTGAATAAAGTTATTGTAAATTCTGATAAGGATAATTAGCGGAATACAAATGACACTGAATATAAAAGAATAAAATAGAAAACCTACTTTAAAAAGCATGGCCAAAGAAGAGCTTTCTAAAGATGCAAATATGATGCTAAGGCCAGAAGGGTGAGAAAGAGGCAATCTTAGAGATTGAGTGTGTGTAAGGGGCATGTGAAGTGCATTCTAAACTCTAAGAAACACGCTTCAGAATTAGCTTAATCTGGCGAGGTTTTCTGGTTTTCATTTATGAGTAAGACAAATGAGTAAGTACATATTTGGTTAAATAATAGAATAAAACATCCATCCCAGGCAATTCTAAGATAATGTACACATCAGTCCCCTCACCCACTCACCTTTGACAATCACTATCTTGCAATACCAGTAACTCCATGTCAGTATTGTTTTCACTCTATACCTTAGTATCAGACTCTCTGATAGTTTTTGTTGAAGAAACTGCTTCCAAGTCATCATCCTCCCTCCCCCACATCTTCAGTCTTTTAAAAAAATAATAAAGTTACACCCGGCGTGGTGGCACACGCTTGTAATCCCCGTGCTTGGGAGGCAGAGACAGGAGGATCGCGCTGGTTCGGAGCCAGCCTCGCTGGCTTAAGAGACTCTGTTTCCACATAAAAATGTTAAAAAAAAAAAAATAGGTCTGGGAGTGTAGCCCGTGGGAGTGTATACTGGAGGTAGAAGGGCTTCCAGGAACCCCAGTACCACCAAACAAAATAATAATAATAATAATAATAATAATAATAATAATAATAAAGTTACTTAAAAGCCTCCAGACATTTGGGGGGGGGGGCTCTAGGAGTGGAAGCCAGGGGCTTTTCTATCTCGGAGTTATACTCCCAGACCTATTTTATGCTTTATTTGAAAACAGGGTCTCACTAAGTTGCTGAGAGCCTCACTCAGTAGCTGAGGCTGCCTTCGAACCTGTACGATTTCCTGTCTCAGCCTCCCAAGCTCTGGGATTACAAGCTGAGCCACTACGCCCAGCTCCCTCCAGACATATTTTAATAGCTTCCTAGCAAACAAAAAACACCTCTCAATTTTTAGAAAGTGGGAAGAAGATTTCATCAAGGAATGCTATGATGATATTAAGGCTTTAAAAGTACTGTCTACAATTGATTAACAATAATGATTATTTATTGTACACGTACATATACCAGACAGGGCACTTGGTCTATAATGATCACAACAATCCTTCAAGATAGATGTTATTATTCAGATAGTATATGTGAAAAAACTCAGTTTAATAATTATAGAAAGATCTTAAAGTTATTAATCAGTAAAGTTTCAAGTAAAAAAATATCTGGTACATCACACTTGGCCTCCACTACCCTCTGCATTCATCACACAGCTTAATCAGTACTTTATTAGAATGTATTGTCAACTAGAAGATATTTAATTGCCCTTACTTTAAAACAGAGGAAAATTTTTAAAGCATTAGGCACTTTTTCATAAATTAACCTTTTTTTTTTTTTCAGTACTAGAGATGTAACCCAGGGGCTTTCTACCTCCAAGAAGCCTCAACCTTAGTCCTATTTTTTATTATTTTTATATTATTTATTTATATATTTATTTATTTATTTATTGTGGTACTGGGGTTCCTGGGAGCCCTTTTACCTCCAGGCTACACTCCCAGACTTATTTTTACATTTTTATTTGGAAACAGGGTCTCCTAAGCCAGTGCGCATGGCTGGCTTCGAACCTGCGTGATCCTCCTGTCTCTGCCTCCCAAGCGCGGGGGATTACAAGCGTGCGCCACCACTTCCGGCTATTCTTTATTTTGAAACAGGGTTTCAGTGAGTTGCAGAGGGCCTCACTAAGTAGCCGAGGATGTCCATGAACCATGATCCTTTTGTCTCAGCCTCTCAAATGCTGGGACTACAAGGGTGCGCCACTACACCTGGCTTTCAATCAATTTTTAAGAATACATTTTGAGAGCCAGGCATGGTGGCGCACGCTTGTAATCCCTACACTTGGGAGGCTGAGACATGAGGAGCTCACAGGTTCAAGGCCAGCCTAAGCTATTTAGTGAGGCTTTCAACAACTTAGTGAGACCCTGTTTCCAAATAAAATATTAAAAAATAGGTAGGAGAGTGTAGCCCGGAGGTAGAAGAGCCCTGGGTTTCACTCCCAGTACCAAAAAAAAAAAAAAAGGAATACATTTTGAATCTTAAAGAACTTCAGGAATACATTTTGAATCTTAAAGAACTTCAGGATTTAATTTTTTGGCAATGGTGATAGTTATTTACATGTTGAAATAATCATCTTTATTTGAAAGTCTTCATGATGGTCAGACATTGTAGTGTACAACTGTAAGCTCTGCAATTCAAAAGGCTGGGGCAGGAGGATCACAAGTTCAAGGCCAGCCTTAGCAACTCAGCAAGATTCTGTCTTAAAATAAAAAATGAGCCAAGCATGATGGTCCAGGCCTATCAGTATTATGGAGGCTGAGAGAAGAGAATCACAGATTTGAAGCCAGCCTCAGCAACTTAGCATGACCATGTTTCAAAATAAAAAATAAGGGGAAAGGGGGGCAGTAATAACTCAGAGGGAGAAAACTCCTGGGTTCAAGTCCCAGGAGGAAATCAAATGAGAAGAAAGAGGATGAGCGTGTAGCTCAGTGCTAGAGAACCTCTGGTCTCACACACACACACACACACACACACACACACACACACACACACACACACACACAGTCTTCATGATTCAACTACATCACTTATCTAAAATGCCATGTAAAAAGAAAATATGGCAGGCTTTGTCTTAAAAGAGCCTCAACAAATTATTAAAAGTTACCAACAGAAATAAAAATGTAAATGGCTCTATACAAATGAAAAGCCTCTCGATTTCATTAAGAAAACTGTAAATTAAATCTACAATGGAATATTTTTCACTGAAATACTGATAAAGATTACCACACAGTGAGTTAACAAAGAAGTAGGAAATTTTCCTTACTACATACCATTTACACATATTTCCTCTATGCAGGTGAATTTGGCAGTATTAATTAAAATTTATTAACCCTTTGACTCAACCAGTTTATTTCTAGGAATTCATCCTAGAGTTATACTCATATATGTTGGACATTATACATGTACAACAATATTTATCAAATACTGTTTCTAATGGCAAAATACCTAGAAACAACTTAAAATAGCCATAAATATAGTGCTAGTTAAAGGAATTACACAGCATTCATCAGAAAGCATATTACACAGCCATTAAAATGAATAAGGCATCTGGCATGGTGGCATAAGCCTGTGATACAAGCACTTGGGAGGCTGAAATAGGAGGATCACAGGTTTGCGGTCAACTTCAGCCAACTTATTAAGACCCTGATTTTTGTTTTGTTTTGTTTTGCTTTTTGTGGCCCTGGGGATGGAACCCCGGGGCCTTCTAACTCTGGGCTACACTCCCAGACCTATGTGATATTTGGAAACAGGGTCTTACTAAGTTGCTGAAAACCTCACTAAGTAGCTGAGGCCAGCTTTGAACCTGTGTGATCCTGTCTCAGCCTCCCAACTACTGGGATTATAAGTGTGTACCACCATGCCCAGCAGTAAGACCCTGTTTTAAAATAAAAAATGAAAAGAGCTGAGAGGGTGTGGCTCAGAGGGAGAATGCCCCTGGATTCAATCCCCAGTAAAAGAACAAACAGAAAAAAAGAATAAGGCAACTATATATTAACAGATGTTTAATCCATCTCCTAAAAAGCAAACAGCTGGGCATTTATGTTTTTATGTTTATGCATACATATGTATGCACACATACACACAGATATATACAATGTTTGATATATATATATACTTTTATGAATAGGTTATCTCTAGAAGAGTATATAATTTACAGCAATGGTAGTTGCATCTGGGTAGAAAAATGGATAAATTGTGTACTAATGAATATTATGAATATATTATCTACTAAGTAAACAGCTCATGTATGTATTTAATATAAATTGTTACCTTAATCTATCATGGACGTTTTTAATTTTTGTCTTCCTTTATTTGGGAAGCAGATTATTCCTTTAATAGTAATGAAAAATCAAACTGAAATGAAAATACACAACCCAAAAAACACATAATTTCTCATTTGTGTTACAGTGTATCTGAAATACTACTACATATATAGTAAAAAGTAAAAAAAAATTTACTGAATACATACTTTTCTATAGATTTTATTGTGTTTGCTCTTTTCATACATTTTTTCACAACCACACCACCAAAACAAAAACAAAGAAAAAAACAAGAAATAGAACTTCCAATCAATTAGGGTATGCTTTCCAAAAAATGATCTTCATTTTCTCACATAATTGATAAAACTATTTTATTAAATTTCCACAAGTCAACTCAACATTATGTATAAGGTACCTATACATGCAGGGGTTAAGGATGTTGAAAACACAAACATTAAAAAGGGTAATTTTTTTTAAAAAAGGATAAATTTATGATTCTTGCCCTCAAGAATCTTTTACAATGTTGAAAGAAAGAGCTTAAAAACTCTAATCAGGAAAGAGGCACTATAAATTTTACTGATAGATTGAATTACCCAAACTAAAGCTGCCGCATGAATTCAAGTAAAGATCTCAAAAGGACGTTATTGACCAGAGACCTACTGAGATATAAAAATACCTTCAAAATTTTATTTCACTCACATGTTAAATGGTACTATTTGATGAAGACAGACTTGCTAAGTATGTGAATGCTTAGCTGGGCTTTGAAAAAATTATTGATAATTAAGTATAAATCATTTTTAATTACTCAAGCTCCTAAAGAGAGTTTACTATAGTGGTCTCAATGTGTTTTGATTGCTCACCTCTCTTATTAAAAATATTTCATGCATGAACCTCTTAATATATGCATATTTATTTATAAATTATATGCATCTTAATATTGCAAGTCTACATACTGAATAGTAATGAATTTCAATTTTTTTTTCAAATAGAAACACAAATAGACACTTTAGTATTTTCTTCCTATATTCCAGTACATCATCTTGTGATGCCCTTGGGTATGCACAGCTTACTTTGCATAGCACTTAATATGAATACCAGAACCCACAGATCATGCAAAAATATTTTTATCCAACAGTTTCAATCTCTTCACACATCAAACTTATTTTTAACATACTTGCTAAAAGGTAGCATACATTAATTTGAATTTAGTTTGTTTCTATCTATGACCTTTTCTCAGAATAGATGTTAACATGCAACTAAATGGGTATTGCTGGAGAGCAACTTGATAAAATGGGCCCTAAACGTTCTGGGAAATAGAAATCATTGACGAATATTAACATTATTTTTCTTATATATCATATATTATATTTAGTCTTCAATACTGTTAATTTATATTTTATAAACTGTCATAATCTTTAAAATGATGTCTCTCCTTATTTCTAAAATCATATGACCATTTTGAGGTAAAACCTCTTTACAAGATTAAGTCAGGTAGAATTGCAAATAAATCTAAATAAAAATTTTCATGGATGTAATGCAACACATTATATGAACATATTTAGAGAATGTTTATGTGTATCTAAATTATGCAAATATAAATGCACAAACATATGTATTTGCATAGTATGTAGGATTCCATACAGATATAACATATACTCAAGTTGAACCCTTTTATAACAGTTTCCTAATAAAATATACTGCTCATTTTGAGTAATCCTTAATCCAGTACATAAAAGTTCACTTAAATTTTCAGATGTTAAAATACTAAATAGACACAGAACTGTAATGAACTAGCCAATAAACACTATGATTTCACATACTATAAAAAATAAACACATTTTACATTTAAATATGTGAGTCAAAGAAATAAAACTCCATTTTGAGCATCAGTCTGGCAACACTATCTTTTTTTTTTCTTTTCTTTTTTTTTTTTTTTTTTTTTTTTTTTTTGCGGCACTGGGAATTGAACCCAGGGCCATTCTACCTCTCAACGACACCTCCCCCGGCCCTACTTTTTTATTCTTTATTTTGAAATAGGGTCACACTAAGTTGCAGCTGGCCACGAACCTTTGATTCTCCTGTATCAGCCTCCAACATACTGGAATTACAAGCATGCGCCATCACGCCTGGCTAGCACCAGCTTTTAACAATTATAGTTAAAAGTATAAATTTATACATTTAAATATGAAATTGTAAGTCATCAAAAGTTTGGCACTGCTAATACCCATAATAAAGTTCAGCAAAGTTAGGAGTGCGCTGAAAATGCTTTTTAAAATAACTCTTTATCCTTCCATTAGTTGGAATAAACTTATCAAATCGCTTCATTTTTCATATCTTCTGCCTACTAATATATCACATTCCCAAGCAAGTATTCAAACACAGAAATTAGCTTTGAAGAAGCAATTGTTAGCTTCAATTAATATATCAGGAATACATTTGCTCTCTTGGTCTCCCAATATTTGGGAAGAAAATACATCTTTTTCTAGGATAAAAGACTATTTGATATAAGTCTGCTACCCCAAATTATATATTTTAAATATGAATATAACATATAGACAAAAAAAGTGTCAAAAGAATACTGAAATTCAACAACCTGTTTTTAAAATTTAGCCGAGTAGAGGTCAGCGTGATTTCCCTTCACAGAAGAACTCTACACTTTCGATTGTGCGACTCTATGAAGAACAGGAGGAAGAGTGCACGGGACGATAGGCAAGAGAACGTTCCCACGTTTGGCAGATGAACCGTACGAGTGAATAACTCTGAGCGCACAACTCATTTCAAGCAAAGGGGGGGGGGGGGAGTTGAGTTGGGGAGAGAGGGAAAAAAAAGGCTACACATCCTCCGCACAATCTCTTCCCCGTAGTAGCTGAGAAATCAAATAACCATCAAACATTTAAAAGCAAACCTGTAGAAACCAATCCCTGCTACCCGGCCGCGAGGGACAGCGCTCGGGGAGCCGGCTCAGCCTCCTGGACAGCGCCTGGTGCTGAAGTTGCCGCCGGCGCCGGCCCGGCCCGGAGCCCCTCTCACGCCTCCCACCAACCCCGCGGCCGGGACGGGGAGCCGAGGGCGGGACCCGCGGGCCGGAGCCCCCGGGCCGGGACGCCGCGGCCCCTCGCAGACCGGAGCAGCGGCGGGCGCAGGGTGGCGGCCGCGCCGAGGGGGAGGGGCCGGAAGATGGCGGCGGCCGCACACCCCCAGCGCCCGGCGGCCCGCGCCGCCCCTGCCTGCCTCCGCCACGGCGGGCGCCTGGCGGCTGGTGCGCCCGGCCGGGCCTCTCGCCGCGGCGCGGGCCGGGCCTCCCGCCGGCCGGGCGCACCTGTGCACGCCATATTGGATTCCGGGTCCCGGCCGCTCCCGCGCGCGGGGAGGGCGGGAAGGGAGCGGGGGCGCCCGCGCCCGCGATGGCGGGACCCCGCGGCCCCGAGCCGGCCGGGGGCGCCGGGGGAGGCCCGGCCCCGGCCCCGCGCCCGACCCCGAGAGCGGCGCGCCCGCCGCAGCCCAGCCGGCCGGGGGCCCGGGAGCGGCCATCGCGGTGGCGGCCATCGGGGCAGCGGCCATCGGGGCAGCGGCCGGGGGGCGGAGGGCGCCGGGGAGGCGGGGAGCGGCGCCGTCCTTACTTGAGCACGGACTGCTCCTTCTCCTCCTCCTTCTTCTGCCGGTCCATGACGGCCAGGATGATCTTCCGCTCCTCCTCCGTGAGGTGGCTGAGGTCCGGCATCTCGGGCTGCGGCGGCGGCTGCGAGGCGGCCGGGGCGGGAGCCGCGCGGCCCCGGGGCCCGACCGGAGCCGACATGTTGGCGGAGCCGAAGCACCCTCGGGGCGCGGGGAGGCGACGCGGCGGCCGGCGGGGGCAGCCTCCGGCGCCGGGACCCGCGCCTACAAATCAATGGCCTTCCATCGCGGAGGCGCCCCCTCCCCCAGCGCGGGAGGCGGAGCGCGGCGCGAGCGCCCGCCCAGGGCCGCTGCCTCCCGAGGCCGGGCGGCGCTGAGGGGGGCGGCGGGCCGGCGGGGCGCCCGATCGCCCGGGAGGCCGCGCGGCGCGGAGCTCGGCCCGGAGCGCGGCGCGGGGCTGCGGCGCGGACCCGCCCCCACCCGGCTAGCGCGCGGGAGGGCCGCGGCTGGCGGCGGGGCGGCTGCGGGCCGGGGCCCCGCGAGCTCGCCGGCGCGGTGGGGTCGGGCCCCCGCCCCTGCTCATCACGCGCCGCCCCGGGCCCTCGGCCGCCGCCGCCCGGCTCTTCCCGCGGCGCCCCACCCGGGCGCGGTCGGGGCGGAGGGAGAGGGGCTGGGGCGGGGGCGCGGGGTGGCAGGTGGGGAGGCGGAGACGGTGTGAGGGGCTGGGGGGCGCCGGGGTCTGCGCTGTAGTGAAGGTTTGATGGGGGCGGGGAAAGGGCTGTGGGGAGCCAGGCCCAAAAGGAGGAGTGGGTGCGGGAGAGAGGCCGGGCGGAGTCCTGGAAGTCGGAGGACCCGAGCTGAGCTCGCGGGTCCCCTGCGGTGTCGGCGTGGGATCCGGGGGTGGGGGGGCTGGGAATGGTTGCCCCAGGGGGTGGGAGGTGCGGTCAGGTGGAGTCGCGGGTGGGGATGGGGGCGAGAGCGAGGAAGTTCTGGAAAACGTGGCCCGAGGCAGAGGATGCGCGGAGAGGTGCCGAGGGGAAGAAGTGGGAGACCTGGAGGTGAGATTGGGACACTCGGGTCTGGGAGGGGTGTGAGGATGCGAAGGCGACCGGAGGCGGTGACGGGAAAGGATTAAGTCTCATCCGGAGAGTAAGGAGGAGCTGCGCCTGGGCCGCCGCGGGCTTCCGTCTGCTGGGCCCTTTTTGGCTTTCACTCCGGTCCACAGGGACCCGGAGAGCGTTAAGAGGCCTGAGTCAGATCTTCAGAGCTCGGAAGTGGGCTCAGTGAGAGAAGATGAGGGGACAAGAAGAGCCAGCTGCCAAAGGATGGAGGTGGCCGCCGCCTTCTCTGCGAGGGGCCGAATGGGGCTGAGCATCACCCCAGAGAGGGGAGGCCGGTGGACACAGCTGGAGGTGGCTCTCCAGTCGCTGCAGATGACAGCGATGGTGTGTGTGCACACCCCTACCCTGCCTCGAGCTATTTAGTACCAGGGCAGATTATGGTCTGATGAGTAGTGTAAAGCCTTTGGGGTTTGTATTATATTTACCTTCTTGGTGTGTCGTAAGCTCTCCCCCCTCCCTCTGATCCCCAGGTGCCATCTGACTAGCTCCCAATTTAAGAGAACTGGGAACAGACAAAGCAGCCCTAGAAGTCTCCTGTGATTTCTAAGCTTATGTTTCTTTATTTTTCCCTCCCATGCCTTGTAATTAGAGTAAAAAGAAAAGTTTGCTTACATGCTACTTTTATTATTATTTATTGTTATTACTATTACCTGTTTCAAAGAGACTCATATTCCAAATAATTCCATTTTTCTCTCTTTGGAGTTAGGCAAACCAAATGAGATCATATAATCTAAATTTATTAATGTTTTTTTAAAAGAATTTGGGGTTGGGGGCACAGCTCAGTGGTAGAGCACTTGCACCCTGTGTGAGGCCTTGGGCTTGATCCCCAGGGTCATGCCAAAAAAAAAAAAAAGGCTAAAGGATTTTTGTATTAATCCAGCTCATCATCATATGGGAAATTGAAGACCAAGATCAGCAGATCTTGTAAGTCTAGTAAGTGGCAAAGCTGGAATCAGAACCTAGATAATTTTACTCCAATGTAAAACCATGGTGGTTTTCAACCCTAGCTGCACTTGAAAATCGCCCACTTTTTAAAAATACTTCCTGGGAGCTGGGTATGGTGGCACACATCTATAATCTCAGTACTTGGGAAGCTGAGGCAGGAGGATCATAGCTTAAAGCCAATCTCAGCAATTTAGCAAGACCCTGTTTACAAGTGAAAAAGTAAAATTGGTCTGGAGTTGTAACTCTGAAGTAGACTGCCCCTGGGTTCAACCCCCAGAACCACCAAAAAAAAAAAAAAAAAAAAAAAGGAAGGCAAAAAGAATACTTCTAGAAAGAACTGAACTGAATTTTTTACCTAAATTTGAAATACTCATTTTTACTATCAGTACTTTCCTGTCATTAGCAATGACCTTTATCAGTAAGTCCTCATGTCTCTGACTTTAGCCTGGGAAGCCCTAAGTTCCACCAAAATGCAGTAAGTACTCCTTTAAACGAGATGAGAGTTGAACTAAAAATAATCATAATAAAAGGAATGAGTAGAATGCTCTACTTCTTCAACTATTTCTGAGCCACTCTCCACCCACCACTTCACCCTGACTCCCACCCCATCAACCACGAACCCAGCAAGACCAGAAGCCAAAACACATGGACTGTTCTGAGGCCAAAACTTGAGGTTAAAATAGTGCAGCTATTTTGAGTTCATAAAATGTGAACTTAAAAGTAGCTGTCCAAATAGGACAGTTTTGTCTTCCCTTAGTAGAGTGTCAACTCCTGGACCCTTGCTGCTTTCTGCCAGCCACACAGATAGCATTCTGAGTGTGTGACGCTGTGTCTCCCGCCCCTCCTTCAGTGCCTCTCAGCTGCCTGGGGAAGGTGCAGCATGTGAAATACAATGGACAAGAACCCGAATCACTGGGACACCTGACTTCTCGCTGGATTGAAGCAGAAGTGAGTGGGCATACTGTTTCTGTTTCTTTCTTTACAGTCTATACTACAACTAAATGAGTTTTTCCTATTAAAAGAAATTCTTAGAAGTGGAAGAATTTTTATAATCGTCTCCTACCATTAGTCACAAACCTTTACAAAATAAAATATAAGATAGAATATATAGCAAAGAGAATTGTAATATATTCACCTGTTTACTCCGGAATTGGAGATTGAACCAAGAGACATTCTACCTCTGACCTACACCCCCAGCCCTTTGGATTTCTTTTATTATTATTATTTTTGAAACAGGTTCTCACTAAGTAGCTGAGTTGCTGATACTGGTCACAAACTTGTGATCCTCCCATCTCATCCTCCCTAGTACTAGGATCACAGGGGTGTGCCACCAAGCTCATAGAATATTTAAATGAGTCTTGGCCGAAGCAAGCTATGTTTCAAAATAGTTGCCTGAATTTAACATAAGACTGCAATGCTCGGAACTAAATAAAGTGAAATATCTTTACAAGATTTCTCTTGGTCTTCTTTCATTATGGATCTTCCAGGTGTTTGTTTTGTTTGTTCTGGTTTAGTGCTTTACTTAAAATGTTTGTCATTATTCTGTGTGTCGTTTATGGTATTGTAATTTACTTGGACATGTCCCTCGGTGTGTAAACACATTTGAAGTTGAGTCAAAACTGTAATATTCTTGTCTAACTTTAGAAGTAAGTTCATCACAGGCCACAACTATTCACACAATGGAAGTTCTTTCTGCACTTCATAGTATGGACTTGTGAAGCCTGGGAGGCTGTCCGATTTTACATATGAACAGGGGCTACTTGTGATTTGCTAACTAAGTATTAGGAGGTATATCTAACGTAAAAACACAAACTATACAGTAAAACAATCACATCATTTGAATCGACTGAGAATTTACTACTCTGCTATGAAACCTGGCTGCCCCACGGTGCTCAGAATCACTGCAGCGCTCCTGCTGCACACAAATAGATGGTTGGCATTTCTACAGTTTCTCCTAATAGGTCTCCGTCGTATCCTTTCATCTATGCAATCTTTTCTCAATACAGCATAAAGAGCAAGCATCCTAAAACATTAGTCATAATATTTCAATCGGTCAAAATTCTGATACATCTCCCCATTTTATTTAGTAAGAGTTAAACTCTAAATGGCTTACAAGTCACACTTGATATCTCTGGGTTGGTGTGTGTGTGTGTGTGTGTGTGTGTGTGTGTGTGTGTGTGTGTGTGTAGTACTGGGGATGGAACCCTGGGGCATTCTATCTCTGAGCTACACCTCCAGCCCAATTTTATTCTTTTATTTTCAAACAGGGTCTCACTAAGTTGCTGAGGCTGGCTGTGAGCCTTCAATCCTCTTGTCTCAGCCTCCCGAGTACTGGAATTAGAAGCATGTACCACCAGGCCCAGCCTCACTTGATATCTCTAACCTCATCTCCCAGTATTTTTTTTTTTTTTAGGTTTTCCTTGAGCTGTTCCCTCTGCCTACAACTTTCACTAAGATATTCAGTTGGTGAATACCTCCTCCTCCTTCACAGTTGTGTCACTAGTCCATTCTATTGAATATCCCCTTCCTGCTCACTCCAGCCTCCTTTTCCTCACTCTGCCTTTTTTTTTTTTAATTGCACTCGCCACTCTCTTACTGCTGTACTTTTACTCCAAGTTGAATAAAAACCAGTTTTTTGTTTTTGGAATTAATCATCACTTACCCCTAGAAGAATATAAGCACCAGAGTAGCTAGAATTTTATTCATAGTCCCCAAGCACAGAAACAATACATGGTGTATAGTAGGTGCTCCAACAAATACTTGTTTAGTGGATTTCTGGGAAGAGGGTTTGTTGTTATTATTGCTTGAAGTTTTGCAAGAGGAAGAACATTCTCAAAAGAGAAAAATGTAAATTCAAAGAAGTCCCAAATTCTTTGCCAAAATATCCATCCTCAACCATCTTTCACTTTTCTGAATGTGTAGTTTCTCCTCTCTGTAACTTCAGCCTGAATCTCCTTTCCCACTCCCTTCCCTTAACCTCCGTCAGTTAACCTTTTGTCTCCTTCACCTGCTCATCTCCTCTGCCCCTTCTTCCATGGGTTTGCCTCAGGCTTGTCAGACCCTTGTACCTACTCTGCTCACAGATAACACTCCTCGTGGTGTGTTGTGGCTATTTCTTTCCTTGTCCATCTCCTCAACTGGACCATGTATTTTTTACAGCTAAGAATGTGCCTTTCTTTCTAGAACCTATTAGAGTATCTCAATAAATCTGTGCTGAACCATTAGATGGCAGTTAAGACTGGAGCATGAAAAAAGACAATTGGAGAAAGGGGTTGTGGCAAGATTATGCTATAACTTACATGCTAGGCTGAAATTTTTCGACTTGTCTTATAATAATGAGGTGATGGACATTTCTTAGCCACAGAATGGATGTGATAAGCTTTGATTTTCAGAAGGATGCCCTGCCTTCAGTTCTTCATCCATATCTAAAACACTACACAGAGCACAGATGCATGGTGGTTTAGGCTTCAAGACACAAATAGCAGAGTTTTGCTTTTTTTTTTTTTTTTACTTCCTGTTTTCAGAATTTCTTTTTGTAGCTATTTTGTTCAGTAGATTATAGCACCATGATAATGAGGCCAAGGTCATGGTTTAAATCCTCCAGTGAGTCAGTCAGTGCAGTAGCTACAGCTGACTCTTAATCTTTGCCAGTTGTCAAATGACAACATATTATTTCTCGACCACGAATTGAGTGGGAAAACATGACTGTTTCGGCCAAAGTTAATCGGCATTTATTAGAGAAGCAACTCAAAGTGCATGACTATTGGTTATAGGACCATGATGTCATTTTAAATTAAGCTAATAATATTTTATTCATAATGACCATAGAGCACGGCACCAGATAAAGAATACCGTTTATTCCTAGAAAAGAATTTAGGGGTTAGTATAATTATTGGGATTCACAGACAAATTTAGTGGATATTAGTGTAGATAAGTACTGTTGATTACATTTTGTGCATTTAACAGTATAAGAGGCAGCCAGGTATGGTGACACACCTGTAATTCCAGGACTTGGGAAGCTAAGACACAAGTCACGGGTTCAAAGATAGACTCAGTAATATAGTGAGACTCTCAGCAACTAGCAAGACCCTGTTTCAAAACAAAACAAAACACAAAAAAATAGGCATTTTTTTATGCTTGTAATCCCAGCACTTTGGAGGCAGAGACAGGAGGATTGCAGGTTCAAAGCCAACCTCTGCAACTTAGCCAGGCTCTAAGAAACCTAGTGAGACTCTGTTTCCAAATAAAGAAATAAAATAGGGCTGGGGTTGTAGCTTAGAATGCCTCTAGGTTCAATTCCCAGAAGCAAAAATGAATAAATAAGGGCTGGGAATTGTAGCTTGGAGGTAGAATGCCCCTGGGTTTAATATCAGTCACACACACACACACACACACACACACACACACACACACACACATATGCGCGCGCGCACACACAAACACACACACAGTATAAGAGTTTACTTCTTAGTTATCAATCATAAAAATAGACTTAGGCCTGTTACATTAAAAGAGCCTCAGAAATTATTCCAAAATTCTTCATGTGTAGCATGAAAAAAAATTTTAACATCTTAATATTGTTCACTCCTAACAGTCAGTAAGCACATCTGTAAAGGAAAAGAGGACAATGTTAGAGGTAGGTATATGAAGGCAAAACTGTTATGACTATTTTCTTAATATTTGTCTTAATTACAACTGACCACTTACAGAAGTTTTTAAGTTAAATTTACGAAGTCAGAAATCTAAACCCCTTAAGGAACAAATGGATCTAGGATTAAATACCAAATAAAGCCGAGGGTGGTGGTGCATGCCTGTAATCCCAGTGCTTGGGAGGTTGAGACAGGAAGGTTGCAGATTCAAGGCCAGCCTGTTTCAAAATAGGGCTGGAGATGTAGCTCAGAGCTAAAATGCCCCTGGGTTCATTCCCCCATTTAAACAAAAAAATTGAATAAATAGCAACAGCTACCGACATCATAAAAATAGTCAACTAAGTATCATGTGCTACAGATAGAGGAACATAACACTCATTATGAAGATGGCTTGCCAAATACAGAACAAAATTGAACCCCAATTTAAACATATTCTACATTCATTTTTCCAATTTATGGGAAATTTGGATGACAGAGAAACATATTAAACCAAGCCACATGAATGCAATCTCTGAAACACTCTCAAGAATATTCTATAAGACAAAAAAGTGTTTTTTCCAGCAAATACATCGCAAAGAAAAAATGAAGAGATAGAGGCAGATCTATAGTTTAAACAAAACTTAAAAGATATCAACTAGGTACAAGCGATTCATGAACCTCATTTGAACCCTGAGAGGACCTCACTAAGTAGAGGCTAGTCACGAACCATAATCCTCCTATCTAAGCCTCCCAAGTACTGGGATTATGGGTGTGTGCCACCACACTCAGCTAGTCCCTGAGCTGTTTTATATTTTTTAATGGATAAAATTTTTATAAAAGAATTGGAAATTTGGGTGTTGGTAATTTGATAATAATAGGAAAGTATTGTTTTTTTAGGACAATGATAGTGTGATGCTGTTTAAAAATAAAGAATCTTTCATGCTACATACTGAAATACCTCTGGATCACATATTTTGATATCTAGCTAGGTGTGGTGCCGCACACTTGTAATCCCAGTACTTGGGAGGCTGAGACAGGAGGATACAGGTTCTCGGCCAGCCTCAGTTACTTAGTGATGCCCTTCACAATTTAGTGAGACCCTGATTCAAAATAATGAAAAAAAAATTCTGACTGGGGGTGTAGCTTGGAGGTAGAATGCCCCTGGGTTCAATCCTCAGCACCACACATAATAATAATAATAATAATAATAATAATAATAATAATAATGTGATATCTGAGATTTGCTTCAAAATAATATGAATGTCAGGATTGACTATAAAAAATCAGAAATAGTACTCAAAGTGAAAATTTTTACAAAGAAAATGTGAGTCTTAAACTGGGCATGGTGGTGCATGCTTGTAGTCCCAGTACAACAGAGAGGTTGAGACAACAGGATTGCAGGTTTGCAACCAGTCTCAGTAACTTGGTGAGGCTCTCAGCAACTTAGTGAGACCCTGTTTCCAAATAAAAACTAAAATTAGGCTAGGGGTGTAGATTGGAGATAAAAAGACCTTTTGGCTCAATCCCTAGTACTACCAAAAAAAAAAAAAAGTCTCTAACTTCCATTCTATTTGTCATTCACTCATCACACTAAGATAGCCATAAACTCAGATTATCCTTTTTTGTTATTTGACAACTACACTATTAGGTGTTTTCACATATTTTACCATATTCTATGAAGAATTACTATCATTGTGAGGGGGACTGGGGATGGAACCCATAAACATTCTCCCAATGAGCTACACCCCAGCCCTTTTTTATTTTTTATTTTGAAACAAGAGCTCACTAAATTGATAAGGCTGGTCTCAACCTACAATCTTCCTGTCTCAGCTTCCCAAATTTTGGATTACAAGGCATGCAACACCACACCTGGCTGTGTCATTTCATTTTATAGGTAAGAAAACTGAGTCTTAAAGAGATCAAGTGATTTGACCAAAGGGAATTATTAAATTTCAAGGCTGGTTTTCAAATCTAGGTCCCCTGACTCCTGTGTAGTATTCATGACACTACACATGTTTTCTGAATGTGGATATGTGTATATATTCTGTTTTCCTGACCAAAATCTAAGCACAATTTTATTGTAGTGCCTGGCACCTGATAGGCATCATAAAATAACCATCATACTTTAACTGTGAAAATAAGTATAACAGAAACAAATCTTTAGTTAAGGTGGTCATCTCTTCCAATTTGCCTGACACTACCTCAGTTTTCTCAGGACAGTCTTTTTTGACCTGTTGATCAGAGGTGATTATTAATTGACAACTCCTTTATTCCCCAAATATCCCAGTTTGCACCTCCTATTATATGGTTATACTAAATTTATGGAACATGAATTAGGTTCAGATATACAATATTTAATGGCTATGGAAAATCTTTAAAATTCAAAGTGTGTTTCTAAACTTAAGATCTATGCCATAGCCATCCCGTAATTGCAATACTATATGCCAGACATTTGAAATGAAGTTAATTAATTCTCCACCAGAAAAGAATAAATCCTCTGATTAGAATACATTCTCCCTTAGACCAGATTTTGATACCAGCTGGAATTCAGAAATAACTATTAAGACTATCAGGAATACCAAGCCCATTGTATGTGTGATACTGGGTATGAAACATATGAGTGCTCAACCACTGAGCTACATCCCCAGCCCTTTTACTTTTTATTTTGAACAAGGGCCTCACTAAGTTGTCAAAACTGGCCTTGAACTTGTGAACTTCCTGCCTCAGCCTCTTTAGTGGCTGAGATTACAGGTGTGTACCACTATACCTGGCTCCAAGCTACTCTTATAATGAAGATTCATATAAAAAAAGATCAAACTCTGTCCAGGGATTTGTGAGATAAGCATTATAATTGTATAGAAGTCCTCAACATAGGCTTGAAATATAGTATAAGAAGATAAAGTCATAACAAGTTTCCCATCTAGAAAAGATAATAGCTATTTATTTAAAAGCATGTAGGGGCCAGGTGTGGTGGCACTCAGTACTTGGGAGGTTGAGACTGGAAGATTATAGGTTCATGTCTATCCATCCTCAGCAATTTAGCAAGACTCTCAGCAACCTAGGCAGACCCTGTTTAAAAAAAAAATATATATATATATATATATGTGTGTGTGTGTGTGTGTGTGTGTGTGTGTGTGTGGCTGGGGGTGTAGGTCAGAGGTAGAATGCCCCTAAGTTTAATCCTCAGTACCACCAAAACAACAACAGCAAAACAAAACAAAAAAGTATGTAAGACGCAATTGTAGAAGTTTTGGCCAAAATCTAAAAAATTTAGAATGGGCTACAATCCAGGATTTTCCACAAAATTGTCCCTTTTCATTGTGTGCCATGGTTTGAATATAGTTAGTCTCCTCTGAATTTTATCTTGAAATTTAAACCCCATTATCAGATATTGAGAGGTGGGACCAGGTGAGATATTCAAGAAGTGATTAGGGCTCTGCTCTCATCAAAGAATTAATCCATTCATGTGCTTGATGGACTGACGCATTAATGGGTTAGTGGGTTATCTCAAGAGTGGGTCTACCAGTTCGTCTAGGTCTCCCCTGCTTCCTATCTCTCGTCAAGTGATGCCCTACACCACCTTGGAATTCTGCCAGCAAGAAGGTCATCACCAGATACGGTGCCTCTCTATCTTGGACCAGAACAACGAGCCAAAATGAACCTCTATTCTTTATAATATACCAAGTGGTATTGTTCTGAGAAACAGAAAACACTACAACAGGGTGGGTTCGTCTTCCACTGCATGACTGGCTGACACTTCAAATATTTCCCTCTGCCCATGAGGATTGCTTTAGTCTTATCTAGATGGTGCCTGATCCAACTACATGTCCTTTACTCTGCCAGCCACCATGAAATTCAAGAAACCACCTCCTAGATCTGATGACAGGAGATGCAAAGCTTACTATCAGCTGTGTACTGATGGGGAGGCATCCCTAATTACTCCACTATCTTTCTGATTAGTGTCATATAACACTATACTGAAAGGGAGATAGAGGAGCCCTGTCATTTCCCATAAGGAAAGGTGAAGAAAGGATTAGCAGAAGAAATAAAGAATAACCCAAGTTTATTTCTCTTTATCTTACTGGTTGAGGGAAATTTAGTACATCCTAATTCCATAATGAGAAAAATACGTTTACCAGCTTCACATTTTACAGGTTGCCTAGTATATCAAGAAAACATTACCATATCAGTAATTTTTGAAAAGTCATTCAACCTTATAAGCTTAGGTTTCCTCTTGTGGTGATCTGTAAGATTCTTTCTACCTTTTAAAAAATTTTATTCTTTTTTTTTTTTTTTTTGGTGTGGTACTGGGAATGGAACCCAGGGGCATTCTACCTCCTAGCTACACTCCCAGCCCTATATTTTTATTCTTTATTTTGAAACATGGTCTCACTGAGTTACAAAGGGCCTCACTAAGTAGTTGAGGCTATCTGCGAACTGCAATACTACTTTCTCAGCCTCCCAAATGCTGGGATTACAAAGGTACGCCACCAATCCCAACTTCTTCCTACCTTTTAAATGTAATGATTCTATTAAATACAGCCACTGTCTAATACTTTTAAAACATATAATTCAGCCCGGCATGGTGGTGCACGCTTGTAATCCCAGCATTTGGGAGGCTGATACAGGAGGATTGCACAGGTTTGAAGTCAGACTCAGCTACTTAGTGAGGCCTTTGCAACTCAGTGAGACCCTCTTTCAAAGTAAAGAATAAAATATAGGGCTGGGGGTGCAGCTCAGAGGCAGAATGCCCCTGGGTTCCACCCGCAGTACCGCCAAAAAAAAAAAAAAAAAAAGGAAAAAAGAAAAAAAGAAAGGAAAAGAAAAAAGAAAGATTTCACTGCCTTTTTTCTTTATTTTTTCTTTTTGTAAGATATTTTAAGATTTTTTTTAAACAGCAGCCCTTGTATTATAGATCAAATCTTTACATGTCAAAAATTCAAGTAGGGAGCCAGGCGTGGTGGCGCACGCTTGTAATCCCCGCGCTTGGGAGGCGGAGACAGGAGGATCGTGCAGGTTCGAAGCCAGCCACGCTGGCTTAAGAGAACCTGTTTCCAAATAAAAAGTATAAAAATAGGTCTGGGAGTGTAGCCCAGAGGTAGAAGGGTTTCCAGGAACTCCAGTACCACCAAAAAAAAAAAAAAATTCAAGTAGGATATGGTTAACAATTATCTCCCCCCTCCAGGGTCATTGGGCTGGTGGCTCATTATGATTTGTTAAAAATGCAAGGGTCGATGAATTAAGAATTGGGAATATTTGTAAACCATCTTAAAGGCGAGGAGCTCTTGGCAGGCTCAACAACATCGCTTTCCTTTAAGAAACAACAGCAAGGCCTGGAAACCCCAGAGGATCATAACATCCCTGAGGAAATGAGCTCATTTGCAACTAAGTCTGTGAGAATGATGACAGGCACGCTCCTCGTGTGTAAGCAGTGGATAAATAAGGCTCAATGTCAACGCTCCAGGCAATTGCCACGAGTTGCTTAGTCCAGAAGGAAGGAAGAACCAAGGACATAAAGATGAAGTCTCTTCTAGGGCTCTCCCCAGTAACAATAGACAAAAAAAAAGCTAGCTCTTTCTCTTGAAATACTTTCAGTGATGCTAAGGAGAAAATCAATACAAACTGACAAAGAGTACGGCAATTTATTGGCTCATGTAACTAGAAAATCCAGAAATCGATAAGATTTCAAAATTGGTTGATTCAGAAGTCTGTGAATGTTTTGTCAGGGCCTCCGCATTCCCCGCTGCAGCTACTCTTCGCTGTCCATGGTACTGACTTCAGCAATGACTCTGCTCAGGACATTATAAGGCTGACAGAAACAATTAGGGTCTTTCCATAACAGAGCTAGTCTCCTTCTGTATCCATTCAGCAGAAGTTCTGAATTGTGCACTGACTGGGGATCCGCTCCTGCATCTCTGTGGCCAGGTCAGGTGCTGCTCTGATGGCGTGGGTCTGACTAGCCTGAGCTTATCACTGTGGCAAGGAAGTGAGACTGACTGATAGGCACAGCCCATCAAACTACATGGCTGCAGCGGTGGAGAAAGGTAGAGCAAGATCCTGCAAAATTCATGCCATTTACTTTACCATCAGAAAAAAGAAAAAAAGTTTTCACTAATGTCAATTAACTTTTGAAATCTTTACATTTCAAGTGAATCTGTGTGTGTGTGTGTGTGTGTGTGTGTGTGTGTGTGTGTGTGTAAAATGAATTGCTGGGAATGGTGGTGCATACCTGTAATCCTAGTACTTGGGAGGCTGATACAGCAGGATCACAGGTTTGAAGCCAATCCCAGCAACTTAACATGACCCTATTTCAAAATAAAAAGTAAAAGCCAGACGTGGTGGCTCACACTTATAATCCCAGAATTCAGGAGGCTGAGACAGGAGGATTGCAGTTCACAGGCAGCCTTAGCTACTACTTAGTGAGGCCCCGTGCAAACCAGTGAAACCCTGTTTCAAAATAAGGAAGAGAAAATAGGGCTGGGGGTATAGCTTGGAGGTAGAATGCCCCTGGGTTCCATCCCCAGTACTGGAAAAAAAAAAGGTATAAAGGCTAGAAGGGTATCTCAGAGGTCCCTGGGTTTGATCCTCAGTAACGCACGCGCGTACACACACACACACACACACACACACACACACAGTGAAATTGGACAGTAAGCAAATGATGCTGATTTCAAATTCAAAGATGAAAATCATACGAAGAGAGTATAAGGAAGTGGCATGAAGTGGAAATTTTCACATTTTTAGCATAACCACAAAAATTGGGTAAAACAGACTAAATAACAGACTGAGATGAGAAAAATTATTGATCCAGATTTTAGCCCTAACACTATAGATAAGAATCTTTGATAAACTGAAGTGTCCCTGAATTTAATACCCAGTATCACCAAATAAATAATATAATTAATTAACTAACTAATTAATTTTAAAATAGGGCTAAAAATATTTAACTCAGAGGTAGAACACTGAGTTAAAAAATATTTAACTCAGAGGTAGAATGCCCCTGGGTTCAATCCCCAATACCATAAGTAAATAAAAGAGAGTTTATCCATACTATCCCTTCTCCAACATCAAAAATGGTCTCTCTCCAATTTCATTTTTCTGTCATTAGTATCACCATTTCCTACAAACTGTCCACGTCAAGAATATCAAAAGCACCATGATTATTCTGTGCATTTTTCTTTTTTGTGTGGTACTGGGGATGGAACCCAGGGGCATTCTACCTCTGATCTATACCCCCAGCCCTATTTTTTATTCTGTGTGTGTGTGTGTGTGTGTGTAGTAGTAGTAGTAGTAGTAGTAGTAGTAGTAGTAGTAGTAGAAAGGGTGGGACCCAGGGGCTTTATACTTTATTTGGAAACGGTCTCACTAGGTTGCTGAGAGCCTCACAAGTACTTGAGGCTGGCTTCAAACCCGTGTGATCCTCCTGTCTCAGCTTCCCAATCATGGAATTACAAGCGTGCGCCACCACTCCAGGCTCTTTATTCTTTATTTTGAAACAGGGTCTCACTAAGTTGCAGAGGGCCTCACTTAGTAGCTGAGGCTGTCCTCAAACTGTGATCCTCCTGTCTCAGCCTCCCAAATACTGGGATTACATGCATGCACCACAACGCCAGCCTTTATACATTTTTCTAATATCTAATCAGCCCCTCCATATTATCGATTATAGAATATCAGCACTGCTGATTATTCTTTACAATATCCCAAGGCTGGGATATAGTTCAGTGGCAAAGCACTGATCCTTTGTACCACAAAGAAAGGATCAAAAATAAAAAAAAATTTAAAAGACCCATAAAAGAAATAATCTAAGAACAAGAAATAAAATAAATGAATTTCTATTACAAAAATCATTATTTATTAATAGCTTTTTATTTTGAAATGTTTTCACTAAGTTGCTGAGGGCCTCATTAAGTTGCTGAGGCTTGAAACTATGATCCTCCTATCTCAGCCTCCCAAGTACTAGAATTACAAGCATGTACAACCTTACCTGGCTTCCCTAAGACCATTATCCTTAAGACCCACCTAAAGATGATCTCTTTGACAAATCAGTTTGTATAAACACTACCTCAACTTGCCTTATACTGTTACCTCTTACATATGTATGTTTGCCTCCTAAGTATAAGTTCATTGAAGTTGAAAGCATGCTGTTTCTACTCAGCACTAAGTTCCTTAGAGAGAGCTTAATGAAGGATACAAAAGGTTTATTGAGGATTCAGGGCTATATGTTTAGAAAATGTAATTAGGTGATTGTTTTAGTAAGCCTCTTTCAGTTGCTGTGATCAAAATACCTGACAAGCGCAATTTAGAGAAGGAAAGGTTTATATGGCTTCAGAAGATTAGTGCAACTATATTTGGCTGGCTTCAAGGCAGAAATGGCAGCAAGGCATGGCAGAGGAACGCCACTATTGACTCCTGGTGGCCAGAACCAAAGAGAGAGGGGAGAGAGGAGAGAGGAGAGAGGAGAGAGGAGAGAGGAGAGAGGAGAGGGAGAGAGAGAGAGAGAGAGAGAGAGAGAGAGAGAGAGAGAGAGAGAGAGAGAGAGAGAGAGAGAGAGAGAGAGAGAGAGAGAAGAAAGAGAGAGGAGAGAGGGAGGAGAAAGAGAGAGAGGGGGGAGAAAGAGAGAAAAAGAGAGAGAGGAGAGAGAGGGAGGAGAAAGAGAGAGAGGGAGGAGAAAGAGAGAGAGGGAGGAGAAAGAAAGAGAGAGAGGAAGGAGAAAGAGAGAGAGGGAGGAGAAAGAAAGAGAGAGAGGAAGGAGAAAGAGAGAGAGAGAGGAGAGAGAGGGAGGAGAAAGAGAGAGAGGGAGGAGAAAGAAAGAGAGAGAGGAAGGAGAGAGAGAGAGAGAGAGAGAGAGAGAAGAAAGAGAGAGGAGAGAGGGAGGAGAAAGAGAGAGAGGGGGGAGAAAGAGAGAAAAAGAGAGAGAGGAGAGAGAGGGAGGAGAAAGAGAGAGAGGGAGGAGAAAGAGAGAGAGGGAGGAGAAAGAAAGAGAGAGAGGAAGGAGAAAGAGAGAGAGGGAGGAGAAAGAAAGAGAGAGAGGAAGGAGAAAGAGAGAGAGAGAGGAGAGAGAGGGAGGAGAAAGAGAGAGAGGGAGGAGAAAGAAAGAGAGAGAGGAAGGAGAGAGAGAGAGAGAGAGAGAGAGAGAAGAAAGAGAGAGGAGAGAGGGAGGAGAAAGAGAGAGAGGGGGGAGAAAGAGAGAAAAAGAGAGAGAGGAGAGAGAGGGAGGAGAAAGAGAGAGAGGGAGGAGAAAGAGAGAGAGGGAGGAGAAAGAAAGAGAGAGAGGAAGGAGAAAGAGAGAGAGGGAGGAGAAAGAAAGAGAGAGAGGAAGGAGAAAGAGAGAGAGAGAGGAGAGAGAGGGAGGAGAAAGAGAGAGAGGGAGGAGAAAGAAAGAGAGAGAGGAAGAGAGAGAGAGAGAGAGAGAGAGAGAGAGAGAGAGAGAGAGAGAGAGAGAGAGAGAGAGAGAGAGAGAGAGAGAGAAGAGCTGGGACAGATACAGTCCTCAAGGCCAGGCACCCAGTGACCCTCCTATAGCCATGCCCCATCTCTGAACCTTTCTACACTGGGGACCAAGCTTTCAACATATGATATTGGGGAGGGGGGGGCATTACAAATCCAACCCATAACAGTGACTGAAAAGCAGGGAGGGGTGTAGAGAAGGGTATCACAGCTCTTAGAACTGCTGCCAGGAAAGAGTAACAAGTTAAAAATGGATCCTTCTGTTCACTCAGGCAACTTCGCTCCCCAAAACTAGAGCCCACAGAATCCCATTTCTGCTTTCAGAATGATTTTGAAGTGAACAGAGTTGGATGAAGTGAATAGAGCTGTGTCTGATGATTATATTTATGCCTCCACAGGTCGATTTCTTAACCGTGACGGTCTCAATTTTCTTATTGTCTTTGTATCTATCAAAGTGTTTTCCCTCAAGTGGTGCCTGGGAAAACACACTGTACTCAATTCTTTCATAACTGCTCCCTTGACCTCTTTATGCTTCCCCGACTATTACAATTCAAGAAGCTCTTACAGACAGGGCTTATTATTGACAGTCTTCAGCCTTTGCCAATGGAAGTGATGACAGACCCAATACTTTGTATAAAAATATTTTGCTATTTCTATACAAAATATTTTATTAATGGAAACCACACATTATGTATTTTACTGAAATGTTATGACTGGAAACTTGGGTATCTGCTATGTCTCTAATAATAAAGGCTTCACAGTACAACTGTTGTTTGTAGATTTGCAGCTGCTTATCATTTTAATTTTTAAATCATATTTTAATTCAAATATAATTGATCTGAAATATTAAAAAAAGATTGGACTGGGAATGCAGTTCAGTGGTAAAGCACTTGCCTTACATGCAAGGGGACCTGGGTTCAGTCCCAATACCACACACACATACACACATGCACTATTTAAAAAGCCAAGCATGATAATGCACACTTGTAATCCCAGTACTTGGGAGGCTGAGACAGGAGGATTGCAGGTTCAAGGCCAGCCTCAGCTAGTTAGTGAGGCCCTCCTCAGCTTAAGGAGATCCTGTTTTAAAATTAAGAATAAAAAATAGGGCTAGGGGTGTAGCTCAAAGGTAGAATGTCCCTGAGCTCAATCCCCAACACTACCAAAAAAATTTTAAAAAGAAAATAATTTTAACTGTTGTATTTCAAAAGAAGAAAGCAAAACCAGCTGTGATGGAATCGTACTTATAAACTGAGACCATTACCACTCACCTGCCCCTCTTCTTTCTATTAAACATTTCCTAGCTAAGTGAAAGAAGGCTCTTTGTAAGGTTAAATTTACCAGAACAACATAACAAAATATAGAAGAGATAACTAACATGGTAAGGGGGAAAATTCATTTCTAAAAGGATAGTTTTAGACAATGTTTTTATTATTAAGATTATTTAAATTGGAAAATCATGACAATATACATTTGGATCTATGGATATAGTGTGGGGTAATTAAATCAAGCTAACTAATGCATCCATAGCCCATTTACTTATTATTTTACTAATTATTTTAAAATATGCATAATGAACAATAGTCTCCATGTTGTGCAACAAATATTAAAACTTGTTCCTCCATTTTGTCTGGAACTTTGTACCCTTGAACAAAAGAAATAGAGTCAGGAGCATCAAACTTTCTGATTGTAGGATATATCATAAAGCAATTATAGTCAAAATATCATGGTACCTGCATAAAAACAGAATCATTAACCAAAAGAACAAAATAGAAAGCCCAGAAAGCTCATTTACAGTCCACTGAATTTCAACAAAAGTCTCCAAAATACACAATGAGGAAAAGATAGTCTCTTCACTAAATACTGTTGAAACAACTGGACATCCACATGCAAAAGAATGAAAGTAGACCCTTACCTCACACCGTATATAGAATGAAAGTAGACCCTTACCTCACACCATATATAGAATGAAAGTAGACCCTTACCTCACACCATATATAGAATGAAAGTAGACCCTTACCTCACACCGTATATAGAATGAAAGTAGACCCTTACCTCACACCGTATATAGAATGAAAGTAGACTCTTACCTCACACCATATATAGAATGAAAGTAGACCCTTACCTCACACTGTATATAGAAATAGACCCAAAATTAAAGACTCAAGCATAAGACCAGAAACTAAATATGATGAAACAAAATATGGGAAAAGCTCCATAACATTGGTCTGGAAAATAAACAAATAGGTGATATCAAATGAAAAACTTCTGCACATTAAAGGAGACAAGAGAATGAAGACGCAACCTACAGAGTAAGAGAAAATATTTGCAAACTATACATCTGATAAGGGATTAATATCTGAAGTATAGAAGAAACCCAAACACCTCATTAGCAAAACAAAAAAGTAATTAAAAGTAGAGCCAGGTATGGTGACCCATGCCTGTAATCCTAGGACTTGGGAGGCTGAAACAGGAGGATCACAAGTTTGAGGACAGCTTCAGCAACTTTGTGAGATCTTGTTTTAAAATAAAAAAGGAGCCTGGCGTTGTGGCGCATGTTTGTAATCCCAGTACTTGGAAGGTGGAAACAGGAGGATGGCGCAGGTTCGAAGCCAGACGCTCTGGCTTAAGAGATCCTGTTTCTAAAATTAAAAAGTATAGTCTGGGAGTGCAGCCCAGAGGTAGAAGGGTTTCCAGGAACCCCAGTACCACCAAATAAAACAAATTAATTAATTAATTAATTAATTAATTTAAAAAGGGTTCAGAGCTGGGCGTGGTGCTGCATGCTTGTAATCCCTGAGCTTGGAAGGCTGAGACAGGAGGATCACACAGGTTCAAAGCCAGCCTCAGCTACTTAGTGAGGCTCTCAGCAACTTAGTGAGACCCTGTTTCCAAATATAGTATGATATAGGTCTGGGAGGATAGCCTGGAGGTAGAAAAGCCCCTGGGTTTCACTCCCAGTACCACAATAAATAAATAAATAAATAAATAAATAAATAAATAAATAAATAAATAAATAATAGGGGTTGAGGGTGAAGCTCAGAGATAGAATGTCCCTGGGTTCAGTCTCCAGGACCGCAAAATAAAGGGCCTGAATACACATTTCTCATAATAGAACATACAAAAGCTGGGAGAGGTGGTCCATGCCTATAATCCCAGTACTTGGGAGACTGAGACAGGAGGATCACAGATTGAGGGCAGCCTCAGCAATTTAGTGAGTGCCTCAGAAACTTAGTTTCAAAACAAAAAAAATAAAATATGGTTGGAGGGTGTATGTTGGAGGCAGAATATATCTTGGTTTAATCCCCAATAGCATAGAAAGAGGAAGGAGAAGGAGAAGAAGGAGAAGAAGGAGAAGGAGAAGGAGAAAGAGAAGGAGAAGGAGAAGAAGAAGGAGGGGAAGCAGAGAGGGAAGGGGAAGGAGTAGAAAAAATACAAATGGTCAAAGATACATTAACAAATACTCAACATCACTAATCATTAGGGAATGATTACCTCGCACCTGTTAGAATGGATTTTGTAAAAAAAAAAAAAAGGTGAAGGATAAGTTTGGGGGAAGATGTGAAGAAAAGGGAAACTTTGCAGACCTTTAAAGAAAAAGTAAATTAATATAGCCATTATAATAAAAAGTATGAAGAGTTCTCAAAAAATTAAAAAGAGAACCATTGAACGATTCAGCAATCCCACTCTGAGTATGTGTCCAAAGGACACGAAATGAGTATGTCCAAGAAAGTTCTCTGCTGCCATGTTCATTGCAGCATGGAGGAATAAATAAAATGTGGTACATATACTCAATGAAACGCTATCCAGCCTTGAAAAATAAGGAAATCCCATCATTTATGACAATACGTATGAACCTGGAGAACATTATGTTATGTGAAACAAGTGAGGCACAGAAAGAAAAATACCATATGATTTTATTTATATGTGGAATCTAAAAATGCTGAACTCATTAGCAGTAGAGTGATACCATGGTCTAGGGAGGGCAAGAAGGTAAGGAGATTTGGGGCAAAAGATACAAAATTACAGTTAGGAATCATTTCAAATTGATCATAGTTAATAATGATGTATTCTTGAAAACTAGTAATAAATTTTAAGTGTTCTCACCACAGCCAGGTGTAGTGGTGCACACCAGTAATCCCAGTACTTGGGATGCTGAGACAGGAGGATTGCAGGTTGAGGATAGCCTTAGCAAGTAGGGTCTCATCAACCTAGTTAGACCCTGTTTCAAAATAAATAAAATAGAGTAGGGGGTATAGCGCAGAGGTAGAATCCCCCTAGGTTCAATCTCCAGTACGACAAATGGTATTAAAAGAAAAAGGTCTCATCACAAAAATGATAAGTATGTGAGGTAATATATATGTTACTTAGTTCAATCATTTCACAATGCACACATGCTTTTTGTGTGTGTGTGTGGTACTGGGGTTCCTGGAAGCCCTTTTACCTCCGGGCTACACTCCCAGACCTACTTTATATTTTTTTATTTTTGGAAACAGGGTCTCTTAAGCCAGCGGGGCTGGCTTCGAACCAGTGCAATCCTCCTGTCTCCGCCTCCCAAGCGCAGGGATTACAAGTGTGCGCCACCACGCCCGACTTGCACACATGCTTTTATTTTTTTTATTTTTTAATGTTTTATTGGTGCATTATATTGCACACATGCTTTTAAAACATAATGTTGTCCAGGTTAGCCATGCTATATTCATACTTTTACACATATTTGGGTGTAGCTCCTCCATTAATCAGCCTCAGCCTCCTGTCTCTCTGATTCTTCCATTCTAGCTTTGCTGAGGTTCCCCTCTATTAACTGGAATCCCTCTGGTATTCCTAATACTCCCTAGTTTGAGCATCGCATTGTTGGGAGGGGGGGGAAGGGTAGGCAGGGGGAGGGAGGGCACCAAGCACAGTCTGAATGTATGCCATTTTTAATATGCTCCACATAAAAATAAAAAATAAATTAAAAAACAAAAATCTAATATTAAAAAAATAAAGTTGGGCATGGTGGTGCACACTTGTAATCCCTGCTCTTGGGAGGCAGAGACAGGAGGATCACGCAGGTTCAAAGCCAGCCTCGCTGGCTTAGGAGACCCTGTTTCCAAATTAAAAAAAAAAAATAGGTCTGGAAGTATAGCCTGGAGGTAGAAGGGTTTCCAGGAACCAGAAACCCCAGTACCACGAAAAATAAATAAATAAATAATAAAACATAATGCTGCTCAGATTTTCTATTTGTCAGTTCAAATATACTAATTAGTTAATTTAAAATAAATGTAGTAGGTATGGTGGTAATTGCCTGTAATGCCAGTACCTGGGAGGCTGAGACAGGAGGATCCCAGGTTCAACACCAGCCTCAACAACCTAGTCAGATCCTGTTTCAAAATAAAATAAAATAAAAATAAACAGGTGTGGTGGCATACACTTGTAATCCCAGTACTTGGGAGGCTGAGATAGGAGGATCTCAGGTTCGAAGCCAGCCTCAGAAACTTAGTAAGGCTATCAGCAACTTAGTGAGACCCTGTTTCTAAATAAAAAAATAAAATAGGGATGAAGGTATAGCTCAGAGGCAGATGCCCGCAGGGTCAATCCCCAACAACCTATACACACAAATAAATAAATAAAATAAATAAATAAATAAAAAGTTTCGAGGATGTAACTCAGAGGCAGAATGCTCTTGGGTTCAATCCCTACTAACACACACACACACACACACACACACACACACACACACACACACACACCACTGCATCATATTGGAAAATCCAGTAACTAATGCACTTATAAGAAGACAGGACCCAGAACACAAGCTTATGTAAAAATGGAGGCAGAGACTAGAGTACTGGTAGCTACAAGATAAATGTTTATGCTTTAAAGTTTGTTGGGAACTTATGTAAAGATGGTACTAAATCTATTTATTCAATCATTCAGAAATCCAAAAATATTAATAAAGCGTCTACTATATCCAAAATATTATGTCAGGCGCACTGTGAGCTAAAAAGGAGTCTTCAAAGAATTTACCATTAGGATCAGAACACTATCAATAAATTCATATTTACATGAGCCGGGCGTGGTGGCGCACGCTTGTAATCCCCGCGCTTGGGAGGCGGAGACAGGAGGATCGCGCAGGTTCGAAGCCAGCCGCGATGGCTTAAGAGACCCTGTTTCAAAAATATGAAATAGGTCTGGGAATGTAGCCCAGAGGTAGAAGGGCTTCCAGGAACCCCAGTACCAGCAAAAAAATTCATATTTATAATATCAATTATTTTTGTGGTACTGGGTGTGGAACCCAGGAGTCTTCTACCACCAAGCTATATCCCCAGTCTTATTTTTATTCTTTATGTTGAAACAGAGTCTAAGTTGCAGAAAGCCTCACTAAGTAGCTGAGGCTGGCCAAGCATGCGCCACTGCACCTGGGCAGCAAGAGGACACCTCTATTTAACTCTATTCATCTCTACAAAATGGATCCAGTACCGAAGATCAACAATTTTGGCCAGACATGGTAGAGCATACCTGTAATCCCAGTCTTTGGGAGGCTGACACAAGAGGATTGCAGATTCAAGGACAGCCTCAGCAACCTAGAGAGACTCTCTTTCAAAACAAAAATTAAAAGGACTAGGGGAATAGCTCAAAGATAGAATGCTCTTAGGTTCAATCCCCAGCACCACACACACACACACACACACACACACACACACACACACACACAATCTTACTCTTGAAAATAGATGGAAAGAATTACAGGGAAAAGAATCAAAGCCAATTTAATGGCAAGAGATAGGAAGTGTCCTTAATTTGAGGCTTCAGTGAAAAAATAAAATCCTACCTTGTATTCTGAAATTATATGTGTTATTTATTATTTCCTTCATAAGATATATAAGTAATCAGGATTGTGAGACTATTAAAGCTAATATCAACATAAAAGGAACACAAGATTGTGGATTTTAGAACAACACCAGGTCCAAATCCTAGCTCTGCTACTTACTAGTGGTTTCTGGCCTTGGGCACTGGGACTCAGTTTCCACATCTCTAAAATGAGTAAAAGTAGCACGCTTGTAATCCCAGCATTTGGGAGGCTGAGACGAAAGGATCATAGTTCACAGACAGCCTCAGCTACTTAGTGAGGCCCTCTGCGACTTAGTAAGACCCTGTTTCAAAATAAAGAATAAAAAAATAGGGCAGGGGGTATAGGTTGGAGGTCGAATCCCCCTGGGTTCCATCCCCAGACCCACAAAAAGCTAAAAAATAAAATAAAATAAGTAAAAGTATTAATTTCATAGAGCTCTTCTGAAGGATATATAAACTCACATGTACTTAGAAAAAATAGTTGGCACCGAGGATTTAAAAAATTCCTACTGTTCTAAACGCCTTAGCATCATGTGAGGGGCACGGTATGGTATTCTGTATTAGCCTGCCCTTAGCGAAAATAAATTGGAATTCTATCAAATTCTAACCCCCCCCATCAAAAGGTTTATGGTTCCTTTTTTCCTATAATGTTCCTGGTCTGCAGCCACCAGCTATTTTGCAGCTAGCCAATGAGAGTACATGAATAGTGATTCAAGGATTCTCCCAAGCAAGGACCCACTTCTTAGGAACTCTCTGGGAGCAAGAGGGTCATATTTCAGGCAAGTTATCTACATTTCTTCTACTCCTACCTCACCACAATTGCTACTGAAGCCCTTAAAGAGCCACAAGCAACCAGAGGATCATCAGTAATGGTAATAATTTGAGTGTGTGCCAGGCCCTGAGTGGAGTGCTTTAAATACGATTTCTAACTCCCACAAGAATTCAGCGATGCTGTACTGTTACTGAGAGAGGATGGAGCATAATGATTATGACTATATGCTTTAGAGCTAGACTTGCCTGGAATTGTTTCCAAGCTCTACCATTAGCTAGCTGTACAATCTTGGAAAAATTGCCCCACCTTTCTCTCACGTATTGAAAGAGGATAATGATATACTTATCTTGTAGGTGCTTTTGCTAAGTATTTCATGAGTTAATGTATGTAAAATCCTCAGAGCACGACTGATGTAATATGTGGATTTAAAAGCCAAGCTTCTTGACTTTAAATTCCAGCTGTACCATTTATTAGTGGTATGGCCCCCTAAAGGCAGTTTTCCCAATTCATCAGTACCTTAGTTTCTTCATCTGTAAAATGGGTTTGGTAAGAAAAGTACTTATCTGAGTTCTTAATAAAAATTATACGTTATATCTGTGAAACACTTAGAATATTGTCTGTCAAATAAGCCTCTCCTCCTCATCTCCTTCTGGGAGTCCAACTGCACCTGTGTCTCACTTATCCACTGCCTTATTTTTCCTTTCACTCTTTTCCTATGTTTTCCATCCCCCCCCCCTTTTTTTTTTTTGCAGATCTGGGGATGAAACCCACGAGCATTCAACCTCCGAGCTACACCCTCTGCCCTATATTTTATTCTTTAAGTTGAAACAGGGTCTCACTGAGTAGCTGAGGCTGTCCGTGAACCACAATCCTCCTGTATCAGCCTCCTGAATGCTGGGATTACAAGCATGCGCCACCACGCCTGGCTTTTCCATCCCTTTTTACACTTAACTCTGAACATTGTCTTCTAACCCATCTTCCAATTTGTTAAATCAAAGATAAGTGAATAAATGCTCTATACATAGTATATAACAACAAATATTACTTGTGATTATTGATTCTTCTATAACATTGGCAGAAACAAACTTGGGATGATTAAAGAACTTTCCAAGTCGACACAGCTAGTGTGTGGTACAACTGGAATTTAATCTCAGTCCATTATCTTAATTACCTAGATCATCACACCATGCTCTATTGCTGGACACTGCAGATGTTTTGGTGTTCTTGGGGATGGATACTGGCCTTGTTATCTGCTACGTGTGTTTATATTTTAAGAGCTTGGTCCAAATGGGGATCATTTTCTCCTAATCCACTCCATTTACATCATCCTTAATTTTGCTCAAAATACCTAGCTCCCAAATAGCAAGTCCAATTCTCATCTCCTGTTCTGCAAGTGCAATCAGTGGGAGCTCTCTCGCCAGAAGAGATGAGTGGAGAAGCTAGCAGCTCTCAAGCAGCCTGTGATTCCAGAATTAACCTCACGCTGCTGCCATCCTGGGCCCCGAGGCTGAAATGTGGCTGTGGTGGAGGAAATGAATGAATCACCATTTGGTTTTTTTAAATTAGTCTTTAGCTATTTGGAGCAGCACGACTTTAAATAATTAAAGGAATGCAAAGGAAAAAAAAATAAAAGGAGTGATTTCTTTCTTTGCTGATAAAGCCTGGAATACATCAATATTAGCTAGCTAAGGAAGAAGCAAGGGGAAACTATCAGATGATTCTCTAAAACTCTAGTTTAATTCAACTAAAGGCCCAGATATCAGGAATTTAGATATAAAATTAGAATGAAAAAGCCAGGTGTGGTGGTGCATGCCTATAATCTCAATACTTGGGAGGCTGAGACAGGAGAATCTCTCAGGTGTGAGGACAGCCTCAGCAAGTAGTGAAACTCTCATTAACTTAACGAGACCTTGTTTCAAAAAAAAAAAATAGGGCTGGAGGTGTACTCAGGGGTAGAATGCCCTGGGTTCAATCTCCAGTAACACACAAAAATAAAATTAAATTAGATTAAATGAAATTAAATTGAAATGAGAACAAAGAGGAAAGTATAATTATTATTTGTCAAACCATCTGCTTCCCATCAAACCTATCCAATATACACACATATTATCCATTTTACAGTAAGTACAACCATTTAACCCTGAGTTTCTAATCATTGGCTCTTTCCCCCCACTTATATATCTTTTTCTAATTTTTTTTTTGTGTGTGGTACTGGGGGTGGAACCCAGGGGCTTTTCTACCTCCGGGCTATACTCCCAGACCTATTTTATACTTTATTTGGAAACAGGGTCTCACTAAGTAGCTGAGGCTGGCTTCAAACCTGTGCGATCTTCCTGTCTCAGCCTCCCAAGCGCTGGGATTACACGCGTATGCCACCATGCCCAGCTTTTCCCTAAAATTTTTAACTATTCTACTCTTTTGAGAACATCTATAGAAGGCAATAAATTTTCTCATGTTGAGATAGCATGGTGACACATGCTATGTTCACTTAGAAAGCCTTTCCTACCACCCAAGTCACTTCATTTTAATAAACTTTCAAATCTTTTCCACATTCCACAATCAAACTGTCCATTGCCTACAACAACCAATTCGCAGCTTTGTTTTTGTTTTTTGTTTAAGGATGAGATCTCACTGCGTTGCTCAGTCTGGTCTCAAACTCCAGCTCAAGGGCTCCTCCCGCCTCAGCCTCCAAGTGCTGGAAGGACATGACTGTGTCACCACACCCAGCTTTGTTTTACAAAAAAAATTTTTTTTTTGGTGGTACTGGGGGTGGAACCCAGGGGCTTTCTACCTCCAGGCTATACTCCCAGACCCATTTATTTTTTATTAGAAACAGGGTCTCACTAAGTTGCTGAGAGCCTCACTAAGTAGCTGAGGCTGGCTTGGAACCTGCATGATCCTCCTGTCTCAGCCTCCCAAGTGCGGGGATTACAAGCGTGCGCCACCACGCCTGGCCTTATTTTCTTGCTTTTAAAACAAAGCTGGGAGCTGGGCGTGGTGGCGCACGCTTGTAATCCCAGCATTTGGGAGGCTGAGACCCGAGGATCCTGGTTCGCGGACAGCCTCAGCTACTTAGTGAGGCCCTCTGAAACTGAGTAAGACTCGGTTTCAAAATAAAGAATAAAAAATAGGGCAGGGGATATAGCTCGGAGGTCAAATGCCCTTGGATTCTATCTCCAGACCCACAAAAAAAGAAAAAGAAAGAAAGAAAGAAAAAGAAAACAAACTAAAACCCACTGAAGCAAAAACAAAAACCCCACAAATAAAACAGCTACCCCCCCCCCTATTTTATGATAGTCTCCTGGAAAGCTCTCAGAAAAATATTTGGAGTTTTATCAATTCCAAACAAAGTATGTTAAAAGTAACTGGAATCATAAGCAGTTGAAAATGTCATTGGTGGCCAAACCTAAATTATAACATGAACCGTTGTCTACAGGGAGGAATGGAGTCATTTCTGTAGAAAAGGAGAGCATACAGAATTCAACCGGGTATCTCTTTAACTCCTAGTACAAGAGAAATTTTATTTGAAAGGAAATGTATAGAAAAGTCTTCTGCAAGCAGCGCGTGGTGGCGCATGCTTGTAATCCCAGCATTGGGGAGGCTGAGACAGGAGGATCACGGTTCACAAACAGCCTCAACTACTAGTGAGGCCCTCTGCAACTCAGTGAGACCCTGTTTCAAAATAAAGAATAAAAAGGCCGGGCGTGGTGGCACACGCTTGTGATCGCAGTGCTTGGGAGGCTGAGACAGTAGGATCGTGCAGGTTCGAAGCCAGCCTCAGCTACTTAGTGAGGCTCTCAGAAACTTAGTGAGACCCTGTCTCCAAATAAAGTATAAAAATAGATCTGGGAGTATAACCCAGAGGTAAAAGAGCCCCTGGGTTCCACCCCCAGTTCCACAAAAAAAAAAAAAGAATAAAAATATAGGGCTGGGGGTATAGCTTGTAGGTAGAATGTCCATGGGTTCCATCCCCAGTACCAGAAAAAGTCTCCTGCACTTAGCTGCAGTTACACATTTGTTTTCTGTGTATGATTGTTTTTCATGCATTTTGACCCACCTCCAGTCTTTCTCAGACCAAGGCATGATTTAAGGGCACTATATCTCAGGCCCCCAAATAATTTTCTTCATACCTTGGAACAAAACCATGGCAGAGTCACCCCCAGAATCTTCCTAGAATTCCGCAGCTAGGAAGTTTCTCCACGGCTTGCCACAGAAGGCTCTTTAATTTGACTGTCTTTGCTGGGTCTTGTTATCTCAGCCCAGCCAGTCACTTTGGTTTCAATATGACTTTGTTCTGCAGGGAGGACATTTCAATGACGCAGAGTGTCAGAAATACAGGCTGGCTGCTGACCCCAGCTTCTTAATTCACTAAACTCAGTTTTAACAATGGTTGCTCAAAATTCACTGCCAGGTTGTGATCCCTAAGCTCACTGGTAGCCACCAGGCAACATCCCTGCTCCCACTTGAAAACAACTTGCTTTCAGCAACCTCCAATTACTGCTGCAGCTCGTTGGATTCCATCCTAAATCTCTTCCAAATGTCTCATCTCGCGATCACATGGGTGTGTTTAAAGAGGTTTGAGCCACTGCTTCCTCCTTGTTAGGCTTTTCTGGATACATTACTTGGATAGAGCTGTCAGAGGTGTCTGGCTGGACTCTCCCCGCAGACTCGCCGCCCGTCCCTGCTCCAGGGTCCTAAGCTTCCCGCAGGCGTTTCTCTAGATGACTTGTACATTTTATGTTTTCCATCTCTCTCTCTTTCTCTCTCTCACTGTTATACCTGTTTCTCTTCTTCCAGAACCTCCAAAAACTTTATCCTATCTATCCCTCTGTAAATCTTAAAGCCCATTTATATTTTAGCTATTCTCTTCTCCATGTAGACAGGAGGACTATGCCCTTAAATCCACACCTTTACTAGAGAATAATTATATCTTTTGGGTGTTTTTTTTTTTTTTTTGCAATATTAGGGATGGAACCCAAGGGCATTCTACCTCTGAACTACACCCCCAAACCCTATTTTTTTATTTTATATTTTGAAATAGGGTCTCACCAAGTTGTGGAGGCCTCCATAAGTAGCTGTGGCTGGGCAGGAACCTGTCATCCTCCTGTCTCAACCTCCCAAGTCCTGGGATTACAAGCATGCACCACCACGCCCGACTATCTTTTTTCTTTTTAGCTTTTTTAGGTACTGGGGATTGAACCCAGAATCATGCCACCACTAAGCAACATCCTCTTTTGCCTCCCTTTCTGTAGTACTGAGGATTGAAACCCAAGGATCCTCTGCCACTGAGCTACACCCTCAGCCCTTTTTATTTTCTTATTTGAAACAGGATCTTGCCATATTGCTGAGGTTGCTCTTGAACCAGTGATCTTTCTGTCTCGGCCTCCCAAGCACTGGGATTACTGGCGTGTATCACTATACCAAATTCTCCCAGTCATATTATTATTGTTGTTGTTGTTATTTTTATTATTATTGTTATTATTATTATTATTTGCGGGTCTGGGGGTGGAACCCAGAGGCATTCAACCTCCGAGCTACAGCCCTGCCCTATTTTTTATTCTTTATTTTGAAACAGAGCCTCACTATGTAGCTGAGGCTGTCCGCAAACTGTGATCCTATTATCTCAGCCTCCCAGGTCTCAGTGTCCTGAATGCTGGAATTACAAGCATGTGCCACCACGCCTGGCTGCTGCTGCTGCTGCTGATGATGATGATGATGATGATGATGGTGAAAGGGTCTCACTAAATCGCCCAGGCTGTCCTCGAACTTGTTTGTGATCCTTCTGCCTCAGGCTCTCAAGTACTGGAATTATAGGTGTGAGCTACCATGCCTGGCTTTGATTATCTTTTTATTTAAATTTCAATTTTTTGGTACTTGGAATTGAACCCAGAGGCATTCTACCTCTGAGATATACCCTCAGCCCCTTTTATTTTGAAAAAGGGTCTTGATAAGTTGCTGAGGCTAGACCCAAATGTGCAATCTTCCTGTCTCAACCTCCCAAGTACTGGGATGTCAGGCATGTATCACACCCAACTTGATTATCTTTTGTAATGGCCAGTTTTAATGAACCCAAACCTGGCTAGCAGCAATAACTTTGCAATTGGGTACCCGATTAAGACAGGAAGACCTTAATATAGGGCAAGACTGGAAGCCTGCAGGATGCGATGCTAAGGCATTGTGTGGATGAGTGCAGTCACTCACTAAAACCTCAAACAGGATAGAGCTCTAAATTTGGAGGATGAGGTCCAGGAGAGATTTAGCTTCTGAGAGCAAAAACTCAGAGAAACAGCCTCTGAAGAAATAATTCACATTCAGTGGTTTATAAACAAGTCCAAAATGGAGCCACTGTCTCCTAGTTCAATTCAGAACGCCACTGGGTTTCTCAGAACACTAGTATTGTCAAATGCCTCAGACTACTGTCCTGCTGCCAGACCGAAGAAATGGGGCGAGGCAGCCTCAGTCCTAAGGCAGGAAAGACAGGAGAGCAAGCTGACGTCAGTTTTATCCAGCCTCCCCAGAGGGAAGGATGCTTTCACTTTAGAAGACCAATGTCAATTATTCACTTAAAATATACCTAAAAATAGCACAGGGGCAAGCTACATTTAATTTGACGAAAATAACCAATAATTACATCTAACTATTCTTGCTGTGGTTATTGTCACCACCTTCTGCAGGAGGCAGAAAAATCTAGGAAGAGGAGTGGATGGGAATGTCATGGATGAGGAGAATAATGTACGTTTATAGTGCCAGATAGGAGAATAAATTGCTAAACGGAAGTTTCAAGAGAGACGCAGCTCAGGAGTCAGCGAACAGAACAAAACGTCAGGAGAAAGGCCAGGTTGACCCACAGATAAGAGGAAGGCAGGATGTGGAATAATCACGAGGGAGCGCGTTTGTAGATAAACGCTGAATGTGAATGGTTGAGTGAAGAGGAAGATTTGGAGAAAACATCCCACGGAGAGGTTGCAGTAGTAAGCGCTTTTCCAAATGAGGTTGATACTTGGTAGTCAAGAGACTATGGGGTAAGCATTTGTAACCAGTCATAAATAAACAGAAGAGAGGGAGCTGGATGTGATTAGTGGGCCTTGGCAAATCAGCTATAACATTTGCTGCTAAAATTTTGTTACTTAATATGAGAAATAAAGTCAGTAGTTTCCAAATATTGGTCTTTGGGTTGTACTTTTATCATTTTGGTCATATCTTCATACCACCTACATGTTTACCTGTTTAATATAACCTTATCACTTTTTTTTTTTTTTTTGCAGTAGTGGTGATTCAACTCAGGGGAATTCTACCTCTGAGCTACACCCCAAGCCCTAGTTTTTTATTCTGAAACAGGGTCTTCCTAAGTTGCAGAGGGCCTCACTAAGTAGATATGGCTGGCTGCAAACCTGCGATCCTCCTGTCTCAGCCTCCCAAGTACTGGGATTACAAGCATGCGCCACCACAACTGGCTCCAAATAATTGTTTTAATTATTTTTCCCCCTGTGGTGGTGGGGATTAAACCCAGGGGCATTCTGCTCTGAGCTACAACTCCAGTTCTATTTTAATTTTTTTATGTTGAAACAGGATCTTGCTAGGTTGCTGAGGCTAGTCTTCAACCTGCCATCCTCCTCTCAGTACTGGAACTACAAGCGGGTGTTACCATGCCCAGCTTAAAAAAATCTTCACACATTAACTCATTCCTAGGCAGTGATATCTATGAATCCCTGAATTTAGTAACTAGTTATTTTTTTCTAACATACATTAACATAAATGCAAACTTCCAAAATAAAAGCCCTTCATCTGTTTAATAGCTGAAATCAACCTGAGTACTACCACTGAAGCACAGATTCCACTCTAAGTAACCCTGAAATAAACGTATCCGTTTTCTATAGTAATATCGTTTGGAGCACAAGAAGGGGAGGGCTAAATGCATCTAGGAAGTAGCCTTTTTCAGGCTACTTCATGCTTTCTGAGAGAAGAAAAAGAAAAGCAGGAGAAAATAAAGAACCATTAACTTTGCCCTCTTACGTGTCTCGGGGTCTTATTGTAAGTCATCGGAACTACTGGACTGCTAGAAATGTAAGCCCAAAGGGTAGCCATTTGGTAAGAGAGCTTGAGAATGGCCTAAGATCAGGGCTCCAAGCTGGGCATGGTGGCACTTGCCTGTAATTTCAGTACTTGGATGGCTGAGACAAGAGGATTGCAGGTTCAAGGCCAGCCTCAGCAATTTGTGAAGCCCTAAGCAATTTAGTGAGACTCTGTTTCAAATAAAATAAAATAAAAGGGCTGGGTGTGAAGTGGAGTTGTGGTGGCACACGCTTGTAATTCTAGCATTCGGAAGGCTAAGACCAGAGGATAACGGTTCGCTTGCACCCTCAGCTACTTAGCAAGGCCCTTCGCAACTCAGTGAAACCCTATTTCAAAATAAAGAATAAGCCGGGCATGATGGTGCACGCTTGTAATCCCAGTGCTTGGGAGGCTGAAACAGGAGGATCACACAGATTTGAAGCCAGCCTCAGCTACTTAGTGAGACCCTGTTCCCAAATAAAGTAAAAAATAGGTCTGGAAGTATAGACCAGAGGTAAAAGAGCCCCTGGGTTCCACCCTCGGTACCACAAAAATAAATAAATAAATAAATAAATAAATAAATAAATAAATAAATAAATAAGATGAAGAATAAAAAAAAACAACCTAGGGCTAGGGGTGTACTCAGAGGTAGAATGTCCCTGAGTTCCATCCTCATTACTGCCAAAACGGGGAGGGGGCTGGGTGTATAGCTCAGAGGTGGAATACCCCCGAGTTCAAAAGATTTCCTCCCATGTGGTTAGAACTGCAGATCTCCTGAAGAGCAGTGCTCCTGGATATTCCGATGCTCCAGGTTACAAAAGAGAAAATCTGTGTATGTGAATACATAGTGTAGAATCTCCTTAGGGAAATCAACTACTATTTATCCAGTACCCTTGTACTCTGAGTAGAAAGGGGCAGGTGAAGATCCACGCCTCCTGAACCCATCACACGTACTTCTCCTGACATCCTACCACGTAGCACCAACAACTTGTCCTCCCGAACGGTATAATCACTAAGAGACAAGTTGAAGCATAAGATTCTGACCAGTGTCCATTCTGAACATGGCCCTCCAACTCATACAGCAGCGCTTGTGAGTTACCTTAGAATGAATGAGTCCTGCTAGGAATGTATAATCTTACAAGAAATAAAAAACAAAACAAACAAAAACACTTTTTTAACCAGCAAAGCTAAAACTTTACCAAGAAAGTTATTCATATTTGAAGTCTAGCTTAGTCAGAAGGGATCCTTTCCCCAAAATCTTAGTAGGTAAAACAGATGCTAAAGACAAACTTAACCTCTATTCCAGTTTCCCAAATACTGGCTTTGTTCGTTGGAACAAAGTATTAGGATGCCTTTCATCCTCATACTTGGGAGGCTGAGATAGAAGGATCACAAATTCAGGCCAGCCTCAGAAACGTACTAAGACCCTGTTTCAAAATAAAAAAATTTAAACATCAGGCTGAAGGTGCAGCTTAGGGGTAGAATGCCCCTAGGTTCAATCCCCAATACAAAAAAGAAAGAAAGAAAGAAAGAAAGAAAGAAAGAAAGAAAGAAAGAAAGAAAGAAAGAAAAGAGGGAATGTCTAGAGTGTCTCACTACTCATTTCTAAGCTTTGTTCAATATCTTATTGGTGGAAACTCTGCCTTGATAGTCAATGGAAGATGATTATTAATAGAGCTGTTTAGAAAATGAAATTCGTCTATGTGGTAGTATGTTAGCTTTCTATAGCTATATAAATACCTGAGACAATCAACTTGTAAAGAAAAGAAGTTCATTTGGCTCGCAGTTTGGGCAGTTCTGCTCATGATCGGTGGGCCCCATTTTGGGGGGCTTTGGCAAGGCAGCACATCATGGCAGGAACGCATGGCAGCGCAAAACTATTCTCATGGAGGTCAGGAGGCCAAAAAGAGACAGAGACGGGGCCCGGGCCCCACAGGCCCCTCTTGGGGTATATCCCCAGTGACCTAAAGACCTCCCACTAGATTGCACCTCTTAAAGGCTACAGTATCTCCCAGTAGTGCTACCCTGAGGACAGAGCCCTGTGTATGTGTGCGTGCGTGTGCGTGCGTGTGTGTGTGTGTGTGTGTGTGTGTTGCTACAAATGGAACCCAAGGGCATCCTCTATCTCCAAGCTACATCTCCACCAGCCCTATTTTATTTTTTGATTCCTACACGTGTGTGTGTGTGTGTGTGTGTGTGTGTGTGTGTGTGTATGTTACTGGGAATTGAGCCCAGGGGCATTCCACCTCCAAGCTATACCCCAGCTCTGGTTTTATTTATTTTGAAACAGGGTCTTGGTTGATGAAAGTCTCACTATTTGCTGAGGCTGTCCTTGAACTTGCAATCCTCCTGTCTCAGCCTCTCAAATACTGGGATTACAGGCACGTACCACCAAGTCTGGCTTTCATTTTTTATTTGGAAACAGGGTCTCACTAATTTGTGGAGGGCCTCACTAAACTGCTGAGGCTGGACTTGACCCTGTAATATTCCTGTCCCAACCTCCCAAATAATGGAGCTATAGGCGTGATCCACCACACCCAGCTCAGACCAAACCTTTAAGCATGGGCCTTTGAGTGACCCCCACGAACCACACTATCACAGGTAGGTAGAGTGTTTTCAATCATAGCAAGGACTGGTTTGTGCTGCAAGCTTTCGTTTGGTAAGAAGTTGGACACACTGTCACTGAACCATTTGCCTGTCTTCCAAGGGCTCTGCTGACCTTGTTAAATTGTTTTTTTCTCGCTTCTCTCATCAATTAACAATCTCTGTTAATTAGATGCTAAGAAGACCATGTGATGTCTAAGTAGCAGAATGCAGGACCAATTTCTAATTATATAGTACTAAAAACAAAAAGGTTTTAATATGAGGTAAGCGCTCTCTGGAGCAGGTTGGTACATAAGCTTTACTCCTTTTTATTTTTTTTTTAAGTCAGTCTTGTTGTGCTAACTTTTAAAAATTATTTGATGATGTCATTACAATTTTAGAAGAAAATACAGTGATAAATCTTCATGACCTTGAGTTTGGCAATGGATTCTTAGATATGCCACCAAACACACAAACAGCAAAATGAAAAGAGAGACAAATTGCACATCATCAGAATTTTTTTTCTTTTTTTTTTTTTTTTTGAAGGTCTGAGGATGGAACCCATGGGCATTTGACCTCCGAGCAACATCCCAGCCCTATGTTTTATTATTTAATTTTAAACAAGGTCTCACTGAGTTGCAAAGGGCTAAGTCACTAAGTAGCTGAGGCTGTCCGTGAACCACGATCCTCTGGTCTCAGCCTCCCAAATGCTAGGATTACAAGTGTGCACCACGATGCCCAGCACATCATCAGAATTTAAACTTTTGTGTATAAAACATTATCAAGGGCCGGGTGTGGTGGAGCACGCTTGTAATCCCCGCGCTTGGGAGGCGGAGACAGGAGGATGGCGCAGGTTCGAAGCCACCCACGCTGGCTTAAGAGACCCTGTTTCCAAATAAAAATATAGAATAGGTCTGGGAGTGTAGCCCGGAGGTAGAAGGGCTTCCAGGAACCCCAGTACCACCAATAAATAAATAAATAAACAAACAAACAAACATTATCAAGGACTGAAAATACAGCACACATAACAAAAGAGAGTATTTTCAAACAAGTATCTAATAAGGGACTTGTACCCAGAATAAATAAATAATTCAACAACAGAATTCAAAAACAGAAAATTAACACAATTTTTTAAATGAGCAAAGAATTTTAGACATTGTTCTAAAAAAGATATGCAAGTGGAGAAGAATCACATAAAAAAATGCTCACCATCATTGGTCATTAGGAAACTGTGTGAGTCAAAACCATTTCATACCCACTCTCTCTCTCTATGTGTGTGTGTATATATATATAAATATATATACATATGTACACACACACACACACACACATATATGTTGTGGGTTTTTTTGTGTGTGTGGTACTGAGGATGGAACCTAGAGGATTCTACCTCTGAACTACACCCCAAGCCCTATATCATTTTGAAACAGAGTCTCACTAAATTGCTGAGGACCTTGCTAAGTTGCTAAGGCTGGCCTTGAACCTATTATCCTCCTGTCTTGGTCTCCCAAGTACTGAGATTATAGGCATGCACCATCATGCACAGCTTATAATTTTTAAAAAAGAAAATAACAAGCGTTGGTAAGAATATGAATGAGCTGACTCCTCACACATTGCTGGTGGATATGTAAATTGATGCAACTGCTTTGGGAAACAGTGTAGTGATTCCTCAAAAAGTAAAATGTATGATTTCTATCATGTAATAATTCCACCCTTGGGTATACAGCAAAAGGACTTAAAACGAGTATTCAAACAAATTCTTGTACATAAATGTCTATAGCAGCACTAGCCACAATAACTCAAATGTCCACCAATGGATAAATGGATAAACAAAGCATGGTATGTGAATACAGTGGAATATTACTCAGTCATGAAAAAATGAAGTACTGATCCATGCTACAATGTGGAGGAACCTCAAAAACATGAAAAAGAAGTAAAAGAAGTGAAATAAAGTAAAAAGAAGTAAAAACAAAAACAAGTAAAAAAAGACCAGTACCGAATCTCACATGTTATGTTATCCCATTTATATGAGATCTCAAGAATAGGTGTGTCTGTAGAAATAGAAAGCAATATTAATGGTTGACCTAGGTTGGAAGGGGAGGACAATGACACTGGACTGTTTAATGGGTACCAAGTTTTCTCTTTGGGTGATAAAAATGGTTTAGAACCTGATAAGTAAGCGGTATAGAATGTGAAAATACTCAAGTTCTATTCAAATGCCATTGAGTTATATACTTTATGTGGTTTTCTATGTTATGTGAAATTAAAAACAATCCATAAGGAATAATTATATTGTACATATGTCTACTTAGACTGGCAGAAAGGCTAAGTTATTTCACAAATTTCCAGATCCTGAAGGAACACTTACTGACACCAACACCGCTTACACAGTAAAACCTGTCCAGAGACAATATTCACTAGTAACACTATTCAGAGAGGAAACAGAGTATTGGGAGAAAAAAAAATCATGGTTTCTGGTGTATCAGAGACCTGCGTTTAAATCCTAGAACCACATGAACCAGTTGCACCAGTCAGAATTTAATTTATCCTTCCAAACCCCAGTTTGCCCATCTGTAAAGGATGACAATAATAAAATGCCTTGTGTGTCCATGTGGAAAAAATAAAATAATAAAACCAATTTAAAACAAAATTCAGCCAATTGTTACTGAAGGATCTGACGTGCAAATTTGAAACTGGAATCAGTGAAGCTGATAAAGAATTGGTTCAGAACAGGCGACAATAACTTGAACGTGACTGGAGATCTGAAGAGGCTAGAGATCCTGGGAACCTGATAGTGTCAGATGCTGAGTGGACAGACACACAGCACTGCAGCTGGCGGCTAAGAAACCATAGACGCACGTCTACTGTTCTGTAGAGTACTAATTAGGTCCAAGGGAAGTCCCAGGGAAAGGCATTTGGAAGAGCTATACATCATTCCACTAACAGATGGGTCTGTCGAGAGAGCAAGTTCTGTTCCAAGAGATACAGAACCAGTGTAAAAGAACCAGAGATCGGGCCGGGCGTGGTGGCACACGCTTGTAATTCCTGTGCTTGGGAGGTGGAGACAGGAGGATCATGCAGGTTCAAAGCCAGCCTCACTGGCTTAAGAGCCCTGTTTCCGAATTTTAAAAATATATAAAATAGGTCTGGGAGTGTAGCCCGGAGATAGAAGGGTTCCATCCCCAGTAAAAAGAACTAGGGATCTGGGAGCATGGGCTTTCTGTTTTACAAAAGTCAGTTTCATTAACCTTTGCAGAAAACACCTTGATGTGTTAAGTGGATTTGAGCCACCAGAACCCATGATTAAAAGGGATTAATTTTAAATTTTCTTTGGTCTGGAATTGGCCTCATTTCCAAACTGGCTAAAAGTTCTTATCACCCTATGAATCAGTCTTGAACTGTGTTACATGCACGTCTTGATATAGTGCTAATGTTTATATAACACCAAACTATTACTTGTCTTCCACACTTTGGAAAAGTCCAGTTTACTTGTTGAATTGGTAGGGAGGAGATCTTTTAATAATTACTATGCGTGAAACAAAAAATTTCACTTAAAACAGATAAGAAATAAAATGGTTAAGTATTCACATATCCTTGGGGATGGGTAAGTGTTTCACAGACTGAAATTCAAAGCAAGTCTCGTATCTATTCGGATGTTTTAGGGGCTGGGGTTGTAGCTCAGTGGTAGAACACTTGCCTAGTGTGTGTGAGGCCCTCAATTTGATCCCCGGTACCACCACCAAAAAAATAAAATAAAGATTAACCATTAGGATGCTTTCTTGGCTAGAAGAATTCAAAAAGTCAAAGTAATAGTGTCATAGTCAATAAAGATTTTTTTTCTAACATAATTCAAAGACAGGTGATAAGAGTTAGATCTATGCTAAATAACGCCATCAGCCCTCCTGGTATCTGTCCATTCCACCATCTTTAGATGCCTGGTTTTGGACCCACAGTCACAAGATGGTCCCCGCGGTGCCAGACATCATGCTCACAATAAGGTAAAAAGGAACGGCAGGGAAGGAGAATACAGAAGCACTATTCTCCGTCCTTTTACTAGGAATGAGAAGCTTTCCGAGAAACATCGCAGTAGGCTTTTGCGTTTGCTTCACTGGGAAGAGCAGGTTCCCACGGTCACTCCTCGCTGCGGGGGAGATGGGAAGAGGTGAACGTGTCCAGTCTTGCCCAGTGGAGGGCTGGGAATAAAGGCTAGAAATGGGGCTGAGCCAGCCAACTTTTGCCCTTCTCCACATTTGTCCTTGTAGTAATGTTAAAGACATTCTTAGCTCAAGAAAAGTAGCTTGATCGTGTTTATGCTTGATAAACGTTAATGTATGGTTTCTACATCAACTCTTTTAACCTAGGAAGGGTGTAATGTCTTAAGGTTTACTTCGCCCCAGGAAAAAACAAAAACTGATATTTTATCCTGAATGATCTGTGGCCTTTTTTTTTTCTTCCCAGATCCTAAAAGATCTTGATAGATATTGACTCATTTGGTTTTAGTACATTAAAGACACTGGGAGTTGGGGAAGTAGAAGAGAAACAAGCTACGTGATCATTTACTCATCTATATTTAGAACTTTAAGCGGACCATGTTGGACCTGAGAAAACTCGTCGATAATAACTTTTATTTAGAAGGTTATGCCTTTCCCCCTATTATTCTCCTTTCCTTTAAATGCCTATTTAAACACATACACTTACATGCACACACATATACACATACTCACATACATGTGTAAAATCATATAAATACAGTCACCACCAGCATAGGAGAAGGAAGAAATTTAAAGCCTTCATCCGGGCAAAGGACGTTTGTGACTGAATCCCCAATGCCACGGAAAAAGGGAAATTATTATTTCCCTGGGGAATACAAATCTCTTTAAGTTATCACACCTGAAAAATGGATTTATGCAGCAATATTTCAGGGAAGAGTGGTCAGATTTACGATGACATAAAATTCATTCGATTCACAAAGAAATGCAGCTTCCTCTTTGTTATCCACAGAACCTATCTTACCCAACCAGACAAAATAAGCTTAACCTTGACAAATTTTCTCCCTGCAGCAAATGCTTGCATCGACTGGCAGATTTCCCCAGCTGTGGGTTTGTAATTACTTTCTGAATTTTGAAGAACAGATTAAATGACTACATAAGATTCTGAATATTACCATCCACAAATCTTTCTGCTAACTGATTACTATGAGTTATTATTAAATGAATTTTCCATGTTTCATAAGCATTTCCTGTGCTGGCTCATCCTTTGGGATACTATAGATTGCCTCTGACAAATGATTCAAAAATAAAATATGAGCCTCAGAGAAATGAAGCCAAGTAGATGGAAAGACTAGATCAAGAAAGGTCTTTATGCTATCTTGGGAGGAAGAACTTTAAAACACATTTTCCAAGGCAAAAAGATAGCAGATTTTAAGGTTTGTATATAAATGTTTAAATATACTTTAGCAAGGGGACAAAAGTCTTCCTAAAGTTCAATATTTATAAATTTAACGTTTGAGCTTTAATAACTTGGGTTACAATTGTGATAGAAATAATCTGTTAATATCATTTAATGGCAAAATACATTCTCTTCTGCTAGGTTGAATTGAACTTCTAATCTGACCAGCCAAAGGTCATAGTTTAACCATCTCCATGGCAACCATCTTTTTCTTTTATTGTAGCATCCAAAGAAGGGACATGCTGTTTACAGCAAGATAATGCAGTTGCTCTAGAATTTAATAAATTTTCTTTTACATGCTATTTACAGATTCCTATCATATCTACAGTCTTAGTCATTAAGGTTGTGAGATACACTGGATCTCATAAGTTCTACAGATATCTGGTTCTATTAATCTCCTTTGGCAGACTTCTATAGTACAATATTTTGTGTTTGGAAGGTGCGTCCTAATCATTTCCATTTATCTTCTCAATATCCGTAAGGATGGAGTAACCTCTGGACAGGGCCAGTGTTGGTTAATGTGGAAGGCAGGAGAGTCTGCCAGCCTTTCATAAAGACTTTATGATAATGATGGGAGGTGGAGAGGACATATTATCTTGTTTCAAATCCCATAATGAAAGGGACAGTCAAGGAGGCAGAACTGAAAACCCAATATTGGAATCCAAGGCAAGAATTAGACTTGATAGCTTCTGAGTTTGGAAAATAATAATAGCCTGCAATTGGTAAGCTACTGTGCTAGGCTCCAGGATGAGTATTTTAAACATTTTAATGTCACTGAAATCTCACAGAAGTCCCATGAAAAAGATATAATTATCCACATTTTCTGATAATAGTGGGAAATTTATGGAAATTTCTCAAAAAGTTAGGTACCTTCGCCGGGCGTGATGGCGCATGCTTGTAATCCCCACATTTGGGAGGCAGAGACAGGAGGATCACGCAGGTTCAACCCTGTTTATTTGGAGACCCTGTTTCCAAATTTAAAAAAATATAAAAATAGGTCTGGGAGTGTAGCCCGGAGAAGGGTTTCCAGGAACCCCAGTACCACCAAAAAAAGTTAGGTACCTTCTCTGCTATTTTCCACTATAATGATGTTCAATAAATAATGATAATTCATTCAGTAATTCTTTTATTCATGCTACAAATGTTTAATGTAAAAGTACTTAGTGCTAGGCACTGGGCTAGTCATTGGGCAACTCAAAACCAACTAGATAACATAAGCCCTTATACTCACAAAACTTTGCTAGTGTATGTGGCAAAAAGTCTGTTCAAAGAATGACAACAATAAATGTTTGCACAGTATGAATTATATACAAGCTCTGTTCTAAGTGTTTGACATATTAATTCATTTATGTGTCCCAAACCCTAGAAAGTATTACTACCATGATACAAACAAGGAAACTCAATTAGAATGAGCAATTTACCCAAGGTTACAATCCTTTTGATTGTCAAAATCGGGATTTGAACCCAAGCAATCTAACTTGTGGGACCACAATCTTAAAGTGACTTGTTGAAATAGGTTAAGTAAAGACCTCTTTAATTGATTCCCAGGTTTATCAGATGTTAAATGTGTGATGTATCTTTACAGCAGAACTTGAAATGAGAAAAGAGGAACACAGTAACATCTTCTCAGGGTATAGAATAAAAGAAGAGATTTTTGGTGGATGTGCTACAGCAGAGAGGGCAGGGGCTACAGATGAGAATATAAGACAGACATGGTCTATGTTCTTTTAGAGTTTGCACCTAGCACTTCTTTGCTGAGATGGTGTGGCAAGAGATCCTCACTCCGTCTCCCACCCCTGCCACAAGTCAGGGATTTTCTTTAAAGAAATGGTGTTTAAGCAGAACTGAAGAATGTGAAACAAGCTCTGAGACCAGAGGAGACAATTTGTGGATGGTGTCAAGAGAGGAGAAAATCAAGCCGGGCGTGGTGGCGCACGCTTGTAATCCCAGTATTCGGGAGGCTGAGACCGGGGAGGATCGCGGTTTGCAGACAGCCTTAGCTACTTAGTGAGGCCTTCTGCAACTCAGTGAGACCTGGTTTCAAAGTAAAGAATAAAAATTAGGGCAGGGGGGTGTATGTAGATCGGAGGTCAAATGCCCCTGGGTTCCATTCCCAGTGCCGCAAAAAGAGAGAGAGAGAGAGAGAGAGAGAGAGAGAGAGAGAGAGAGAGAGAGAGAGAGGGAGGGAGGGAGGGAGGGAGGGAGAGAGAGAGAGACAGAGAGAGAGAGAGAGAGAGAGAGAGAGAGAGAGAGAGAGAGAGAGAGAGAGAGAGGAAGAGAGGAGAAAATCAAATGTGGTCAAAGAACCAAGAGAAATCTACCATTCGCTGAGCATAGAGATGGGAGGAGTGTGGTATGAGATGCACTCTATGATGCTGATGGAGAAGGCAGAGTGCTGCCAGCCACTGTAAGAGCTGTGGTCTTTCTTCTAAGGTCAACAGCAAGCCACTGGAACTTTTTAAGCATAGGAGAGTTGTGGTAAAATGTGGGCTACAGAGTGGAGAACAATTGAAAAGGAGGCAGATTTTGCACTAAAAAGACCCACGAGGAGACCATTGGTGTCCTCTGAGTGAGGGATGGTGGTGGGCTGGACTGGGGTGTTGGCAGGGGTGATGGAGAGGGAAGACTCAAAAGACATTTAGGAGATACTCAGGACTCCATGGGGATGGGAGACAGGGAAGCGCCCATGATGTTCAAAGGTGGAAGGCTAGTGTCTGGGCACTTAGCAAACTGGTGGTGCGATGCAGGACATCGCAGGGCAGGGAGGGGAGGCTGGCAGTGAGCTGCAAGATGATGGCGTGGTCATTGGAAGAGACAGGGATGTGTGACCTGGGATGACAGCTGGGGGAGGAGGTTGGTACTTTGTTGGAGTCTGAAAGTCAGGGAAGGCCCTGAAGCTTCTTTAGCACTTTTAAAAAATACTTGTTAAACATTTTACTGAATTTCCTTTCAGTTATCTAGTGACTTACTGCTTAGAACAGAATTTGAGTGAATACAGTTGGCCCTTTATATCCATGAATCAAGAATATTTTTTGTAAAAACAGAATTAAACAAACAAAAAACAACCCCACAAAAACATCTGAGTCAGGTGTGATGATGCACGCTTGTAATCCAACTACTCAGGAGGTTGAGGCAGGAGGATTACAAGTTCAAGACCAACCTGAAGCCGGGTGTGGTGGCGCATGCTTGTAATCCCTGCACTTGGGAGGCGGAGACAGGAGGATCGTGCAGGTTCGAAGCCAGCCGCGCTGGCTTAAGAGACCCTGTTTCCAAATAAAAATATATAAAATAGGTCTGGGAGTGTAGCCAGGAGGTAGAAGGGCTTCCAGGAACCCCAGTACCACCAAAAAAAAAAAAAAAAAAAAAGGCCAACCTGAAAAATTAGCAACATCCTATCTCAAAATAAAATAAAATAAATAAAATCAAAAGACTGGTGATGTAACTCAGTGGAAGTGTTTTACTAGCATGTGTGAATCCACGAGTCCTATCCCAGCACCACACACAAAGACACATACATACAGTATCTGTATTGAGCATGTGCAGTCTTTTTTCTTGTTATTCTCTAGATAATACAATATCATAGCTACTTACATAGCATTCAGATTGTATAGCTTTCATAAATAATTTAGAGATGGTTTAAAGCACATAGGAGGCCAGGCGTGTGGTGCATGCCTGTAATCCCAGTACTTGGGAGGCTGAAACAGGAGTATTGCATGTTCAAGAACAATGTCAGTAAGTAGTGAGACTCCCATGAACCTAGCAAGACTCTGTTTCCAAATAAACAAAATTGTGCTGAGGGTACATAGAATGCCTCTGGGTTCAATCTCCAATATCACAAAATGAATGAATGAATGAATGAATGAATGAATAAATAAATAAGGCATATATACGGGACTTGAGCACCCACAAGTTCTGTAGCCATGGTAGGTTCTTGGAACCAATCCCTTGAGGTTGCCAAGGCCCAGCTGTGTTTAAAAGTGAAGTACAGCCGGGCGTGGTGGCGCACGCTTGTAATTCCTGCACTTGGGGGAGGCAGAGACAGGAGGATCGCGCTGGTTTGGAGCCAGCCTTGCTGGCTTAAGAGACCCTGTTTCCAAAAATACACACACACACACACACACACACACACACACACACACACACACACACATATTCTGGGAGTGTAGCCTGGAGGTAGAAGGGCTTCCAGAAACCCTAGTACCACCAAAAAAAAAAAAAAAAAAAAAGTGAAGTACAAGCCAGGCGTGGTAGCATATACTTATAGTCCCAGCATTTGGGAGGCTGAGACAGGATTGTGGTTCGTGGACAGCTCAGCTACTAAGGCCCTTTGCAAGTCAGTGAGATTCTGGTTTCAAAATAAAGAATAAAATATAGGGCTGAGGGTGTAGCTCAGAGGTAGAAGTCTCCTGGGTTCCATCCCCAGTATGACAAATAAAATAAAATAAATAAAATAAAGTGAAGTAAGCTGGGCATGGTGGCACATGCTTGTAATCCCAGCATAGGGGATAGAATGTCCCTGGGTTGAATCCCCAATTCACACAGAAAAAATATTAATATAACATAGAGATAGAATTTCAGTAAGATTTACCTCTACTGGCCAATTCAAATAATGAACACCACCTAGGCCTATCTATCTTGACTTTCTTTCTTAGACCTTAAAGCAAACATTTTTGTCAAGATTACTACTTACCGCTGGGCATGGTGGAGCAAGCCTGCAATCCTAGTACATGGGAGCCTGAAACAGGAAGATTGTACCTCAGCAACTTAGTAAGACTCTCAGCAACTTAGTGAGATCCTGTTTTAAAATTAAATAAAATTAAGAAAGGGCTGGGGGTTCAGCTCAGAGATATAATGCTTCTTGGTTCATTATCCAGTACCATTAAAAAGAAAAGATTGCTAATTGCAGGTGTACTTGAATTAATATACCCATCTTACATATGAGTGGACTGAATCTTGCAGTGTTACCTACAGTCACATACTATATCTATAACATGTTATTATGGTTTACAAACTTATTTGGAGCAATTAATTTCTCCTACCTTATTTACTCTAATTTATACATGATTAGTAAAATTGTCTTAAAACAGATATTTCCTTGAGGAAATATTTTACATTTTGTTCTCATGAAATGAATGATAGTGACTTGAAAGTCCCAAATGAATGAATAGGAAATTTCTTTATTATTACTGAAGTTGAATTCATTCATTATAAATCAGATTGGATAATGCTATTCAAAGCTTCACATTTCATTCGGAAAAAAATCTAATTAACAAGACTGCTTTTCACAAATTAATTTCCTGACCTATTTCCTTATAGAATTAAAACAAGGCTCCAAGATACTTGTTCTAGTTGCTTAGTTATATTTGAGCTTGAAAGTTTCACATTTGGGATTCTATGTATTATGATAATACATGTAAATCTAAATGAATTTTTAAATTAAAATTACAAATACTGAGAACAATACTTTTGAGGAATGTGCCCTACCATCATATCAAACTCAATATTTGGGTAATGCCCTCTCAATTCTAGTTGTTTTATTTTTTAAAAAAAATCTGAATTCGAATTGCTTAAACCTTTTTCACATATCTAATGTGGTATTTTGATTAGGGAATCTGTGGAGAAATGGTTTCTTCAGGAGGAAGTTCAAGGTGTTAAGGGCACTAAATATGTAAAACAAAGACTTTCTGAACATATTAGCTGGACAACAACAAGTCTATAGAGCCTCTGTTTTATCCGTGCTGTGATGAAGATAAAATTCTCTTTAAGGTAATTAATTATGAAGTCTGTAAAATTTGTGCTGGTCTCAGGTGCCAAGCGTGCTGGGACCTTAGCTCTGGCTGGCAAAACATGGCTGCCATGGCAGGAAGCGGCTGCTGCACTCTCAGCAGTACTGGGCTTTAGCAGGGTCTCATAGGGGCTGGTTAGGGCACAGGGAAGGGTTTCTGTGTGGTGGTTCAGTTCAGGAGCTAGACAACTACTAAACTGTCCATATGCCTGTAAGCAGGGTGTGGCTCGCTCCCATGACCAGGTGGATTGTGGGAGCTGGTAAGATGCCATGACCTAGTTAACATGGGGGGTTCAAGGTGCAGTCACAGGGAGAAAAGGATTCAAAGCCTCTCCACCTGTTAGGAGAAACAGGCTAACTGGACTGAGGAGTGTTTGGGGGTAAGCATCAGCAGACTCTGGATGATGAGCTAGGAAGAGTCAAAATGATTGAGGTTGGCATTTTGCCTCCTCTTCTGGTGTCCCTTCATCAGCACAGCAATGACCTGTCCCAGTGACCTTCCTGGTTTCTTTACTTCTTTCTCCGTATCGACATACTGATATTGCTATCTATTTTGGTGATTAGCTGAGAGGTACTAAGTATTTTAGGGGCTTGCCTGCCCACAGCTTACTCTCAAGGCATTCCACTCCTAGTCCAGGCTCTGCCACTGGCCAAGGGCAGACACCTGAAAGCTGTCAATCAGGGACTCTGCAGTGACTGCTGTAAGGACCCTACCCCCAAATGGACGATCACTGCCAAGGAGTTCTTGCCTTGGGAACCAGAGTCGTGAGGAGTCAGGCCAGGGCAGTGGTTCCGGGACAAGGGAGATCTTTCAGAAGAGCAGAAGCCAGCGAAGGGAGCACAGAGCAGACTACAAGAGCCTCACTTCCTCCTTCGTCCAAGGCCCAGCTCAAGCCCTGGATATCTGCTTCAGCTGTACTGGGAAACCTGTCTTGAGGTTTCTGTGATACTCTGTCCTACAAATTTCACTGAACTGCCTTGAAGATATTTTTCCTTGCAACAAAATTATCCCCAGTCTATAACAAAATTAGTTGTGTTTAAATACAATGTATTGTTGGGCATGATAGTGCACAACTATTAGTTCCAGTACTGGGTTCAGGGAGAGCCTCAGCTACTTAGTGAGGCCTTCTACAACTTCATGAGACCCTGTTTCAAAATAAAGAATAAAAAACAGGGCTGGGGGTATAGCTCGAAGATAAAACGCCCATGGGTTTCAACCTCAGTAACACACACACACACAAATCCCAGTAGCCCCCAACACTAACAATATATTAACTCAGCCAACATTTACATTTTTAATTTTCATGTTCAGTCATGATAAAGAGATATTTTATATAGTAGGGGCTGGAGAGAATCATATAATCATTTAGTGTTATTTTTAATGCTGACCCCAAACTGATTTTCTCCTTTGGTTGGGTGAATTATAAAGATTAAAAAAAAGAAGTCTTCCTTTTTTGCTAGCCTCCTTTGCATGTGTGTGCAAGTGCATGGGTGCACACCTGCTGGAAGCCCGCTTCCTGCTGCTGTCTGATCTTTGAGGGCCCAGCCACCAGGGTCTGCAGTGTGACCTGCTGGGGCTCATTCCCACCTTCACTGGACACCTGCCCTTTTTTCTGTCTGTGCCTAAAACCCCTGGATAAATATCTTGTGCTTTCTAGTCCATTAATTTTTACTATCTAATGCAAAACCCATTCCATAACTCCCTTATCTGGGGAAAAAAAAAACAGACCAAACCTGACATATTATTTGATTTTGGGTGGGAAGTTCCAATATAGTATTACCAGAACAGGTTCTCTCATTAGCAGTGATATAGCTGAATAAGAGATCTCAAATTTGTTTTGAAAATAGCCAGACTGCATTTCTACTTACCCCTGCAGTACGTCAGAACCGGCGGACATTTGATAAGCACTCTTCACCTCTGGAGGGCATCCTCCTTCCCCAGCAGGAAGGTTTTTAATGTGCGCCGCTATAGTATCCTGCTAAGACATTATACTACTCTGGAATTACTTGTTTTCATGTTTATCTCCTTTGAGACACAATTCCTTTCAGATTTTCATAAATTGAATACAGAGATTAACTATGGATTATAATAAGGCATTCCTTTTGGGGTTCTTATGGGGATTAAAGGTAAATTAATTTCCATTAAGTACATGTATTTTGCAGTGTTGTGAGTATTCAATAAACATTCGTTGCTACTGTTACCAGTACTAAGAAAACCTGGGTCCTTATACCCAGGTTTGTCTAGTATCTCTGTTGGTGGTGTATATTCGGATATGGAATGCAGAAAATGTATTCAGGGGTTGGAGCAAAACAATGAGTCCATTTCCACATACTGGCTTCATGCTGAGGAAGAGGAGACACTAAGCTGATACTGTCCTTCATTCAAAATAACACACAAACTAGGACTGTATAATACATGTTAACTAAGTAAAAGAATGCTCACTCAGTATAACACTTAACTCAAAAAATTGACTGACTTAATCCTAGCTATTCAATAATTTATTTATTTTTTTTTGGTGCGGGTCTGGGGTTGGAACCCAGGGACATTCAACCTCCGAGCTACACCCCCTGCCTTATTTTTTATACTTTAGTTTGAAACAGGGTCTCACTGAGTTGCAGAGGGTCTCACTAAATAGCTGAGGCTGTCCGCGAACTGCAATACTCCGGTCTCAGCCTCCTGAATGCTGGGATTACAAGCGTGCGCCAACACGCCCGGCTGCTATTCAGTAATTTTAAAGAAAGGGATCAAAGCAATGTTTTTAATGCATGCATGTATAGCACTATTAGGATGTTATAATAGCTCCAAACTGAAAAACACAGATCATGTTCCAAACTCCCCATCATCAAATAAACAAGTACTTATTTCGAACTTTCTCATATAGAGCTTTGAGGTCCAGTATGAATCATCAACATCTACTTGGGTTGCAACCAATTTTGGATTCACTGTTCCAACACTCAAAGCTAACCATGAATATTCTCTAAAGACATCGTGTCTTGATTTCCTGATTCACCTTTCTGGACCATGACACAGTCATTATTCAGGGTTTTCCCTTACTTTTTCTCTAAAAATAAGAAAAATAGGGATTATAAAACAATAGGTTGAAGAACAATCTGCTTCCTCTGTTTCCATCAAAGAAAAGGGTCACAGCAGTGACCAAGTGGCAAGTCTTATCAAGACATTTGATAGACTTTCCTCCTTGACAGGCTACTATAAATCTTTTCTACTGACTTACGTTTCTCTATCTCCTTAAGTCACCCTTTTATACTGTCACCATTTTTATTTCCCTACTCAGGCTCTACCCTAAAATCCCTACTTGTTAAAATGTCAGGTACATTTTATTCAAAAATATTTTGAACTAGTAGTTATATTTCAAAATGGTCAAATCGTGCTCCCATCTCTAGATTAGTAAAATGCTCAAATTATAGGAAATTAATCATGACTTTAACCAATCAGCTTCTGTTGTGTGCAAGGCAGAGACATCACCATGGAAACCACAGGCTGTGGCATAGGCAGTGCCAGTGACTCAGCAGGTGGACTTCTCATCATGGCAGTGATACCTGGTGTCCTGACAAGACGCCAGGCAAACGTCACAACACAGCTGGTTCAATTTTCAGGTGGTACATACACGGACAGCTTGCTGGGTTAAGGCTGATTTTAGATCAGCCAAAACATCAATAGGAAAAACAGAAAGAGGAAGATCAAAGTCGAGTGGTGAGAAAAAGGAAAAACCACATTCATGTTTACTATTAAACTAAAGCCAGTACTTTTATTTACAGAGTTCCTGAATCAAAAGTATCAAATAATTACACATCAGGATCGGTAGGAACACCAAATATTATTTCACAACTGCCACCACGTGTTTCTTCTTCTCTGATACAATTGGCACAGATCCAGGTTTGCTGTGTTTAAGACGATTCAATTCCCTAGAGATAAACAAAGAACAAATATATATATATATGTAAGTTTATGAGAAATCATCTCAAAAACATCATAAAGCACTCTTTCATTAGAAAAGCTACTGAACAAAAATTCACAATGAGAATAGATAAGAGGTACAGATATTAACTAGAAATCAGATACATATTTGTTTCTTCCCCTACTATCTGTGTCTTTTACTAAGTTTAAAACCTGCCACAGTTACTGAAAGGTACAAAAATGATTTGATTTCATCTCAACTTCTACTCAAAGACAGCAAAGTAACATTCATTTGTATAGTCTAATTTTGTGTATGTGTGTGGTGGGGGATACTCAGGGCTGAACTCGGGAATTTGAGCTACACTTCAGCACTTTAAAAAAATTTTTTTTATTTTGAAACAGGGTCTCACTAGGTTGATGAGTCTCACTACTTGCTTGAGGCTGTCCTCAAAAATGCAATTCTCCTGCCTTGGCCTCCCAAGTATTTGGGATTACAAGTGTGTGCCACAACATCTGGCTAGCCTAATTTAAAAAAAAAAAAAAAAAAAAGCTCTTAGAATTTGTGATACTTTACATTAATTCAGGTATTCCAAAGAGAATATTCTACAGGAGAAATGGCACTGGTTGGGGAAAATTCTACTTTAGATCCAAAATGTTAGACTTCAAATCCTATGATTAAATGTGTCAGAATTATTTTTACTTGAGAAACAAGCACTATGTGTAAGTTCTTTGAATTTTCACTTGGAAAATACAAAGTACTGAGGGCCATGGTGGCACACGCCTATAATCCCAGTACTTGGTACTTGGATGAGACAGAGGATCACAGGTTCAAGACCAGCCTCGGCAAACTTGAGGGACTCTCACAGCATAGAATAAGACAGGGCTGGGGTTGCAGTCAGAGGCAGAATGCTCCTGAATTTAATCTCTAGTACTACAAAAAGAGAAAAAAGAAAAAAACAAGGAAAATATACAGTATCTCATCTTACAATATCTCATAATTACATCTACCTTAGAAATAATTTTTAAACATCTCTATTTACAATAGTTTTTAAATATGAGAAGTACATTAATTTTGATAATTTGATTTCATTATATAACTTTAAACCTATTCATTTTTTTTTTTAGTACTGAGGACTCAACCTAAGAGACACTACCTCTGGGCTACAGCCCATCCCTAGCCCTTTTTATTATTTTGAATAATAAAATAAGGATTTTATTAAATTCTTAGGTCTCTCTAACTTGCTGAGGGTTGGCCTCGAACCTGCAATTCTCCTATTCCAGCCTCCCAAGTACTGGGATTACAGGCGTGTGCCACTGTGCCCAGCGTAAACCTACTCTCAAAAAAAGGTAATGGAACTTCTCACATTCTTACATGATCATTATTTCCCTTTTTATTGGGAAAGGAGAAAAAAAAAAAAAAAAAGACATCTTCTCCAGAGAATCTTTGAGGGCATCTCTACAGTTCCAAAGCCTCTTAACCACTCCCTGGGAAGGCAGTTTTTGTTAGATTTGGTGAAATGAGACAGTGAAGTCAGAAAAGGGTAATGGAATGGAGGCAAACATCCCAGCACGTACTTTCGTCGACGAGCTTCCTTCATGATGCGCTGCTCCTGAATCTGGCTGTAGATAGACTTCGGTAGATGTCGATGACGAGATATACGTTTTATGTGAGGATAATATTGAAATTTCTCCTTCAATTTCTGGTTATAATCCTTGGCTGCTTTTTCTCGTGATGTAAGCTTAAAACAAATGCATTTTGGTATTTTTAATAAATAGTGGCTCCTCGCTTTTGTTTCTGTATAAAAAAGTTAGAAGGTACCTTTCTCTCCCCCAAAACTAAACATTTCTGACATGCAACCCAAATTACCAATGTACTAGTGCCCTTTATGAAGTTATGTCTACTCTGCAAACACATTTCCTGAGGCAGCATGCCCACAACGTGGAAAGATGCCAACAGATACAACAGCAGCGCTGAAGAAGGGCTGTGTGCACACTGAGGACCTCCTCTAGGTCAATAAAAGGCACCCACACCAACCAGCCTGCTATTTATTTATATATGTGTAAAGATACGCAAACAGAAAAGAAGTATTTGATTATAGATCTTATTTAACAAATGTTAAGATAGTACAAATTAGGACATTTAATAACGAATAAAACCTAGGCACAGTACAATACTTACTAATCATTAAACTTGCTTTCTAAATTTACTTTTTATTTAAGTTTTTCAGTAGCTTGGATATTAGAAAACCTTACAGAGAGTTGCAGCCTTTGAACTGCTCAATTGCCCTTCTGCTAACAGAAGACAGAGGATTTTCCTAAATTCTAAGCTTTTAATCCCTACATCTTCTCTCTCTACCTCAAAGAAGACACAAAGAAACCCAGAAGATTCAAATACTACCAAACATCTGATTTAACAAAAGAACTCTAAGGGTGCTCGGACATGAAAAAAATATCACTACAGCCATATTTTTTTTGTTTTTTATAGAGGTATCAATTGAATCAAAATAGCTAAAGCATTTCAAATCTCGCAACAATATGATATCCAAAAAAATCAGAACTTAATTTTGACACAGAAAAAAATGGGGTCTCTTACCACACCCAATTTTTCAGAAGCATTAGCTTTCCACAGACGAATGTTCATTTCATCAGATCCGCACATAATATACTTGCTGTCAGAAGTCCACTTCACACAGATAACATGCTGCATTCGTTTTGTGTGATAGACTTCCCTACAAAAGAGGAAGTAGGTTAAAACTCTCAGAATGTTTGTACAAGTTTTCTTTCACCCATGGAATATCAAGTATTGAAAGATTACTTTTGAGTTCTAAAGGAGTTTAAGAAGAAACTTCATAAGTTATTTTCAGGTATTTTATTTTTGATTTTTGCAGAACTGGGGATGGAACTCAGGAGCATTCTCCCTCTGAGCTATGCCCCAAGCCCTACGTTTTTATTTTTTATTTTGAAACAGGGTCTCATTAAATTGCAGAGGGCTTCACTAAGTAGCTATGGATAGCAGTGGTCTGCAATCATCCCAGCTTAGCTTCCCAAGTACTGGGATTACAAGCATGCGCCACCATGCCCAGCTTTTGTATTTTTATTAAACCCAACTAATACAGTTCCTGTTAAGTGCTATGGACTTTTTAAAAAATACTCCCCCAGAGCCGGGCATGGTGGTGCATGCTTGTAATCCCAGTACTTGGGAGGCTAAGATAGGAGGATCGCCCAGGGTTGAAGCCAGCCTCAGCTACTTAGTGAGGCTCCCAGCAACTTAGTGAGACCCTGTTTCCAAATGAAATATAAAATTGGTCTGGGAGGATAGCCTGGAGGTAGAAAGCCCCTGGGCTCCACCCCCAGTACCACAAAAAGCAAAACAAACAAAAAAATATTCTCCTAAGAGAATTTATAATCCAGTAAAAGAAATAAATATAAACAAACTAAGCAAAACCAGCTATATAGAAAACTTTACAAAACAGAAGGCATAAATTATGATTTTAAAGCAAGAGTAACTTCATAACAATAAGAAATGGTCTGCTCTTTAATACTCCCCCAACCACACCCCCAATTTAGTTTAGGTCAACAACTACATTTTTTTCTTCCAAATGGAGAATAAAATACGTCATTCAAAGAACACACCCTGATATACTGAACCTGATGTCTGATTTTTGCTTTTGGCATACTGTTTAAAAGCTTATTTGAAGTGAGAGTTGATTTACATGTGTGAAAAAAAGCTACAGAAGTGTCTTCTAAGTTGAGGTAAGAATCATTTAATAAATGAAGATGTGAAATATACCTATTTGGAAAGGCTGTGAAACATGCTAAGTGGATTCACAGAAGATACTATATTGAGAAGTGTTAGAGCATTAAAAACAAGTAAAAGGTCAGAAAAAAGAAGATAAGACTTCTGAAGAAATAAATTTTCCCAATCTGGACTAAATGATTCAAAATTCAGATTACACATGAGAAAAAAAACAAAAAACATGTTCAATAAATTATGCACAGTAAAAGCAAAGCCATAGAACACAACCCAATAAAATAAAACTTATATAAATTAAAATATTTCTAAAGTATATTCACAAAATTAGTCTATAACATATTGTTTCTAAGAGATATGTTTTAAGCACTTAGATGAATTGTAAGAAATTTATTTTCAAAAAGGGGAGAAAATAAGAAAATAGCCAGCTGGGCGTGGTGGTGCACGCTTGTAATCCCCGTGCTTGGGAGGTGGAGATAGGAGGATTGCTCAGGTTCGAAGCCAGCCATGCTGGCTTAAGAGACCCTGTTTCCAAATTTAAAAAAACAGTATAAAATAGGTCTGGGAGTGTAGCCCGGAGGTAGAAGGGCTGCCAAGAACCCCAGTACCACCACCTAAAAAAAAAAAAAAAGAAAGAAAATAGCCCCATTATATCATATACACATAACCATAACCAGCCACCCCTCATAAAAGACAGGTAATGATAAGGAAGGAAAGGGAAAGAAAAGGCACAAACACACACAGGTGGCTTGTTGGTAATCACATACCTGCTTCGACTCTTGGCCACAGGAAAGATTCGAATAGATTTATCAAAACTGGCGGACACAAACTCTTTCCCCGTGGGGGAATAATCCACGTCAAGCACTGCAGACACGTGATCCATATGGACCATCAAAGGAGTGTCCAGTGAACGCATATCGAAAGTATATAAGCTGTAAAATATTTTTGAATATTTGATGCACATTTCTAAAAATCCTCCATATGCAGTTGTAAAAGACACTAGTGAAAACATTACCGATTAAGCAGGGTGTGGTGGTGCACACTTGTAGTCCCAGCATTTGGGAGGCTGAGACGGGAGGATCACAGTTAAAGGACAGCCTCAGCTACTTAGTGAGGCCCTTTGCAATTCAATGAAACCCTGTTTTGAAATAAAGAATAAAAAATAGGGCTGGGGGTATAGCTTGGAGGTAGAATGACCCTGAGTTCCATCTCCAGTACTGCCAAAAATAAAAGAAAAAAGACTGATTACCGAAATAACGCACATCTAAATAAATAACTCAGTTCTGTACAAAAGCAGGTGTTGAATAGGAAAAAAAAATTAACTTTGGGAGGGGTAATGGAGATTGATTCTGGAACATTCTACCTCTGAGCTAATGCTAGAACTGTTTTAATTTTGAAATGGCCTTGCTAAGGTGTTGAAGGTCTCACTACGTTGCTGACGGTGGGCTTGAACCTGCAATCCTTTTGTTTCAGCCTCCCAAGTGCCACCATACCTGGCTCCAACTATTTTTATTATTCCTTAAGATTATACTTATACACAAAAATACACTTCTCTCTTTAAAAATATAGAAAATATGGAAATTTCAAGAAAAACAATACTAAGAATACAACATTATCATTAATTCTGTCACCCAAAGAAAGTCAGTTTGTACAGTAAAGTGTGTGTGTGTGTTACTGGGGAGTGAACCCAGAGGCATTCTACCTGAGTTACAACCCCAGCTTCGGCAAAATATAATACTTTAAAAATAACATGTAAGCTGGGCGTGTTGGTGCACTCTTGTAATCCCAGCATTTGGGAGGCTGAGACAGAAGGATTGCAGTTCGAGGATGGCCTCAGCTACTTAGTGAGGCCCTTTGCAAGTCAGTGAGACCCTGTTTCAAAATAAAGAATAAAAAATAGGGCTGGCAGTGTAGCTTGGAGGTAGAATGGCCCTAGATTCCATCCCCAGTACTACATAAATAAATAAATATTTAAAAGAACATGTAAATTGGACATTGTGGTACATGTCTATAATCCTAGTACTTGGGAAGCTGAGACCGGAGGATCGTAGGTTCAAAGTCAGCCTCAGCTACGTAGTGAGGCTCTCAGCAACTTAGTGAGACCCTGTTTCGAAATAAAATATAAAAATAGGTCTGGGAGTATAGCTCAGAGGTAGAGAGCCTCTGGGTTATACCTCCAGTACCATCACCCCCCCCCCCTAAAAAAAAAGAAGAATCACAAGTTTAAGGACAGTCTCAGATACTTCATGAGATTCTCAGCAACCTAGTGAGACCCTGTTTGGAAACAGAAAAATAGAAAGGGCTGGGCTGTAGCTCAGAGGTAGAATGCTCCTAAGTTTAATGCCCAGTACTTAGTGAAACAGAGTGATTAGTAAAACATATGCAGTTGTGAGCAATTTCTGATAGAATATTTTTTTGTGTGTGGTACTAGGGATGGAACCCATAGGCATTCTACCTCCAAGCCACACCCCCAGTCCTATTTTTTATTCCTTATTTTGAAACAGGGTTTCACTAAATTGTAGAAGGCCTCACTAAGTAGCTGAGGCTGGCTATGAACCTCATATCCTCCTGTCTCAGCCTCCCAAGTACTGAGATTAAAAGCATGCACCATACCAGGCTTATAATACTTTTTTTTTGGTGGTGGTACTGGGGTTCCTGGAAACCCTTCTATCTCCGGGCTATGCTCCCAGACCTATTTTTTTTTTTTTATTTAGAAACAGGGTCTCTTAAGCCAGCACAGCTGGCTTCAAACCTGCACGATCCTGTCTCCACCTCCCAAGCGCAGGGATTACAAGCATGTGCCACACACCTGGCGCTTATAATACATTTTTAAAAAGAAAAAAAAAAACTTACTTGTAGTCTTCATTTGCTGCAGTAAAAATAAAAGCCTCCATAGGGTTCCAACAGATTGTATTTGTTCTCATATCTAAGATAACCTGAGAAAGAAAAAGCATATTATCTTATTAACATGAAATCAATTATTTTAAAATGAGTGTTAACTACTTCATTCCTTCTTTTTCACAGATTTAAGCAAATATTTAGTAAACACCTGTTATGCACCTAGAACTCAGCTCAAAGTAATGGGAAAAGAAATTAATCAATAACTGTTTTCTGAATACATGGGCAGAGCTGTAAATATGAAAAATAGAAACATGGCCAATACCTGGTGCCTGAACTTCAAATAACTTACAGTTTAGTCAGAAAAATGAACACAGATAAGGAAAGTTAAGGTACAAATAAATAAGAAAAAAAAAAAAACTGAATTATGGGCAAAATTAATGGTGAGCTTAAGGTTAGAAGTATAAAAGAAATATTTTAAAAGTATGATTTGAACTGATCTATGATGATAACAAATTTATTCTAGTGTTCCTCAACAAAATACTATTGATATTTTGGGAAGGTAAACTTTTGTTGTACACGACTGTCCACTGTACCTTCCCAATAACTGCTCCTGTCATATTTCCAAAACTATACCTTATGGGAAAGTATAACCACTGATTGAAACCTACTATAACTGGAAAAGACAGAAAAAATACCAATAGGGGCTGGGATGTGTACATAGCTCAGCGGTAGAGTGCTTGCCTCGCATGCTTGAAGCTCTGGGTTTAATCCCAACACTGGGGTGGGGAGGGAGGAAGACTATGGGTAGTCTAGTAGATAGAACACTACACCGCTAACAACAAATCAAGAACGCATGGAGCCTGAAATATTATTAGTGTTAAACAATGGGATGCAATACCTGTCACTAATAACTTTCAATGCAATAAATACTAACTAGATGCCTAAAATTTATTGGCATCTTGGAAGACAGAAATTTAAGACTGTACAAAGCAACAAGAAGCTGAGAGAATGCCACTATCATCACTCTGGGGCTGGAGAACATCTCTAAGAAAATAAAACAGCTTGAAAACATTTGCTACTTATTTCCAGTCATCTGGCTTGCAGAAGAATGCTCAAAGCAAAGAAAAAACTGATACTCACCTTTTTCAGAGGAGTAGCTTGTCTCATATCATACAGTACTATATTCCTGTCAGAAGCACAACTTCCCAAGATAAATGTCTAAAAAACAATTAGAATTAGAACTGCCAGTTAAAAGTCAGGCTTGGCAGCAGACCATGTCTATTCAGTACCCAAAGAATTTAACACCCTTAATCTTTGTATTAAAACTCCAAGTTTTAACATTACAGCACATTTTATGATGGTACAATAAATCATAATCTCAGCAACCTAGGTTGAATATATTCACTGCTAAATCCCCGTGCGTGTATTTTGGATGCCAGTGGTGGCACTGTATAGATAATATTGTTTTCTAATTTATAAAAAATATTCTTTACTTATCTGTTCTTCAATTTAGACTTACTGTTTCTCACTAGAAATAATGTGTGTGTGTGTGGGGGGGGGGGAGATACACTGAGGATGGAACCCAGGGGCACTCCACCTCTGAGTTATACCCCTAGCCCTATTTTGTTTTTATTTTATTTTTGGTGGTACTGGGGTTCCTGGAAGCCCTGCTACTTCCGGGGTACACTCCCAGACCTATTTTATATTTTCATTTGGAAACAGGGCCTTTTAAACCAGCAAGGCTGGCTTGGAACCGTGATCCTCCTGTCTCCCCATCTCCACCCTCCCAAGCTTGGGGATTACAAACCCTGCCACTATTTTGTTTTTATTTTGAAACAAGGTTGCTAAATTCATGAGAGTCTCACTACCTGCTGAGGCTATTCTTAAATCTGAGATCCTCCTATCTCAGTCTCCCAAGTACTAGGATTACAAGCATGTACCACCATGCCCTGCTTATAAATAATATTTCAACAAGTATTTTCATGCAGTTAAAATTTTTTTGAATTCTCTGGAAAAATTTCAGAAGTGACATTATTGCATCAAAAAGTATTAACAATTTTAAGGCTTTTGGTATTTAGGACTTAGAGCTGTGCCAAAATATACTGTAAAGTGTAAATATGCTAATTTTACTGCAACTGGGTGATATTGGTGGCCCATGCCTGTAATCTCAGTACTTGGGAGCCTGAGACAGTAAGGTCTCAAGTTCAAGGTCATCCTTGGCAACTTAGTGAGATTCTATTTCTAATTAAAAATAAAAATAGGGCTGGGGCATAGAGTTCAAAGGTTCAATCCACAGTACCACAAACACACACACAGACACAGACAGACAGACAGACAGACAGACAGACACACACACAGAGTTTAATATTTATATATTATAATTTCTTCCCTTTTTTGTGGTATTGAACCTAGGGGCTTTCTACCTCTTAGTTTGACCCCAAGTCCTATTTTATTTTTTCCTTTTGAAACAGTGTCTGTCTCAAAAGTTGCACAGAGTCTTGCTAAGCTTCTGAGGGCCTTGAACCTGTGATCCTCCTGTCTCAGCCTTTCAAGTAATGGGACTACAGGCATATGCCACCATGCCCATTTCTATTTATTTATTTATTTATTTATTTAGGTATTGGGGATAGAACTCAGGGACTATCTATCCTTGAGGCATACCCCCAACCCTTTCTAATTTCTATTTTGAGACAGAATCTCACTAAATTACCAAAGCTGGCCTTGTGATCTTCCTGCTTCAGTTTCCTAAGTAGCTGGAATTACAGGTGTACACTACTGTACCTGGCTCTATACAGCAGTATTTTCTTTCCTTTTTGTTTTTGGTGGTACTGGAGATGGAACCCTTCTACCTCCGGGCTACACTCCCAGACCTATTTTTTATTTTTATTTTTATTTTATTATATATATATATATACACACACACACACACACACACACTATATATATATATATATATATATATATATATATATATATTTTTTTTTTTTTTTTTTTTTGGTGGTACTGGGGTTCCTGGAAGCTCTTCTACCTCCTGGCTACACTCCCAGGCCTATTTTATATTTTTATTTAAAAACAGGTCTTTTAAGCCAGCAAGGCTGGTTTCGAACCTGCATGATCCTCCTGTCTCAGCCTCCCAAATGCTGGGGATTACAATACAGCAGTATTTTCTAAATACATAAATCTGCTTTTTCAGAAGTTAAATATTTCCTCATATTTGTTAAATTTCTACATAAATTAGGCCTGTCCTTTATCTAATCAGTTTTAAGATGCTTCAAATATTTAGCTTATTACTAAGTCAGTTTCAAATGTGTAAGACACTTGAGGTAGAAACACTTGGTGTCAAGTGGAAATAAGCCTCTACCATCTAGTGGAGCCCTTTGTGGCACCATTCCTCCTTACTCATGGCTCCCGACACCACAACTCCTAGCTTCTGCCCATTACTACTTCCTATTGCAAGTATCTCAGGAACAAGAACAGTTGTTCAGCAAATAGGTGTACAGCCTGCAACTGTGTGACTAGTTCAAACAGAACACCATAAAGCTATCGTTAGAACCACTCTCTCTTTCCTGTCCTTTCCAAAGCTTCTCATGTCAACAGCTGCCACTCTAGGATCTCCCCTAACGATTCCCCCCAATCTTTCTTGGCTTGTCATTATGTCACCTCAGGGTATAACCAGGTTCCATTCCTAGAACAAAGACTGATCTGAGCAAAGTAAAATATTCTACCTAGAATGACAGTTTTACTGTAGATGTGACAATGCTCAAAATAAACTTAGGGCTTTACCACAATTCTAGGTTTCAATATTTTAACAGAAAATTAATTATTCATGATGAGAAGAGACAAACATACTTCATTTGCTCAGAGCAACATGCCCTTCCATTAGGTTTAATATAGGATAAGTGACATGCAAACCATCTGCTTTTACCAGAGTTCAGAAGGTTAGTAACAAACAAAAACACAGCTGAACAAACAAAGCTGTTATATAGGCGAGTTTGAAGAACATGATTCCTAGGTCATTTCTAATAATGGTGACACAGACAGATGTTCACCAAAAGAGAGAATAAAAAAAATTTGTTTCTTTAAAAAGTAAAAATCACGATCTGTGTTTGTTTATTTTATTTTAATTTTTGTGGTAGTAGGGATTGAACCCAGGGCCTCTTCTATACCCCCAGCCTATTTTATTTTTTTATTTGGAAACAGGGTCTTGCTAAGTTGCTGAGGCTGGTGGCAAACCTGCAGACCTCCTGGCTTAGCCTCCCAAGTACTAGAATTATAAGTGTGCATGACCATACCCAGCTATTGATCTTTATAGTAATAAGATCACCATCCTGAATTTAGGTAGTACTGTTTAAAAATGTTCACATGCATTGTTATAATTTATACCCAACAAATGTATGCAATACTCTAGAAAATAAAAATAATCTCATTTAAAATAAAGAAAAAATAGAAGAACCGTGACTTGGATAAGGTCAATGCAAAAGCACAATGGCAGGAAACAGTTCTGACTCAGCTTCACAAGTAGGATAAAACATTCTTACAAATTGCTTGTGTTTGTAGCTCTGCACTGCAAGGTCAGCTTGACCCACAAGACCACGCTTCACTTCTATAACCAAGGGGTATATGGGAAAGGAAGACAAAGGACAGAGTGAGATACTACAAAAACTCGAGGCAGGGAACAGCAAACATGTTCTGTAAAAGGTCATAGAGTAAACACGTGGTTTCTATGGCAGTTACTCAATTCTGTCGTCATAGTGAAAAAGCAGTTCTAGAGAGTATGTAAGCATGAGGGCCTACCTGTGTTCTAGCAAAACTGCGTAATAATAGCAATGGGCCACATATGGCTCACGCATTACTTTGCCAGCTCCTCCTCTAGACTTGTATCCTCTCCCAGAAATGTGTATGTAGGCATGGGCTGATGATAAGAAGGGTATCCCCTGCTTGCTTGCCTTCTTGGTAGTACCTCAAGGCCAAGATCACATGAACAATTTTTATCCTCTTCTACTCTGACTTAACTTCTCTTCCCTCCTTGTACCAGTTTGGCTGAGTATAAAACTTGCATATCAGGATTTCCTTTTACAAAATCTGTAAGTAGCCTCCCGATGGCTTCTAAAAATCAGCTTATACTTGCAGTAATTTTATTTTCTTTCTGAAGGAAAAAGCATCTTTACTGAGTCTCCTGGACAATGAGTTTACCTACTGTTCCATATTCAGAAAAAGCTCAGGGAAAGGTATGGAGTCTAAAGGCTAGCTTAGGCTTCAGGCCATCCTCCATTCCCAAGTTTACACCTGAATACATAACATGTAATGGCCAATTTCCCAACTTTTCTTTTAGGCTGGGATGGAACTAGGAATCACAATTAAGACTTCTGAGCAAAGAAAAATATAAGCAATTATCATACAATCCAGTAACAATCATGCATGTTACTATGAAGCACTGATACCCTATGATTTATAAATACAGAAAACAATACTCATGCTCTCTATTCTGACCAAGAAGGTTAAGAGAAAAAGAACACTTTCCCTAGAGTATAATCTAGAGAACATGAATACTGAAGATATAAGCAAAACTAAAGTTAAATGGTCTAGTATTTGCTTGGATTCCATCCCCATGAGCACATATACATATCCCTCCTCTAATGATCCTTAACATTGCTATCTTAGACTAAACTTTAGGCAAACATGTTAAGATTTGATATCGCCAAGATACAATCTAGAAAACTGACCAAATGCCCTCCAAATGTTAAATTACAGAAAATTCTTTTTATCATACATTCAGTTTCCTAAACAGCTCAAATTAGTAAATAATAAGGAAATAATAAGAATATATTTTTAAAAAGAACATTACCTCGATTGGGTTAAATTTAACACTATTTATACTGTCAAATCCCCAAGTCATAGAACAAATAGGATTGGTTCTTTCTTCATCCCAAATGTCTACTTGTTGTCCACATGTGGCAAAAACAGGATCTTTCCAATGATGATCAATTCCAGTATACACTGTCTTTAAAAGGAGAGAAGTCAATAAAGATGGGTCTCTTTGCTACTAGGTCAAATCAGCTGATTAAAAATTTAAATATATTTATCTACACACTCTTTTTTGGGGGGAGGTACTGAAGACTGAGCCCAAGGGTGCTCTGCATCTGAGCTACACCTTCAGCCCTTCAGTACTGTGTGTGTGTGTGTGTGTGTGTGTGTGTGTGTGTGTGTGTGTGTGTGTGTAACCCAGGGGCTTTTCTACCTCCGGGCTATACTCCCAGACCTATTTTATATGGAAACGGGGTCTCACTAAGTAGCTGAGGCAGGCTTCGAACCCGTGCATCTTCCTCTCAGCCTCCCAAGTGCATGGATTACAAGGGAGCACCACCATGCCCAGCTTAGCCCTTCTGTATTTCTAAACAAGGTCTAAGTTACAAAAGGCTGGCCTTGAACCTTTGATCCTGTCTCAGTCTCCCAAGTACTGGCATACTTTTTTTTTTTTTTAAAGGAAATTCCTGTTCACAAATAAACTTCTCAGAAGCTCCTCCTTGGAAAGAAGATACTTTCCAAGGGGGGAAGCATCATAAAGAGCTAAGACAGGGCAGGGGGCGAGGGGGGGGGCACGCTTGTCATCCCTGCACTTGGGAGGCTGAGATAGGAGGACTGCACAGGTTCAAAGCCAGCCTCAGCAACTTAGTGAGACCCTGTTTCCAAATAAAATATAAAATAGGTCTGGGAGTATAGCCTGGAGGTAGAAAGCCTCTGGGTTCCACCCAGTACCACCAAAAAAAAAAAAAAAAAGAGCTAAGACGGTTTACAAAATAAAACTAATTTTGTTTTAGAAACTACTTTTATTATATATAAAGTTTCCTAAACAGAGTTCAAATTATTAAACAAAGAAATAATAAAAATGTATTAGGTAAAATTAATTTACCACCTAAGAATCATTTCTATCTCATATTGATACTCTATCCCATGTTCCTTTAAGAACACTTGTAAATCCTTGACACCTGAATCAGAACCTAAATACATACTAACTCGAATACTGATATAAAGTGATTTAAAAAAACATTATATAGCCAGGCGTGGTGGCACACTTGCCTTGGCCCTTGAGAGATGGAGACAGGAGGATTGAGCAGGTTCGAAGCCAGCCACGCTGGCTTAGGAGACCCTGTCTCCAAGTTGAAAAAAAGTATAAAAATAGGTCTGGAAGCCTGGAGGTAGAAAGGTTTCTAGGAACCCCAGTACAACCAAACAAACAAACATTATATATACACAGTCTAAAGATTAAATCAAATTTTAGAATTTTATTTGCTTATATAAAAGTGTATGCTTTATAAAACATGGGTACACCAAATGCTCTGAATTATACTGAAGCTATAACTAACTAAACCATATAATCTCAGATGTGAAACAACTGGGAAGAAGTGTGAACACAATTTTAATAAGAAGCATCCTATCACTATAATCCTTCACTTCCTAAACGATTCTTTGAAGTACAAAGTTCTGAGCGTTGTGTAAGATCAATGAAGATATAAACGTGAGAGCGGAGGCATTGGTTCTCCTAATATCTACCCTGTTCATAGATCCCCAACTTATGGGCTTACTGCCTTCTTTCTGGAGTCAGGGGGCCTTAGCATCCTCCTGGATGCTTCTACTGCCTTCTTGTTTGTATTTAATACCTCTCAACTGCATCTGAGGTATCAATCAGTTACTTTGGAAATCTATGTAAGAAGATTTTCTTCCAGGGCCTTCCTATAAGAAGTACTTCACTGCATCCTCTAGCTAAAAACAGAAATCAACTACTACAATAAACGACAAAGAACTATTCAAACTTGTTGGTTGCAAAAGACCTTACTGCATTAAATGTTGCTTCAAATAGATCAATTATTATAGAACAAAGCCTCTAATTTTTTAAATCTTTTTTCCTATTTGGAAATTATAACTGACATGATCTATAGAAGGATTGTAATAGGCACAGTACAAGCCAGTTTCTCTTTGTACCTTTCCCAGTATTGTATGCAGTGGCTCTTCCTCTTCTCCGTAGCCTGGGCCATCCATTTTCCACTGCTTCACAGTTTTGTCATCACCCACCTAGATATATTTATTTTATTATGATAAAATAAAGCAACAACAGTCACAAATTAGAAGTTGTCAACATATATATCAAATTATGAGTATTTTATTTAAAAAACAATATATTTTTCCATTACCATATTTGATGCATTTATACCCCATATCCCACCTTGTTATGAAAATGACAAATACAAAAAGTATCTAAAATTAAAAATAAAATAGTATGAATAGTGCAAAAGGAAAGAAAAAAATAGAAGGAAAGTGAGGCTATAAATATAGCAAAATCTGTAGTGACAAGGATGGCATTTCAAAGTAGGTAGAAAACTGAATTACAACGAAGTAGTTTGGAATATAGCATTAATCATTTTAAACATTTAAGCCAATCTGACGCCTTATATGATAATAAAGTTCCATATGGTTTCAAATGAAGTAAAAGAAATAAAAGAGAGGAAAATGCTACACACAAGGCATTTTAATAGTCTTGTAGTAAATAAAGCTTTATTTTTTCAGCATGACACAGGACTCTAGAAACTATTAATAGTTTTCAAACTGTGAATTGCAGATCCCTGAAGGACCATGAAAACTTTTCGGAGGGTCCACCAGGTCAAAAGTATTTTATAATGTTAGTAAAGACATACTTTGTCTCTTCACTGTGCTGATAGTGGCAAAGCAATGATAAGAACAACTCAGAGGCCAAATAAGGTGAAGCAACAAACTACAGTAATTTACCCTTGGGTATCTGGCAGACATGTATAAAATGAGGTAAAGCAAGAATGCAAAATAGAACGTATTATGTAGCATGGCCTGTGGTTAAAAACAAAATAATCATATGTGGTACTGCACTACATATACAAATGCGTTGCGTGTCACTTATCCTAAATGTTTGGGTTAAGTATTTCAGATTTGTAATATTTACATATACATAATGATATACCTTGGGGATGGGACCCAAGTCCAAATAGAAAATTCATTTATGCTTCATATACACTAAGGTTACTAAATCCAACCACTACTTTCTGCTGTTTTTCAAGTCCTCAGGGTAGCAGATTATAGCAAAATAAGAATACTCAATGCCACCAAGCTATACACTTCAAAATAGCTAAAATGGCAAAGTTTATGTTATGTATATCTTATCCCCCCACATCCTGCAATGATCTCTTACTACCTGACAGAGGAAGTATAAATTATTAATCTTAGCAGTGAAAATCCTTCAGAGTAAGTCAAATTACCTTTGTAACCTTATCTCCCTTAATCCCACTTCTCAGTGTTCAGTACATTAGTTCAATGATGTAAAGTATTCATGAGATTAAAAACTATTGGGAAGATCACAACTATTACAACTATTGGCTAGATGACATTAAAGCCAGGACTTTTCAAAGTTTAATAAGCTATTTATCCTGTGAAACTACAAAAGGACCTTAGAACAAATAAATGAACTAAAAATATTTTATCCAACTGGATCATTCTTATACATGTTGAAAAGATTTAATGAAATCAATAGTAGTATACTTACAGTAAAAAAAGAAGTCCCACAAAAGCGAGTACATATTCCTCGTACAAAACCTTCATGTGCTTGTATTGTACGGATACATTTTCGTTTAGTCAAGTTCCAAATTCTAACCTATGATGAAATTTATGGGAAACTTCAGTGAATTATAAATGTAAATTGTTCAGGCATAAGAGTATTGCACTTGGAGAAAAAGAAATTCGCCACTGAAAAGGCAATGAATCACTCTAGCAGGCAACTAAAACAAAAATCCTTTGGATTAAATGAAGTTCTGAGTCATTAATAACATCCTCATTGAAAAAGCTCACTTAAATACTTTATCATAAACAGAATTATTTTATTTGCATTAAGGTAAATACTTAAGATTAAATAAAAAACTACTAAATTATTACTTGAAATAGAATTTAGTCTTAAGAATTTAGCTGAAATCAATGTAAAGCCTTCAGTAACTAAAAACTAAAGAAAAAATATCTGTAATATAAAATGTCACTGTTTAAAATAGCAAGGTTTAGGATGACACTTACCTCTCCATCACATGCCCCTGAAAGGACAGTAGCCAGGCTCTCTGGGTGCTTTGCTAGGCAATTGACTCCATCTCGGTGTCCATCCAGGGAAGCAAGGAATGGTTTTGCAAATACACGTTCCAGTTTGGTAGCATTCAAAGCTCTTACATATTCTCGTGGGACTTCAAAAGGATGTAAGGTAGGATCATAGTTTCTTGGAACTGCAATAAAAATAATCCTTCTCAATAAATTAGTTCATATTTAATATTTCCTGTGGAAATCCTCAGCTAATCCTTCAATCTGTTTTCCAATAAACCTTTAATTAAGGCCATTGTTTTATGCCTAGCATTATGAAGAATACAAAAGTAGAAGATTTGTTGTCCACAAACCTTTCTCAAACTACCAGAAAACCACCAGTTGCAAATATACATAAACGGATACACACACCGCCTTTCCTTCTATTTGTTCTAGGACACTCTTTGACTGGTTGCACACTCTCATGGACTGGGCTTCTGACAAGTTATTTTTTTGTACTCATTCCTGGCACAGTGCCCAGCGCAAAGCAAGTGCATGATGAATGTCTGATCTCCTCAACTCAAGTTGCCTGCGAAGCAGAGAACACTATTCATTTCTGGGCGAGTAGCACACAGCCTATATTCTTTCCACAGGGCGCAGAGACAAAGAGGGCACAATAGAAGGCTGTTCAGGATAGGCACAGGCGGAGAACATCCTCTTTTCCCCACACAAGCAATCTCCTGAGCAGAAAAGAAACACTTCCTTTCTTATTGCTTTTCTTTGGATTATATCTTTATGGTTTGAATCTCTCTCCTGTCTCTTTTTCTGGTCTTCCTTTTCTTTTTTCATCTCTCCCTTGTTTCTCCTTTAAATATTCAATCTTAATTTTTTCTTCATTCCTCTTGCCCATTTTTGCTTTTTCATCTTTCACTGAACCTTTTTTCTCATTTTCCACATGACCTTTTTTGTGGTACTGGGGATTGAACCCAGGGGGCATTCTACCTCTAATTTTGAAACAGGGTCTCAATGAGTTGTAGAGGGTCTCATGAAGTTGGTAAGGCTGGTCTCAAACCTGTGATTCTCCTGCTTCAGCTCCCAACACTAGGATTAAAAAAGTACAACACCACAGCCAGCTTCCATTTGCCACCCTTTTATTTTTCTTCTGTTTCTTTCCCTCTTGATGTATTTTAGTATCTTTTGTTAATTCTTATTAATCAGTAATTTTTTAATTCATTATTTTGTCCCCTTTTTCTCTATTGTTATTTGTGAGGTGGTAATAGTTGTTTTTAACTGTCCATAACTGTATTTGTCTCCCTGCTTTGTTTTAATGTAGCAGGTGTTATTGCTATTGTGTGATTTTTTTGTGTGTGCATGTGTGTATGTATGTATGTATGTATGTATGTATGTATGTGTGTGAGTGTGAGAGAGAGAGAGAGAGAGAGAGAGAGAGAGAGAGAGAGAGAGAGAGATAGAGATAGAGAGATAGATGTGCTAGGGATCAAGCCCACTGCTCCAAGCATGCTGAGCCTTAAGCACATTCATGGGGTGTTTTGCTATTAGTTATACCTCCAACTCAGCTGTGAGAATCTACACCTCAATCCATTCATAACTTAGCCCCCCTTGAACTTTGGAGAATATTTCAATTTAAAGGATAAAGTAGGAGTTTGGAGGGGTGGTGTATACTTTAATATCAGTACTTGGTAGAATGAGACAAGAGGATCGCAGGTTTGCAGCCAGCCTCAGCTACTTACTAAGGCCCTCTGCAACTTAGTGAGACCCTGTTTCAATATAAAAAATAAAAAAATAGGGCTGGGCATGTAGCTTGGAGGTAGACTGTCTCTGGGTTCAATCCCTAGTATGACAAAAAACAAACAAACAAACAAAAACCCATGAAACATGGTAGATAAAATCTCCTAGCCTAGCCGATGACCCAGCCTTAAGTCCCATTCCTGGTCAGCAAAAGCAGAGAGAAGTGACACAACTGCTGAGGACATCATTCCGATGAGTGAAGCACAGGTAGCTTCCATACTGCCCATCACTGACAAGTCTGGAGTGTAACTGCAGGACGTGCACCCATATACGGAGCTCTCTACAGCACACTTCTAGAGGGTGCCCACTCATGTGAGACCTACAAAGAAAGTGGGTCACTCAGCTCCAATTCAGGACGCACTGTGTCAAAACCAATTAGAGCCAAAGAAGCCACAGGGACTCTTAAGAACCCCATTTGGAACAAAACTCAACAATCCACATAAACCAGTTTCCATAAACACATCATCACTAAGAAGGCCCTCACAACATGAAAGTGGAAGAAAGTTCCATCTATCCCAGCAGATGTATAAATCCTAACACAGAAACATAAATGTGAAAAAACAAGGCAATATGACTCCTCCAAAAGTAAAAAACTCTTTAGAAAAGGATTCCAAATACATCAAAGCGAACAAAATGGCAGGCAAAGCATTCAAAAGACTGTTAAAACTGCTTAGCAGATTCAAAGATACAAATAAACAGATGAATGAATTAAAGAAAACAAAGTAGAATATTAAAGAATAATTTAGAAGCCGCCCATGCTTGTAATCCCAGGATTTGGGAGGCTGAAACAGGACGATTGCAGATTCATGGCCAGCTTCAACTACTTAGTGAGGCCCTCTGCAACCTATAAGACCTCGTTTCAAAATAAATAATAAAAAAAATAGGGGTGGGAGTGTAGCTTGGAAGTAGAATGCACCTGGGTTCAATCCCCCATTTAGAAAAAGAGGCAAACAAGGCCGGGTGTGGTGGCGCACGCTTGTAATCCCCGCGCTTGGGAGGCAGAGACAGGAAGATCACGCTGGCTTAGGAGACCCTGTTTCCAAATAAAAATGTAAAAATAGGTCTGGGAGTGTAGTCCAGAGGTAGAAGGGCTTCCAGGAACCCCAGTACCACCAAAATTAAAAAAAAAAAAAAAAAAAAAACCAGTTTAAGTAGATTAACCTAGATTATGTAAACTGGGTATGGTGCTGCACACCTATAATCCCAGTATCTGGGAGGCTGAGACAGGAGGATCACAAGTTCAAGGCAAACCTCCAGAACTCAGTGAGGCCCTTAGCAACTCAGCAAACCCTGTTTTCAAAAAAATAAAAATAAAAATAAAAGCTGGGTGTGGTGGTGCACACTTGTAATCCCCGCGCTTGGGAAGCTGAGACAGGAGGACTGCACAGGTTCAAAGCCAGCCTCAGCTACTTAGTGAGGCTCTCTGCAACTTAGTGAGACCCTGTTTCCAAATAAAATATAAAATAGGTCTGGGAGTATAGCCCAGAGGTAAAAAGCCCCTGGGTTCCAACCCCAGTACCACCAAAATAAATAAATAAATAAATAAATAAATAAATAAATAAATAAAATAGGGTTATTGCCTAGAGGTAGAAGGACCCTGAGTGCCACCCTCAGTAACACAAAACAAACTATATTAAGTAGGAAAAAGTAGAATTTGAAGAAAAGGCGAATGAATAATCACACTCAGACAGAATTAAAGAAAAAAATAAGAAACTATAATCAGAACATACAAGTTCTCTAGGACAGCATTAAAGACCACACTTAAGACTGATAGGTTTAGAGGAGGGAGTAGAGAACAAGCTAAAGGCATAGAAAACTTATTCAGTGAAAACAGTTAAAGAAAGCTGGGCATGGTGGTGCTCGCTTGTAATCCCAGTACTGGGAGGCTGGGACAGGAGGATGGCAAGTTTACCGCCAGCCTCGGCTACTTAGTGAGGCCCTCTGCAACTTAGTGAAACTCTATTTCCAGATAAAAAATAATAGGACTGGGGGGTGTAGCTTGGAGGTAGAATGTCTCTGAGTTCAATTCTCATTTCTACGAAAGAAAAAAAGAAAGAAAGAAAAGAAAAGAAAGAAAGGAAAGAAAGAAAACAATCTAAGAGAAAAATTCCCAAATCTTGAGAATGACATGACTACCCAGGCACTAGAGGAATAGAAGAAGGCATGGAAATACACATGATCAGAAAAAACTTCTCTGTGACACACAGCTAAAATGCTAAAAGTACAGAACAGAGAAAGAATATTAAAATCTTCAAAAGAGAAGTACCAAGTCTCCTATAAAGGCAAATCCCTCAGAATAACAGCAGACTTCTCAGAAGAAATTACAAAAGCCAAGAGGGAATGAAATGATGTATTTTAAAGCCTAAAAGAAAATAACTGGCTGGACATGGTGGTACACACTTGTAATCCCAGCATTCAGGAGACTGAGACAGGAAGATCGTGGTTGAGGACAGCCTCAGCTACTTAGTGAGGCCCTCTGCAATTCAGTGAGACCTTGTTTCAAAATAAAGAATAAAAAAATAGGGATGAGGGTGTAGCTTGGAGCTAGAATGCTCCTGGGTTCCATCCCTGTACTAGGAAGAAAGGAAGAAAGAAAGAAAACTGCCAATCTACATGACTATGCCCAACAAAGTTATGTTTCAGAATTGAACAAAAAATAAAGATTTTCCACAGTAAAGATAAAATTAAAAAATTTGTGACCACTAAACCAGCTTTACACTAAATACTCAAAGGAACCGTACACCCAGATAAGGAAATAAGGTAAACATAAGACAAGAACATAAGAAAAAAATAAATCACTCCAGAAGAATAGATAACCAAATGAGAAGTAGAAAAGAATCCAATGTGGTTACTGCAATAAACTATCTGAATTCTAAGATGATGAATAAGAATAAAGAAAAAGCACAAATTATTAAAAAAAAAAACACATGACAGGAACTAGTATCTTTCAATAAGAACTACAAATGAAACCTGATTTCTCCAACTAAAAGATGCACTAGAGTAGCTAATTGGATTAAAAACAAGACACAATTGTTGTCTGTAAGAAAGTCCATTTCATTAGCAAAGATATACATAGAGAGAGATTATATGTAGATAGAGAATGATATTCCAATAAAGTGGCAGCTTAAAAAAAAATCAGGAATCGCTATAGTCATATCCAGAAAAACAGACTTCAAGCCAAAATTGGTCAGAAGAGACCAGGAAGGTCACTACATTATTGTTAAGGGGTACAACCCATCAGGAAGATATAACAGTTCTAAATATATTTGCACCAAAAGTCAGAGCACGACTTTATAAAATGAACACTAAAACAATAGTAGTCAATGACTTCAATATCCCACTCTGACCAGTAGAAAATCAAGGCAAACTTAACATATCTACAGAATATTCCATTGAAAAGCTGAACACACTTTTCCTCCCCAGATGGTACACAGACTCTTCTCCAAAAGAAAACACATTTTAGGTCATAGAGCAAATCTTAACAAATACAAAGAAAAAAATAATTCTTGCATCTTGCCAGAACATAATGGAATAAAATGAGAAATCAACAGCAAGAGAAACTACAGAAATCTTACAAAAACATGGACACTGAACAATAATACACTTCTGAACAAACAGCAGGTCATGAAAACACTGGAGGGGATAAAAATCTATCAGATGAAAATGGGAACACAATCTTAAAAAAATCTAAAAAACCAACAAACTCTTAGCCACACTAACCAAAGAGAAGACCCAAATAAGTAAAATTTGGGTAGCAAAATTTGAAAAATCGGTAGCTGGACATAGTGGCATATGTTTGTAATCCTAGAGAGGGAGGATGGCAGGTTCGAGGACAGCCTCAGCAAGCACTGAGACTCATCAACCAAGTAAGATGCTGTTTCAAACTAAAATAAAATAGGACTGGGAGCATATCTAGGAGGTAGAATAACCCTGGGTTTAATCTCCCAGAGCCAGAGAGAGAGCAAGAGCGAGAGCGAGAAAAAGAGAGAGCGCAAGTGAGAGGAAGGTAGGTTATTACAAAAGATATTACTAAAACAACAGGATCATTACATTTTTTTTTTTTTTTGATGTACTAGGGATTGAACCCAGGGACATTCTACCTCCGAGTACACCCCTAGCCCTTTTTTTAAAAATTCTTTATTTGAAACAGGGTCTCACTAAGTTGCAGAAGGCCTTATTAAGCAGCTGCAAATGGCTGTGAACTTGTGATCCTCCTGTCTCAGCCTCCCAAGTACTTGGATTACAAGCGTGCGTCACAACGTCCAGCTTATATTTTTAAAAAATTATATGTTAATAAATAAAAAAATTTAGAAGAAATGGATAAACTTCTTGACTCAAATAATCTACCAAAATTGAGCCAAGAAGATATAAAAATTCTAAATAGGTCGAAAATTAGCAATAAGAATAAAGCAGTAATAAAACGTTTCCCAACAACAACGCCCCAAGGATAGATGGATTCACTGCTGAAGTTTACCAGACTTTTAGAGAATAGTCCCTCAAACTATTACATAAAAGAGAAAAGGAAGGAACTCTTTCAAACTTTATAAAGCCAGTATTTTCCTGCTACAAAACATGATAGGGCAATAACATCAACAACAACAAACTACAGACCAATCTCCTTAATTTGAAAATAAACACAAAAATCCTTGATAAAGTACTTAAAGCTGGGTGTGGTGGGGCATAATTTATAATCCCAGTACCTGAGAGGCTAAAACAGAAGGATAGCAGATTTGAAGGCAGCCTCAGCAACTATTGAGGTCCTCTGCAATTTAGTGAGTCTGTTTAAAAAATAAAGAATAAAACAGAGCTGAGGGTGTATCTCAGGGGTGGAATGCCCCTGGGTTCCATCCCCAGTACTGCCAAAAAAACAAAAAACAAAAAACCACCAGTGGCTTCTACCCCTGGGATACACCTTCAGTCTTTTTAATTTTGAAATGCGGTCTGTTTATATTAACGCATTGGTCTGGAATTTGCAATCCTCCTGTCTCGGCCTCCAAAGTACCAGGATTACAAGTATGTGCAACTGTGCCAGGCTGAAAAGACGGAACCCAGAGGCACTTTAACTCCAAGCTATACCTTCAGGCCTGTTTGTTTATTTATCTTTTATTTTAAAACAGAATCTTGCTAGGTTGCTGAGAATCTCGTTAAATTGCTGAGGCTGGTCTTGAACCTACAACCCTCCTCCTGCCTCAGCCTCCCAAATATTGGGATTACAGGCATGCACCCACATTCGGTAAAAATAGACTTTTTAATAAATAGTAACGGGACAACTGTACATCCGCCCATAAAAATTTTAAAGTAGATCTTTATCTCTCACCCTATACAAAAATCAACTCAAAATGGATCAAAGACCTTGACTTACGAACTGAAACTTTGAAACTATTAGAGTAAAACACAGAGAAACCCTTCAAGATATTGGTGTAGACGACAATTTCCTGAACGGAACTCCAACTGCTCAGAAATGAATAGCAAGAATTGACTAATGAGATTACACAGAATTAGAAAGCAAAGGAAACAATTCAAAAAGTTAAAAGAGAGCCTGCAGAATGGGAGACAATGTTTTGCCAGCTATTTATCAGACAGAGGACTAATATCCAGAATATATGAAGAATTTTAAAAGTTAGCTGACTGGTGGCGCACGCCTGTAATCCCACAATTTGGGAGGCTGCGACAGGAACATCGCAGCCTTAGCAACTTCTAGAGACTCTCGGCAAAACCTAGTTTGCCTAGTTTTTCAAAACTTTAAAAAAATAGTAAAATAAAGTAAAGCTGGCTGGGGATGTAGGTCGGAGGTAGAATGCCTCTGGGATCTCAACCCTAAATCAATTAATCTCTCACACACACATGCACGCACACACTCGCACACACGTTAACAACAAAAGAAAACCCAATCCATAAGTTGACAAACGAGCTCCCTATTTCCGCAACAGCCCCAAGTGCACCGAGTTTGCCTTGCCCAAAGAGCACCTGGAAAGCACCAAGTCGGAGCGCCAGCCTTGAACGCAATAACAAGGCCTCCCTTGCTGTCAACTCGTCTCACCTCTCTGTAAGTCCAGTTTGGTTTCCCGGACATAGTTGTCCGGGTTCCGACTCAACATCTTCACCTTCATCTTGGCGGTGCTCCCCGGCGGGCTCCACGCGCCTCCTTACCCTGCACTCGGCTCGCCGCGCACTCCACTTCCGGCTCCCCGGGCACTTCCGGTCACGTGTCCCCCGCGTGGCGCCCGCCGCGCTCCGTAGCGGGGCCGGCCCAAAGGGGCCGGGGGTGGTTCTTTGGCGGTCTCTCTGGTACACGTCCTTTGGCTCCAGCCAGCCGCGGCAGTGGGCGAGGCCGGGCGGGCCCTGGGCTGGGCGAGAGGCTGGCCTCTTGCGCGCTCTCCCGTCCTCCACGCCCCTCTTTGGGTTCAGGGTCCGCCCGCGCCCCGGGCCGCCGAGTTTTGTGTCCGGCCCGGAAGTGGGCTCGCGGCCCGCGGCTCCCGCTCCCGGGCAGCGGCCATCGCCACGGTGGCGGCCACCGCATCTCGTCCCGTGTCCGCGGCCCTGGGCGCCGTGGTGCCGACGGGCCCCGAGCCTATGACCGGCCAGGGCCAGCCGGCGTCCGCGTCCTCGTCGGCGTGGAGCGCGGTGTTCCGCCACGTCCGCTACGAGAACCTGGTCGCGGGTGTGAGCGGCGGGGTCCTGTCCAACCTCGCGCTGCACCCGCTGGACCTCGTGAAGATCCGCTTCGCCGGTAAGAGCCCGCCCGGACCCCGGCCGCCCGCCCGCCGTGCGGGGGCCAGACGCCCCGGAGGCCGGGGACCCCGCTTCTCCCCCATACCCGAGCGCGTGTTGAAGATGCTGTCCACCCCGCCTCGACTGTAACTAGATTTGACCAAGGGGGTCGCTGTCACTGTGTTCCCGGCTCCCCCGGACGAAGGGATGGGGAGTGGGAGTGAAGGCTGAGAGAGGGGGGAAAAAAGATCGTCGACACATTTTAGTACGTGGCCCTCGAGTACTCTTGCTTGGAGGTACTTTGAAATCTTAGGGCAGCCACACGTGTTTGGAAGTGTAAGTGAAAGGAAAGTCAAGCGCGTGGGGGTAGAGCTCCGTCCTCCGTGGTTGGTAAGGAGTAGGTCTGGAATAGAATTCTCTTGAGGGTTTCTTTGTTTTTTGGCGTTTTGCAGGCTGGTGCAATGTCTTGTGAAGGAAAAAGTAGCTAGAATCCAGTTACTATTTTGTTCAAGTGAAATAAGTACATTGTAATGAACAGAGCGCTTTAGGAGTTTAGCTCAACATGGTTTCTTCCAAGATGATCTTTGGTAACTTCATTTGGAAACAGTTTTCTGGCATTTCAGTTATTGGTACAAGTTAAATTCTGCCCTGAGAATTAAATCTTGCAGATGTAGTTTATCTTAGACTAATTCTAGGGTATTTTGAGGGAAGGGTTGTTACTGGGGATGGAACCCAGGTGCATTGTACCTCTGGGTTACGCTCTCACCTCCTTTCTTCATTATTATCATTACTACTACTAATAATAGTATTAGTAATAGTATTACTAATACTATTACTATTATTATTATATTTTATTTTAAACAGGGCCTCACCAAGTTGCTGAGGCTTTCCCTGAACCTGGGATTCTCCTGTCTCAGCTTCCCAAGTATTGGGATTACAGGTGTGCACCTCCATGCTTGGCTTAATTCTAGATATCTATTCAATTTGCCTTTTAGATGATTTCATTTTTGCAGACTACTGTCTGGGTTACAGAAGTATCTTATATAACAAAGTCCTTGCCCTAAGTGAACTTATCTGATTGTAGGCTTGAGACTTATAGAAAAGATAAGTCTAGACAACATTAAATTGAAGGCAAAGTAAAATAACAAGAGTACAGTAGACTCTCAAATTATAGCTTGCTAGCTGGGCATGGTGGTGCACACTTGTAATCCCACAGGAGGATCGCAGGTTCGAGGCCAGCCTTAGCTACTTAGGCCCTTTTCAACTTAGATTCTGTTTCAAAATAAAGAATAAAAATAGGGCTGAAGGTGTAGTTCAAAGGTAGAGTGCGCCTAGGATCAATCCCCAGTACCACACACACACAAAAAATTATAGATTGCTGATGGCCATATGTAACTAAAGATTCCATGGAAGATTGGATCTTGAGATTCTCCATGGGAGAATTAAAACTGTGACAGAGAAGGCAAAAAAGCTGTTCTATAAAGGAAAATCAGTGAGAATTATGGAGCGTTAGCCTTAGAAAGGACACCACAAAGAAGTTGTGGTGTCTCCACATCATGGAGTTTATGATTTATGTTCATACAATGATTATTCTTGACAAGTAGCCTTCATTGAACATAGCACTTACCAGGAGCTTGCATTTACTAAGAGATTTCGATGCACTCACCATCCTGTGAGTTTATTATCCCCTTTATACAGATGAGAATACCAGAAATTGGCCTACTTATCCAAGTCACAAGATTGTAAAGTGAGTCTGGGGTTTGAACCAGGCAGTCTAACTCTAGAATTCTCTGGCACTTTACTTAGCATCCCACATCTGAATCCTTGACATATGATGGCGTGAACACAACTGCAGGTGTAGGTATGTATATCTTGGTGTCTCCTAGAATTCTTCAGAAAGTTCCAAGAGTAAATTGAAACTACCAGGTGTCCAGAGTCATAGAAAGCTTGAAGATCATTTCATATGAGAAAATTAAAGGAACTAGTTTAGTTCGGAGGGGAGAAGACCTTAAGATGATTAAAGAACTTCTGTGTGGGAAAGGGAGTTGTCTCATTTTGGGTTAATCCTGAAGTCAGACATGGGTTGAGGGGAAATTACAGGGAAGCAGATTTTGGCCTGCTTTGTCTAGGAGCAGGAAAGGGAGCAATGGAGATGATCATGGAGGGATTGATTGGTTGGCTGGTGAGCTGAAGAGTGCTGTGAAGCAGACTGTGCCTGAGGGAAGGGGATTGGTGTCTGAAAAGATAGTGATCTTGAGAAGTGGGGAGAGTATTGGGAAGTTGGTAGAGCTTAGGTTACAGGGAAAGGGACTGAGGGCGGGTGGAAGGCCCCAACTGGAGATATAGGAGTCAAAACAGGACTTTGTAGTAATAAAGCCCACAGTATGGCGGAGAAAAAGAGGAGAATTTAGGAAGATGACTACCAGAAATAAAGAGTCTAGTCATCATCATCAATGCCGAATGACTGCTGTGGTTTCTGTGCCTTTCTTATAATTAAATCCACTTAATGGAATTAATTTCTATAATGGATTAGTTCTAATGTATGTGCTATTAAACCAAACCCAGAACATTTTTTTTAAATCGGTGCATTGTAGTCGTACATCATAATGGGATAAAAAATTTGTGTAGACATGCACGCACACATCGCCCAGTTAGCCCCCACCCAGTCCCCACCCCCTTCCCTCCCCTTCCCTCCTTCCCATGCTTGGTGTAATGGTTGACATCGTTATGTAAACCTAGAACTTTTCAGTAAGTTCCAAGTGTAAATTGAAACTAAAAAGTGTCCAGAGTCAGAAAGATTGAAAATCATTTCCTATGGGAAAGTTGAAGGAACTAGTTAAATTCAGAGGAGGAAAACCTTAAGATGATTAGAGGACTTCTATGTGGGAAAGGGAGTTGCCTCGTTTGGGTTGATCCTAAGTCAGATATGGATTGAGGGGAAATTACAGGGAAGCAGAGTTTGGCCTGGCCCCACCGTCATTGGGGTCTGAAATGAAATTTGTGCTGACTGAAAATGGTTCAGACAGGTTGGGTGACAGAGATCGCAAGGTAGTCGTGTGTTGGGTGGAAAGGTCGGATTAGGTGATCGTTAAGGCCTATTCTAAATTTGCAATGTAATTTTAAATCTTCAAGAATAAAGAGAGCCCCAACAAAGAATGTGTAAAATAGTGATTTCCTAAAATAACCCCAAAGCCTAATAACCTATAACTTAAAGATAGGTACATTTTTGTGAAGAATGTAGAAAGGAGACTATGACTAAATCTGTAACATTAACCAAGGAACTAGAATGTAGAGCCCAGTAGCAAGACTAGCACACAGTAGAGTTTTGTATGTGGTATATGAGACCCAGGGACACAAACAGATACTTAACTGAGTGCTTGCAGTATTCCAGACAAGAATCTCAGGGCATAAATATTTGGGTTTTTTGCAGTGCTACAGATAGAATGCAGGGCTCTGTGCATAATGGGCAAGTACTCTATGTCTGGACTACATCCCCAGCCCCGTTGTATATGTATTAATACATTTTATCTTTTGTAATTTTCAGAATTAGCTTCTCCTATTTTCCCCATTTTCTGGACAAGAGTAATCAAGCACAGAGTAATCACATGGCTTATTCAGAGTCACATAATAATTGTTAGAATTGGGGTTCAAACCTAGGAAGTCTGATTTCATAGCATTTGATATTAGTCTGAAGCCATGGGTGAGTAGTTTAGATAAGTGGAGAGTTAAATGCTAGCAGTGAAAGTGAAGAAGCTTCCAGGTTGATCTCTTCTGCCCTGTAAGCGCAGTCGCCAGGACTGGACATTAGTAATGAGATCAGAAGCCCAGGGACAGCAGGGAAGCCCCTTAGTGGCTGACAGTGGAAGCCTTCCTAGAGAAAGTAACACTTAAAGAATAGGCAGAGGGAAAGGAGGCTGGGGGGAGTTAGTGGCAGAGAAGGAAAGGCAGGAGAGTGTGGTGTGAGTCAAGTGAAAAGGGAGTGTTTTAGAAGGTAAACATTGTCCGCTGCCCCTAAGGGGCTCCTAGGGCAGAGGGGACTCCTTAACTAGCCCACGGGAGGAGTGGGTGAAGGCCAGAACAGTGCCATGTGGAGAAAGTCAGATTGTTGTCTCCTCTTTTGTAGGTGCTAACCCTTAGGGAGGCACTGGGATCAAAGAGGGGACACTCAGCTGGGCGTGGTGGCGCACACTTGTAATCCCCGTGCTTGGGAGGTGGAGACAGGAGGATCCTGCAGGTTCAAAGCCAGCCGCGCTGGTTTAAGAAACCCTGTTTCCAAATAAAAATATAAAAAATAGGTGTCTGGGAGTGTAACCCGGAGGTAGAAGGGTTTCCATGAACCCCAATACCACCAAAAAAAAGAAGGGATACTCAAAAGAGACTTAAACCTGATTAAATTCTGATGGGAAAGAACTGAAAGCAAGGGCAGATTGAAGGTAGAGGCCAAGAGATGATAGTGAGGTTTCTAAGTGGGGGCTCAGGGGAACAGGATCTAGAGCAACTGCCTCAGATGGTTTTATTCCCTTTCAGTATTGGAGCTCACACGCAGACCTAGTGCATGGGAAACAAGAGATCCACTGAGCTATTTTTCCAGCCCAACATCTCAAACATTTTGACCAAAGCCTGTAGTAGGAAATAGATTTTGCAGGTGCTCCCCCACTGCTAAAATATAAATTTCAATAAACAATACTTGTCCTTGCTGTTTGTAATGTAACTTGCATTTGTTTTCTATTACAGTCTTATTTTTAATTTAAAGAATGATACTATTGCTGTACTTAATTGAGAGAATTTCCAGGAAAACAATTTACCCCATCCTCCACATTTTCTTTCCTTCTATTCCTCAGGTATTTTTAATGTAATTGAGGCTCCTTGGCTAGTTTATTTTTAATAGTATTTTTGAACATATGAATTCTTAATATATAATTTATAACAAAAATAAAACTTAAGTGTTAAAACCTATTTACCCAAGAGGCTTTGGATGACTTAACAGCTAATTGAACACTTCCTAAAATATTACTTTGGTGCTTTGTTTACTTTCAACAAATACTTGGGTGGATTCACTAATGCATTTTAAAATATTAAATAACCTAGGAAGTAGTTTTTCTGCCTAATAAGAGTATTCTTCTGAATAGATCTCCTTTATATGTCTGGTGAATGATATCTAAATTTATATGTGTTTCTGAGCTAGAACTTTGTTCTGACCTCACTTTGTATATCTTTTAATACAGTAAGTGATGGATTGGAACTGAGACCGAAATACAAAGGAATTTTACACTGCTTGACTACTATTTGGAAAGTTGATGGACTACGGGGACTTTATCAAGGAGTCACTCCAAATGTGTGGGGTGCAGGCTTATCTTGGGGACTCTACTTTTTCTTGTGAGTAGATCTGGAAAATTTCACAGTATTAAATAAAAAGGAATTCAATTTTTGGTGATTTTTATATATCAGTTGATGAAAGATGAATCAGTTCTGAATTGGAAGTGTCAGGGAACAAAATGTCTTATTACTTTCCTCCTCTTTCACCTGTTATTATCAGAGGCATTTGGTCTGAAGGAAAGTTTGTAATAGGAAAAAGGTGAAAGTGATGAAATGGAAAAATACTTTTATGGAAGCCGTTTCTATGACTTCAGTAAAGTGAAATATTTAGCTGATTATTTTTGAAACTAGAGCACTCGCTGATTAAAAAAGAGCTTTTTATTTTAAAGCTGCTTGAAAAACAGCTAATTTTAGAAAATTCACAATAAAACTGTAGTTCCTTTTTCAAGCTTCTGAACTATTTAGCCTTTCAATACTCTTGAGCATTTCACCAGCCAAAGTAGACTAGAAAGTTAAATAACCCAATTTGCTGTTTATTAGTAATTTTGTAGTGTTGTAGAGACTGGAAGAACCTGACACTCTTCTAAAATGAATCATATGTTTCATTTCTCATTCGTATTCATTTTTGATAATGGAAGATCACTTAAGTAATTATTTTGCCTATTAGAAAAGATTAGTTCCAGAGTAGAAATTTTCATAAATACTAGGTATGCTTATATAGTAACTTATTTATCCTTAGCCAGACTTCCAAAATATTTGAGATGGCTTACAGAAAGTGAATTGATTTATAATGAAATTTGAAAAGCAGAAGACAGATTAGAATCCTCAGAAGATCCCTATTGGGAACAGAAAGCAAAAGCCAGTGTGTTGCTGAAAGGGTTGAAGCATATTGTTTCATATGCTTTTTGGGGGGCAGAGGGTGAGAGACAGACAGACAGACAGACAGACAGAGACACTGGGGATTGAAACCAGGGCCATTCTACCTCTGAGCTATATTCCCAGCTCTATTTTATTTTTATTTTGAAACAGGGTCTCCCTATGTTGATGAGAGTCTTGACTCTTTGCTGAGGCTGTCCTGGAACCTGTGATCCTCCTATCTGAGCCTCCCAAGTACTGAGATTATGAGCATGCGCTACCACGCACAGCTGAGAAATTCTTATAAACATTTGTTTCATATTAGGATGGTATTGGTAAAGTTTGAAAAGATTAATTCAAGTAAAGTTTTCAATAAAATAGGTCTGATTTGACTCCCTTGCTCAGAAATGTTTAATGGCTGTTTCCTGTGAAATAAAACCCAAATCTCCTCCTGCTATCCAGTTGTGGCTTGATTTTTCCTGTCTTGCTGTTCACCTCTATCTGTCCCTCTCAATGTCCAACACAGCCTTCTTATGATCTTGTAGTTTCTGAAACTCTTATGATACTGTGTTATATTTTATTATGAAATTTGTGTTCCTCTTAGGGCCTTGTTAATTTGCTAGGAAAGATCTATTATATGTTTATCAGAGAGCCAGCGATAGTACCTGAGCATAGGTGCTCCGCTCATAGGCGCCCCTTCTTCACTTTCTTGCCTTTTCTTCCCATTCTCTATTATCACCACTACGTCTTTCCATCTTCCCATTTTTCCCCTCCTTTTGTACTAATTGCTGAGTGTGTAATTAAAATATTTTATGTATGTATTGGGAGCCAGGTACTTTTTTGGGGGAGAGTCTCGTTTTGTGGTTGTGTTATGCATTGCCTTTTGCTTTGGGGATAGTTAATACATACATACACACATTTATCTATCTATTTATTTATTTTTATTATTATTATTATTTTTTTGGTGGTACTGGGGTTCCTGGAAGCCCTTCTACCTCCGGGCTACACTCCCAGACCTATTTTTACATTTTCATTTTGGAAACAGGGTCTCCTAAACCAGCACGCGCGGCTGGCTTCGAACCTGCGCGATCCTCCTGTCTCCGCCTCCCAAGCGCGGGAGTTACAAGCGTGCGCCACCACGCCCGGCTATCTATCTATTTATTTATTTTGTGTTGCTGCAGATTGAACCCGAGACAGTCTGTATCTGAACTGTACCCTCACCCCTATTTTTTTTCTTTTTGTTTTGAAACAGGGTCTAAGTTGCTAAGAGCCTAGCTATATTGCTGAGGCTGGCCTCAAACTTGCCATTCTCCTGTCTTGGCCTCTCAAGTAGGTGTGTACCACCAAGCCTGGCAAGTTATATATTGCTTAAAGCAGACTTTATTAACTGGGTACAGTGGCGTGCACTTATAATCTCAGTACTTGGAAGGCTGAGACAGGAGTATCATAAATTCAAGGCCAGTATGCAGTAACTTAGTGAGACCTTGTTTCAAAATAAAAGGGACTAGGGTGCAACTCAGAGATAGAACCTCACCTGTATTCCATCTCTAATACCACACACACACACAAATCTAGACTATATTGTTTTATGACATCTGTTCTAATTAAACTCACTTTTAATTCTTTTAGTTACAATGCTATCAAATCATATAAAACTGAAGGACGAACTGAACAGTTAGAGGCAACAGAATACCTTGTCTCGGCTGCTGAAGCTGGTAAGGCACTGTGTAAAATATAAAATGTCATCTTCCAAACTTGTTTTTATTTTGAGTTTTTTACTTTTTTCTTTAAACACCAGAGGTTAAGTATGCTTTTCTAACTGTATTAGTTATCTCATGAAATTTTCAGAAAGCAGATTGTTACTATTGTGGATAGATTTCAAAAATTATACTTAGTTCAAAGGATGGGAATTTTAGAAAAGTTGTGAATCCTATTCTATTAAGATGATTGATAGTGTTTCTTTAAATAATTAAAATTTTTATATTCTTCAATTTAGTAGCCTTATTTTACTGCCTTATGTATATATAGTGTCCAGGGAGAACAACAAAATAGACCCATAAATCTTTATAAAACCTACTTTGAAGCACACTTATAATCCCAGCATTTGGGAGGCCGAGACAGGAGGATTGAGGTTCTTAGACAGCCTCAGCTACTTAGACCCTTTGCAACTCAATGAGACCCTGTTTCAAAGTAAAGAATAAAAAATAGGGCGGTGTGGTGTGGGTGTGGCTCAGAAGTAGAATGCCTGTAGGTTCCATCCCCAGTACCGCACACGCACACACAAAAAAACTAAACCTACTTTGTTTTTGTGTGGTATTGGGGGATGGAACCTAGTACCCTTTTACCTCTGGGCTACACCCCCAGGCCCTATTTTATTTTTTATTTGAAAACCGGGCCTTACCAAGTTGCTGAGAGCCTCACTAAGTTGCTGAGGCTGGCTTCAAACCTGCGATCCTTCTGTATCAACCTCTCAGTTACTGGCATTACAGGCATGCACCACCACACTCAGGTTACTAAATGTTTCTTATTTATTTTTTTGCAGGCCTGGGGATGGAACCCAGGGGCGTTCAACCTCCTAGCTACACCCCCAGGCCTATTTTTTATTCTTTATTTTAAAATCAAGTCTCACTGAGTTGCAAAGGACCTCACTAAGTAACCAAGGCTGTCTGCAAACCACAGTCCTTCTCCAGAGTCAGCCTCCCAAATGCTGGGATTACAAGTGTGCACCGCCACGGCCGGCTCACTAATTATTTTTTAAAGCAAGAACTATTTTACTTATTTTTTAATACCTAGCCACTATTAAAGGCCTGAATTGTAATAAGACTCAATATTGTTGAATAATGAACTCCTCAGGAAATTCAGCAAATGAGAAACGTTTTTTTCAAAGTTGTCATTTTCTGGTAAAGAATGTAAAATGTGACGTATTACATTGGATTGTTAATTTGAGGGAGAGTAGCTACTTTGAATGGATTTGAGGAGGATTGTGATAAAGTGGGGGTGGGCATGTGTGCACATGCACAGATGATTGATGGGTTGGATTCCTGGTCCTCTTGCCCCATTGTAAATACTCTGGTTTAGATTGTCTCTGCTCCTAAGAGCTCTGTCTCCTTCCCATCTGTTTTCTGAATCGGGCCACACTGTTTAGAAGTTGGGGCATCTTTGCTATCCCCAGACCTCTAAGAGAAAGTGTTCTACATTTCCATCTCTCTTTTAACTTTCTCTCACTAACCACACAAGGAACTTTTTATGACCATCAAAACTCTGTCTACCTCTTGGCCCTAAACAGACTATATCTCATTGTTTCAGATACAGCCCTGTGCAACCTTATTCTTATATAGTGAATTATTTTTAATTTGGATTAAGTGAGAAAGCACCTGTTTGCTGAGTAATCTTTTTTAAATCTGATTTCAGGAGCCATGACCCTCTGCATTACAAACCCATTATGGGTAACAAAAACTCGCCTTATGTTACAGTATGATGGTGTTAACTCTTCACAGCGAAAATATAATGGAATGTTTGACACACTTGTGAAAATATATAAGTATGAAGGTATACGTGGATTATATAAGGTAATCATTATCAATATATTTTGAAAACTGAAGATTATAATTTATAATGCCTATATTGTTTCACTTCTGAATGAATTATTTTCAGTCCTTAAAAGAAGACAAAATTAGGCAAGACAAAATTTAATGAAAACTGAAATGTAAGCTAAGTATGGTGGCACACGCTTCTAATCCCAGTACTTGGGAGGATGAGACAGGAGGATTGTAGGTTCAAAGCAGCCTTAGCAATTTGGCAAGACCCTATTTCTAAATAAATAAACAGGACTGGAGTATAGTTTAGAGGTAGAATTCCCTGGGTTCAATCCTTAGCACCACCAAACAAACAAACAAACAAACAAAATAACCCTGAAATGTAGTTTATAGTACTTTAAGCTGTTTATTCTCATACAGTCATGACACTGGTAGGTATGAGAGCTGTTTAAAACTTTGTCACATCTTACTAAGTCACACAGAAAAATTCTCTTGGTTACTTGGGATGACATAGTAAAGAGAAGTGATTGGAGAGTCTAATGGGATCTTATTTTACTGAGCCTTACATGAATTAAAAAATAGCAACAAAAAAAAGCTGCCCCTTTCCTATTGTGATATATTTGAAATTTTTTGCTAGTGGCAGTAATATCTGTTTTCTGATTTTATAACTCCTCTTCTCTTCCCACATTTCCAGCTTTTCTAACTTCAGCTCACCTCTTGCTTAGCCCTATAACAGTGTGTGCATATGTGTGTGTGGCATTGAATTCAGGGCCTCACACGTGCTTGGCAAGCACTGTACCACTGAGCTACAATCCCCATCCCTTTTTTAAAACTTTTATTTTGAGACAGGGTCTCACTTAATTGTCCAGACTGGCCTTGAATTTGTAATACTCCTGCCTTGGCCTTCTGAGTAGTTGGACCACCATCCTAGCCCCATTTAAAAAATAATTTTTTAAGGCCAGTCATAGTTTAAAATTAAAATTAGATAAGGCCAGGGAATTACATGCTTGTAATTCCAGTACTTGGGAGGTTGAGACAGGAGCAAATAGTGAGACTCTCATTAGCCTAGTGAGATCCTGTTTCAAAATAAAAACAAACAACTCAGTGGAGCCAGGGCTGTAGCTCAGAGGTAGAATGCCCCTGCGTTCAATCCCTAGTGTCAAAACAAATTAAAGCCAGGCGTGGTGCCGCATGTTTGTAATCCCTACACTTGGGAGGCACGGAGATCGTGCAGGTTCGAAGCCAGCCGTGCTGGCTTAAGAGACCCTGTTTTCAAATAAAAATATAAAGTGGGTCTGGGAGTGTAGCCCGGAGGTAGAAGGGCTTCCAGGAACCCCAGTCAGTACCACCAAAAAAAAAAAAAAAAAAAAAAATTAGATAAATAGAATTTTATTTTGTTTTTCAAGAATTGCATAATAGCTTTTAGAATCAATAACATTATGAGGTTGGTGTTAGAGGTTACTGACCTGTGGACAAAAATTTGTGAAATATATTCTTCAATTCTATGTGTTCTTTCATCACTTTTTGCTTTATTCTTATACTCCTTTGATTTATAAAGTGCTGTACTAATAGGAGTGAGAATATATCTTTATTTGAAGATCACTTAGTTTTGCTCTTTTGTAATTGTTCCCTTTAGGGATTTGTTCCTGGGCTGCTTGGAACATCACATGGTGCCCTTCAGTTTATGGCATATGAATTGCTGAAGGTGAAGTACAACAGGCATATCAATAGGTTACCAGAAGCCCAGTTGGTAAGATGATTCTTCTAAAATTGATAACATTTACTTTTATGGAGGAAGTGAATGCTCCATTCAATAGGTAGAAATTTTGTCATGCATACTTCCATGGTACTGCTGGGTTGAGTATTATCTCTCACTAATGTATATTTAAATATTTTATAAGATAACGACACTTAAGTTTTAAAATCAGAATCCCATAATTACACAGAGGTTGTATTAAAGAGGGGAAACTTTGCATGTAAAGTAAATATTTTTGTCCTATGTAATTTTTTTTTTTTTTTTTTTTTTTTTTTTGCGGCACTGGGATGGAACCCAGGGGCATTCTACCTCCAGGCTACATCCCCAGCCCTATTTTTTATTCTTTATTTTGAAATAGGGTCTCACTGAGTTGCAGAGGGCCTCACTAAGTAGCTGCGGCTGTCCATGAACCCGGGTCCTCTTGTCTCAGCCTCCCAAATGCTGGGATTACAAGCGTGTGCCACAATGCCCACCTTTGTCTTAGGTAATTTTTACTTCTGTATTTTTAAAGAAATTTTGCCTAAAGAAAGCCATGAATGTTTTATGTTGTCATTTTAGAGCACGGCAGAATATATATCTGTTGCAGCACTATCCAAAATATTTGCTGTAGCAGCAACATACCCATATCAAGTCGTGAGAGCTCGTCTTCAGGATCAGCACATGTTTTACAAGGGTGTAATGGACGTAATTGTAAGGACGTGGAGGTAAGAGCATGCCAATATCAGAATTGCTCTGTTGAAGTGTTTTGCATATTTTGCTTGTCTGTTTGATACTAGTTTTTCAGCAAAGGCCAATTTGCTGTGGTAAAAACATAGCTGATAGTCTCTGCTTTGCTATTTACTACTACATATGGGGGCATGGACTTAATCTTTCTCAGGCTTGAATCTTCATTTTAGTCTAAAATTAGACTATTTAGGCTAGTATGATTGTTATAAGATGGAATGAGAGCCAGGTATGGTGGCACAGGCCTGTCGTCCCAGCTACTTGGTAGGTTGAGATGTAAAGATTGTATCTTAAAGGCAGAGATTAGCCTGGACAATTTAGTGACACTTCCCTCCGCCTCACAAAATAAAAAAGAAAGAGAAATAAGGTATATCAAAGTGTTTTTGAACAATAAGACTGAGGTGTTACAAAATATAAGAAGTCATAAATCTAGTGTAATACATTTGAAAAAGCTCTACACCTGCTACTGGCTCCGTAACTTACTCAAATACTTATCTCCCTAGGAGGATTGCAGGTTTGAGGAAAGCCTTAGCAAATAATGAGACTCTCATCAACCTATTGAGACCTTGTTTCAAGATAGAAATAAAATAGGCCTGGGGTTGTAGCTTGGAGGTAGAATGCCCCTGGGTTTGATCCCCAGTGACACACACACACACACACACACACACACACACACACACACACCACACACACACACACACACACACACACAAACATGTCTCCCTATATGAATAGATGCCTTCAGCATGAGAATAGTTAAAGTATTATGGAAAACCTTTTCTTATTTACCTTTAATTCTAAAGGGCCAGAGTGGAATTTTTGAATGTTCAAATTGAAATCATTTCAGGAAATATTGATGTAATGAAGAAACTAAGAAAGGCAGTATTGAATAAAAATCCAAAGACAAGTTCCTAGGCCTTCTCCTATACTCAAGGCTTATTAAAGGAAATAAAGTTTGATTTTTAGCAAGGAGTGGTGTGCACATTTGTAATCCTAGTATTTGGGAGGCTGAGACAGGAGGATCAGAGGTTGGTGGCCAATCTGAGCAACATGGTGAGACTCTCGGCAACTTAGCAAGAGTCTATTTCAAAATAAAAAATGTATAATATAAAAGGGCTAGGGTGGACCACCCCTGGATTTAATCCCCAGTACTACAAAAAAAAAAAAAAGAAAGAAATTGATCTTTGTATGTGCTGTGTTTGGTGTTGTGTAGCATTTATGTAGCAATAGGCTTGTTTGCTAGTTTGTTCTGGGATTGAACCCAGAGGCATTCTACCTTTGAGCTACCCCAAGCCCTTTTTTATTTTGAAACTGAGTCTCACTAAGTTGCTAGAAGTCTAGCTAAATTGTTAAGGCTGGCCTCAAACCTGTTGTTCTCCTGTCTCAGCCTCATAAGCTACGAGATATTTAATGCTTAGATTACATCGGTTAAAACACCTTCATATTCATACATTTAAAAATCATTTGAAAGATGGTTGATTGAAAGCACGTTCCAGTTCAGTTTTGAGGTATCCCTACCTTCTCCCTCAGCCAGTTCATAAATATAAGTGCCTTCAAGTGGCTCATAAGCTACGTTACTTTGGGACATTGGAAACATGAACTTAAATCAGAATGAGATTTGACTGCTTACTCCATGCCCTGTGTCAGTTAACATTTGTGTTTTCAGACTTGCTTTTGAGGAAATTAATCGTGTATCTTTTTTTTCCTCTAAAGGAAAGAAGGCATCGGTGGATTTTACAAAGGAATTGCCCCCAATTTGATTAGAGTGACTCCAGCCTGCTGTATTACTTTTGTGGTATATGAAAATGTCTCACATTTTTTACTTGACCTGAGAGACAAGAAAGGAAGCTAAAAAAAAGATCATCTTAGTATATCTGCCCAAGGCAGCAACAAGCTCCTTTGTACTGGAGACACAAAACTCAGAAGAATGTTACATAGCAACATGGCTCATAATCACAAATTGACTGCAACTGTTAGCTGTTGGAAATCTGCTAAATTTCACAATATTTTCTGCTTTTTGTCTTCTCCATACGTGTGGTACTTGGCTACCTCTGGCTGTGTGACTGCCATCAATATAAATGTTAAAACTGACAACAAATGTAGTTTCACAAATTTCTCCATTTTGTTGTTCAAGTAGCAACTAATTTGCAACATTTGCTAAATGGGTTAGAGTAATATGCTGCTTTTTTTGAACTGTTTTGGCTGGATTGATTGCTAAAATTGACTTTTGTGCAATAGCAAGAAAATGGCTTTTTACAAAGATGTTATTGTTTCAAGAGTAAATTAAACTTTAAGAATGGTCTATATAAATTGTCACCCAAAGCCTGTAATCCTTGACCATTTTGAATGGAGATATTTTACTGAAAAAGTTCACTGTAAATAAACTTTAATTTTAATTCAGTTGGAACACAGTATACTAGGAATTTGAGAAATTATGTACTTCCCTAAGAAATAGCTAACATTTTTTGTCATTCCATTGTGATTTTTTCCAAAGGCTCTTCCATAATTTAAAGCTTAATCCTGAACCCGGTTCTTATATTCCTAATACAGTTTTAGGCAGTGAGTGTACCTGGTACAGTTTAAATTGATAAAGTCTGCACTTGAAGGATCAGGCTGCATCAGCCTTTATTTAGCATGCGCGTGCGGCTGTAAATCACTTATCAGAAATACTAGCTAGATTGCCTTTCAGATGCCACAATGTTTGGCAAGTATTTGTTAATAAACTGAACAGAAATGAGAAACTTAACTTTCTATTTTAGGTTTCATATTTATGGGTCCAGATCCCAAATAAATGATGAATCTACATTGGTTGCTTAAATTCAGGTTGAAATGCAAATTACATTAATGGCCATTATTTGATTTTACTTACATAAGTAAGTCATTGTAGATAACTGTAAGTATGAAGGCCTATCACAAAAGAAAGCCAGAATAATACTATTTTATTATAAATATACATGCTGTTGCCTTACCATCTATTTGTTGTAAATAAAACATTGTGGTTTTCAAAACCCTAATTTAAGTGGTTCTTTGAAAATAGGTCTTTTTTTTATATTTTGAAAATGGCATTGTTTTTAAAATAAAGATAAAGTGATAAGTATGTAATTGTATTTGCTATAATTATCTTGCAATAATATAATATATTCCAGTGCATAGGAATGCTACATAAATTAGGTTTTACATATTTTTTTCACATGAAATACTGATATTAGTGGCTGTATGGAAGGACAATCTACAATTGATATTTGGAATTTTAGAGTCCTACCATCTACCTCAAAATTAATAAAACTTAGTGCTGGTCCTATAAAAGCACACAAGCTTGCATAATAAAATATGCAGTAAATAATTACAGTTCTAGATTAAGACTATTTAAAGGAATTTTTAGCCAGGCGTGGTGGCGCATGCTTATAATCCCAGAGCTTGGGAGGCTGAGACAGGAGGATCACACAGGTTTGAAGCCAGCCTCGGCTACTTAGTGAGGCTCTCAGCAACTTAGTGAGACCCTGTTTCCAAATAAAATATAAAATGTTCCAGATAAGGTTCTAGGCTTTGAGGGTATAACCATAAATAAGCTAGACAATATTTCTGCCCTCGGGCATTTTCATTTTAATGTAAGTGGCAGAAAATAAATATATATGCATTATATAATTTTAGGTATTGAATGTTATAAATAAAAGCAGAATAGAGGATAGTATTGCCATCTTAATTAAGATGGTGGTATCAGGAAGGGTCTTTTTGAGGTAATATTTAAAGCAATTTAAAGAAGTGAGGGAGCAAACCACAATGGATAGGAAAAGCACATTCTAGGCAGAGATAAAATGAATTGCAAGGGCCTTGGGCCAGGAATTAACTTGGCTAGCGGGATGCGTGAAGAGGGGTTGTTGGAGATTAAAAGTGGGATAGGAAAGAGTGTAGATGAGAGTACTAGGCTGGCTTCAAATTTCAGTTTTCTAGTTTTCTTTTTGGCCCAAGGCAGAGAGCATTTCACCTCTTCTCAAGGTTCCTCATCCTTGGATCAGTTGCTCTAGCAATGTCTAAGATGGGGATTCTTGGGCAAGTGTCTGAGGGAGTAGTACCATTGCGGGAAAGTCTTTAACAGTAAAGAAAACAGAATTAGGCATGGGAAGAAGAGCTTCAGGGGGTAGTGGGGGCCTCAGCTTGACCTTGCAGAGCACTGCAGAACGCATTGGACCACACAGGTTGTCCAGCCCAGAGGTAAGGAGGTTCCCACCCATGGGCTGTGGGGAGAAAGGTTGGGAGCCTCTAGGTACTTCTCGACCAAAGGCCTGCCTCCAAATAAGGGTTTAGGAGTGAAGTGTTAGCAGCCAACACCTGCAGCAGTGAGGATATATCACAGCAGCCCTGACACAGGGATCTGGAAGAGTCACTGACATCTGCTGCAAGTAGGGATATTAAAAGTACACAGCCAGCTAGGCGTGGTGGCTCACGCTTATAATCCCAGCATTCGGGAGGCAGAGACAGGAGGATTGCAGTTCATGGACATCCTCGGCTACTTAGTGAGGCCCTTTGCAACTCAGTGAGACCCTGTTTCAAAATAAAGAATAACAAAATAGGGCTCGTGGTATAGCTCGGAAGTAGAATGCCCCTGGCTCCAATCCCAGCAATGCAAAAAAACCCAAAAAACAACAACACACACTACAGAGTTATTGACAAGGTTAGAAGAATTAATCCAAGTTACAAATTTAACACAGCATCTGGGCCAATAAACATTGCAGCAGCCATATCCTGTAGGCCATTTAAGTTTAGATTGAGCCGCGCATGGTAGTGCACGCTTGTAATCCCCGTGCTTGGGAGGCGGAGACTGGAGGATCACGCAGGTTCGAAGCTAGCCGCGCTGGCTTAAGAGACCCTGTTTCCAAATTTAAAAAAATATAAAAATAGGCCTGGGAATGTAGCCCGGAAGTAGAAGGGTTTCCAAGAACCCCAGTACCACCAAAAAAAAAAAAAAAAAAGTTTAGATTGAGATCATTCTGGTGATTGTACGAAGGAATAACTAAGAGACAGCAAGCAGGGCACTAGTTAGGAAGCTTTTACAAGTTTCAAGAGCTGGCGGAGCTTGGGCATAGTTGATGGAGTCAGAAATGATGATTTACATCAGGGTTCGTGAGAGGCAAAACATTTAATCTGAGCCTGGAAGAAAGGTTATGAAAGGAACCTTCAGAGAACCGCAGCAAGCTGAGAGTGAAGATGACCTTTCTTGAGCAGTTAGCTCCCAGTAAGAAAAGGAGCAAGCTGAAAGATTGGGGTCAAAACAGGAGAACTCTCAGAGCCACACTAAACCTGTTGAGTTTTTACTGGGTAAGAGAGAAGTACGTAATCAGAGACATGGCTACATCTTAGGGGTGACAGGAAGCTCAATCAGATAGGAGCAAACTAAAAAATGAGTGTTGCTATCCACCATGTAGATATTTTAGTAGGAGGAAACTTGATTCTGCTGATATCTTTGAGCAAATCCACATTATAGAGGTTAAGGACATACTGTGAGTAACGGGAGGGAGGTGCCGCGCAGGGGTTCATTTTGCTGTGTGTTCTTTCCTGCATTTCAGCAGATAGAGGAAAGGTAAAAAGCTTTAACTTGAAGGAGTGCACTGGAAAGGTTGGCAAAGGAAAACCCAGAACATGAGTGTAGGGGGAACTCCTGAAGATAAAGATGCAGGCCCAAAAATATATAACTTAGAGCTGTGCACCAGAGAGCCAAGACAGTGATCTGTGTTGTTCCTTAGGAAAAGGCTGTTCCATTTCAATATATGTTTTTGTGGTATGACAATATTTATAAATTGATGTTGCTTTTTAAATAGCACACTATAATAGGAATATCAACTAAAAACTGTGTTTAAGTCATCAGAGTTAGGTTTTCTTTTGAATGTGGGTGCTACTGAAAATAAAATCTTCCAGATAAGGTATATCATTGCCACTCTCATATGAAAGATCTCTAGTGCTTATAAAATACGGAAATGTGATACTGTGAAATGATTTTCTTAACCTTTATTCTGTTTTCTTAAAATGTGTTAGGTAACAAGTGGAAAATATGTGGAGTATTGGGTTACTTAAAGTCTTAAATTTCTAAAGGAGGAAATAGGTTTGAAAAGTACCTGTAATGAATCCCAGTAACCGGCTGCCCGCATTCGTTTCTCTTCCTTAGCAAAGTGGCCTGAATTTCTTTGTAGAACCTGCCTCCACCCTCCATTCTCAGTTTTCATAAGATTTATTTGGAATCAGCTCCACCTGCCCCATAGGTAGGCCCTGATTAGCAGAGCCAATCTGAATGCACCGTCTCTGTCCATAATAATGACTGTGTTGGAAGTTGGCGTTGTTACTTAAACTGATCCCATCAGAGTGACTGTTAAATGAGGACTTTTCCCCCCTGAGTACACTGACATAGATTCTTTGTTGTTTCATGAATGAGGATGCATGTAACTCTCTGACTTATTTGAAGCCAAGTTAGGATTATGAATTGGGTGAAGTAAGGTTGTCTAAAATAGATTCAACATCAAGGATCTAACCATATGAAATTGAAAGAAAGAAACTAGGTTCTAAGGCACATATATAGATTCTGCATCAACTTGCCATGTTGTGGTCAACATGTACCTTTGGGATTTTGAGTTGAGTGAACAATAAATTTTCTTTATTTTAAAAATAAGTCTCAATTGGGTTTTCCTATAGCTACAATTAAATACTTCCCAGTATAAACTAAATACTTCCATCCCCTTATAGAGTTGTGGAATATTTTCATCACACCCCAAAAGAAATTCCTTACCTACTGACCAGTCATTTTCTATTCCTTTCCCCTTAGCCCCTAGCAAACATGAATCTTCTACAAGTCTGGCCTTCTGTGTCTGTCTTCTACTTAGTACAGTGTTTCTAGAATCATTCTTGTAAGCATGTATCAGCTCTTCTTTCCTTTTTATACAGGACTAAATATTCAACTATAATTATATAACACATTTTGTATATAGGTTTTATTTTGGTTGACGGACATTTAAGTTGTTTCAACCTTTTGGTTATTGTGAATAGTGCTGCTATAAACATCCATGTTCTCCAAAGCGATTGCACTAATTTGTAGTCCCACCAACAATGTATTAGAGTTCTCACTCCTCCACACCCTCACCAGTATTTGCTGCTTGTGTTATTAGTGATTGCCATTCTAGTTGGAGTTAGGTAAAATCTCAGGGTAGTTTTGATTTGCATTTCCCTGATTGCTAATAATGTTGAACATTTTTCAAACATTTATTGGCCATTTGAATTTCTTTTGTGAAGTGCCTATTTAGTTAACTTGCCTTTTGTGTGTGTGTGTGTGTGTGTGTGTGTGTGGTACTGGGGGTGGAACCCAGGGGCTTTCTACCTCTGGGCTGTACTCCCAGACCTACAGCGTCTCACTAAGTTGCTGAGAGCCTCACTAGCTGAGGCTGGCTTTGAACCTGTGCAATCCTCCTGTCTCAGCCTCCCAAGTGCGGGGATTATAAGCGTGCGCCACCACGCCCAGCCCACTTGCCTATTTTTTGATAGTTATTTGTTTTCTTGGTGGTATATTTTTTGAGTTCTCTGCTTATTCTAGACATTAGTCCTCTCTCAGAGGACTAGTTGGCAAAAATTTTCTCCTATTCCATTGACTCTCTGTTGAGGTTCTTGATAGTTTCCTTTCCTGTACAGAAGCCCTTCAGTTTAATACAATCCCATGTACTGGTCTGCTTTTTAATTTCTCATGCCTTTGGGGTCTTGTTGAGAAAGTTTTTCTTTTTCTTTTGTCTGTGTGTGGGGGGAGGCACTGGAGATGGACCCTAGGGACATTCTACCTCTGAGCTACACCCCAGCCCTATTTTTGTTCTTTATCCTGAAAAAGGGTCTAAGTTGTGGAACTAAGTAGCTGAGGCTGGCTGTGAACCCGCAATCCTCCTGTCTCTGCCTCTCAAGTATTGGGATTACAAGCATTCACCACCACGCCTGGTGAGGAAGTTTTTACCTATGCCTCTATGTTGAAGTGTTGGACCTATGCCCTCTTCAAGGAGCCTCAAGGTCTCTGATCTGATTTCCCAGTCAAACCATTGCAGTTACTGTCTTACTCATGCTTAAACTGTGTCGCCTTTGCCAGTGGGAACCAATTGAAGCTGGTTTTGGGATCCTTTTGATCTCTCCTGTTTGTCTTGTTTCCCAGTGACAAGCTGTTCCAGGTTTATATTGCATATTTTCTGCCTGAGAGCTAAAATTCCCTGTCTTCAAAGATCTATATTTATTTGTTAGTTTGTTTTCGTTTTTATTTTGAAACAGAATCTCACTAAGTTGCTGAGGCTGGCCTCAAGCCTGAGATCCTCCCATCTCAGTCCCCCAAGTACTGGGATTACAGATGTGTGCCACCACGTCTCACATCTCAGTTCCTTTTAGTAGCAAAATAATACGTAGAGATCACAATCTGAGCATTACTGGACTGGTCGTTGTTCCTAGGCCTTTTCAATTCAAAAGGAGATTTTGTCCTTACTGTTCTCTAGTTTTATTTAAGATTCAATACTTCCAATTCAAGCTTAAAATTACTCTCTCAGCCTTACACATAAATTGTCTTCTGGAATTCTTTTGGGTCACCTTGGCCAGAAGTAATCACTCTTTGACCTACACCGTCCTCTTAAATACTTTTTTTTTTTTTTTTTTTTTTTTTTTTTTGTATTTGTCAGGTAGGTTCTTTTTTGGTAAGTAGTTGAGGCCAGAGTCTCAACTAGTCTTTTTGTTAAATAAAAAAAATTTGAAAGTTTTGGTATACACATCAACATCTTTTTCTCTTTGTATCCTTCAGGACAATGGAACCATAGTATACATGTACTTAAAAATGTATATGGTATTAAATGAACAAATACAAAATTTAATTTATACTCCGTTTTTCAGATATAGAGTGTTGGACACTCCAGTTTTACTTGGCAACTAGTTTAAAGATGCTAAAATTGTTTGAAATACATTTTATTTAACAGATATAAAATAATTCTAAACATTTACAACTTGTACAAAAACTGACAACATATTTTTTTAAGGGCTATATATACTAAGAGACTAGGAAAAACTAAAGACTCAATGGCACCTAAACTATAGGTTCAGGGAATGGGAATAGGAAGAAAGTATTCTACTCAAGTAAGAAATCCTAAAAACCATTTTGATTGAAGTAAATTGTATAATACTAGATTTAAAAACAGTGTGAAATCACACTTTGGTCTGTAAACATGTTTAGCTTTGTTTTTCATCCAGATGTATATATAAATGCTTTTCAAATGTCATTTAAACGAACCATTCCAAGGTATGATTAACAAAAGAGGTAGGAAGTAAAAGTTAAGGGGTTTATTTTGGTAGCTCTTCAATAATGATTCGAGACACTGAATTCCATCCAGTAGAAGCATCGCCTTTTGGATAATCTGAACAGGTACCAACCCAGATGGCAACATCCACTAGTCCAGCACCAATCCCTTCACAGAGTCCTTCCACTGCAAAACAGAGATGACAGTCACATCTTTAGAACAAAGAGCTAACACATTCACTTTGTATTTACTTTAGAAAGGCAAATTATAGCCTAGTGTGGGAGTGCTTGCCTGTAATCTCAGTACTTGGGAGGCTGAAGTAAGTTTGGGGACAGCTTCAGCAACCTAAGTGAGACCCTCTGCAACTTAGCGATACTGTTTCAAAACAAAAAAAGGGCTGGAGGTATTGGTCAAGAGATAGAATGCCCTTGAGTACTGTAGAGGGGGGGAGAGAAGAGAGGAGAGAGAGGAAGAAGAAGAAGAAGAAGAAGGAGAAGGAGAAGGAGAAGAAGAAGAAGAAGAAGAGGAGGAGGAGGAGGAGGAGGAGGAGGAGGAGGAGGAGGAGGAGGAGGAGGAGGAGGAGGAGGAGGAGGAGGAGGAGGAGGAGGAGGAGGGAGGAAGCTAGGTTATAATTCTGTTTAATGGAAGCTGATTACAAATTCAACACCTGATAAGGGTTTAAGTTCTCTTTGTATGCATAGCCATTTTATTATCTAAGCTTAACAGCTAGTTTTCTTAGAGGTTTCAACTCTAAAACCAAATTTGTTTAGTTGCAGAGATAGCCTAAAACCAAAAAGCAATTTCTTTGTCTAAACAAAGAAAGCCTACACTTTTAAAAATCAAGACTTCCCAACTCTGGAAGAGCCCTGAACTAAGATAAAGCAAATATTTTTTTTAAAAAAACAAAGCCCTTCCCAAAACTTATCTGTACACTATTCAAGTAGAAAGGACATAACATTAAAAGAAATTATAGCATAATCATTCTGGGGATCACATTTTACATAGAATGCCACCAGTGGTCTTAACAGTAAAAGGATACCTTACTTTGATGCCTGAGAAAGGGGAAAAGGAACTGTAGGTTGGCAGATTCTTTACAAAAATGAATCCTGGTTTGGTTTTGTATTTGATGGAGGTCAGTACATTCATATGACTGGTTAGAATGCCTGTTTGGTTGAGCTTAGCACATTCCAGCAGCTCCAGGCATGTAGGTCTGAAGCAATCTGCTTCTATTAGCTATCGCATCAGTAAATCTAGGGCAGGACATTGGAATCAGGGACCCGGTGCTGGCTCAGGCCTCTTCCAAGGTTGGGAGAACTAAGCGGCGGGTGCACCATCCCCTTCAACCTGGTGTCTGGTTGAAGGCGGAAATGCCCAGCAATATTCCTGCTTTCCCAGGTCCTTGACATCCACAGCCTAGAAACTTGTTTACTTCACCCACAGCCTCAGGAAGTCAGACTAGCATCAGCCCCACTTGGAGAGAGTCAAGTGGCTGCTTTTTATGGAGGTAACCTTCAATTCACATTGTTCCAGAAAGTTATTAATAACCAATTACTTGTGACAGACACTCCACCCAATGGTGCATATCAAATGTGCTTCTACCCTGTGTTTTGGGAATGCTCTGCTAAATAATTTATCTATACATGTAGAGGTCACAGTTCCTGAGCCCGACTAAGGCCTTACATTATAGCAAGATATTAACACACTTTAAAAATAATAAATTGAGTTGTTCGTATGAGCTATTGACTAAACATATTGCTTCCTAATACATTTTATATTTAATAACTAGGTTTTTCTTATTT